>NC_141695.1:538768461-539173961 GCF_964263255.1 Lissotriton vulgaris
CTAAGCCCCTCCTCTCTGACCCCACCCAATCTGACTAGGCTCCTCCTAAGCCCCTCCTCTGCTGTCTGACCCCGCCCATTCTGACTAGGCTCCTCCTAAACCCCTCCTCTGCTGTCTGACCCCCCTATTCTGCCCAGGCTCCTCCTATTTGACCCCACCCAATCTGACGAGGCTCCTCCTAAGCCCCTCCTCTGCTGTCTGACCCAACCCATTCTGACTAGGCTCCTCCTATACCCCTCCTCTCTGACCCCACCCAATCTGACTAGGCTCCTCCTATACCCCTCTTCTCTGACCTCACCCAATCTGACTAGGCTCCTCCTAAGCCCCTCCTCTGCTGTCTGACCCCACCCATTCTGCCCAGGCTCCTCCTATTTGACCCCACCCAATCTGACTAGGCTCCTCCTAAGCCCCTCCTCTGCTGTCTGACCCCACCCAATCTGACTAGGCTCCTCCTAAACCCCTCCTCTGCTGTCTGACCCCACCCATTCTGCCCAGGCTCCTCCCATACCCCTCTGACCCCACCCATTCTGCCCAGGCTCCTCCTATACCCCTCCTCTCTGACCTCATCCAATCTGACTAGGCTCCTCCTATACCCCCTCTGCTCAGGCTCCTCCTATACCCCATCTATTTGACCCCACCTAATCTGACTAGGCTCCTCCTAAGCCCCTCCTCTGCTGTCTGACCCCACCTATTCTGCCCAGGCTCCAACTATACCCCCTCCTCTCTGACCCCACCCATTCTGCCCAGGCTCCTCCTATACCCCCTCCTCTCTGACTCCACCCATTCTGCCCAGGCTCCTCCTAAGCCCCTCCTCTCTGACCTCACCCAATCTGACTAGGCTCCTCCTAAGCCCCTCCTCTCTGACCCCACCCAATCTGACTAGGCTCCTCCTAAGCCCCTCCTCTGCTGTCTGACCCCGCCCATTCTGACTAGGCTCCTCCTAAACCCCTCCTCTGCTGTCTGACCCCCCTATTCTGCCCAGGCTCCTCCTATTTGACCCCACCCAATCTGACGAGGCTCCTCCTAAGCCCCTCCTCTGCTGTCTGACCCCACCCATTCTGACTAGGCTCCTCCTATACCCCTCCTCTCTCACCCCACCCAATCTGACTAGGCTCCTACTAAACCCCTCCTCTGCTGTCTGACCCCACCCATTCTGCCCAGGCTCCTCCCATACCCCTCCTAATTGACCCCACCCAATCTGACTAGGCTCCTCCTAAGCCCCTCCTCTGCTGTCTGACCATACCCATTCTGCCCAGGCTCCTCCTCTCTGACCCTACCCAATCTGCCCAGGCTCCTCCTATACCCCTCCTCTCTGACCCCACCCAATCTGACTAGGCTCCTCCTAAGCCCCTCCTCTGCTGTGTGACCCCACCCATTCTGCCCAGGCTCCTCCTCTCTGACCCCACCCAACCTGCCCAGGCTCCTCCTATACCCCTCCTCTCTGACCCCACCCAATCTGACTAGGCTCCTCCTAAGCCCCTCCTCTGCTGTCTGACCCCACCCAATCTGCCCAGGCTCCTCCTCTCTGACCCCACCCAATCTGACTAGGCTCCTCCTAAACCCCTCCTCTCTGACCCTACCCAATCTGACTAGGCTCCTCCTAAGCCCCTCCTCTGCTGTCTGACCCCACCCATTCTGCCCAGGCTCATCCTATACCCCCTCCTCTCTGACTCCACCCAGGCTCCTCCTCTCTGACCCCACCCAATCTGACTAGGCTCCTCCTATACCCCTCCTCTCTGACCTCACCCAATCTGACTAGGCTCCTCCTAAGCCCCTCCTCGGCTGTCTGACCCCACCCATTCTGCCCAGGCTCCTCCTATTTGACCCCACCCGATCTGACTAGGCTCCTCCTAAGCCCCTCCTCTGCTGTCTGACCCCACCCTTTCTGACTAGGCTCCTCCTATACCCCTCCTCTCTGACCCTACCCAATCTGACTAGGCTCCTCCTAAACCCCTCCTCTGCTGTCTGACCCCACCTATTCTGCCCAGGCTCCTCCCATACCCCTCTGACCCCACCCATTCTGCCCAGGCTCCTCCTAAGCCCCTCCTCTCTGACCAGGCTCCTCCTATACCCCTCCTCTCTGACCCCACCCAATCTGACTTGGCTCCTCCTTAACCCCTCCTCTGCTGTCTGACCCCACCCATTCTGCCCAGGCTCCTCCTATACCCCCTCCTCTCTGACTCCACCCATTCTGCCCAGGCTCCTTCTAAGCCCCTCCTCTCTGACCAGGCTCCTCCTAAGCCCCTCCTCTCTGACCAGGCTCCTCCTATACCCCTACTCTGCTGTCTGACCCCACCCAACCTGCCCAGGCTCCTCCTATACCCCTCCTCTCTGACCCCACCCAATCTGACTAGGCTCCTCCTAAGCCCCCTCTGCTGTCTGACCCCACCCAACCTGCCCAGGCTCCTCCTATACCCCTCCGACCCCACCCAATCTGACTAGGCTCCTCCTAAGCCCCTAGGCTCCTCCTAAGCCCCTCCTCTGCTGTCTGACCCCACCCATTCTGCCTAGGCTCCTCCTATACCCCTCCTATTTGACCCCACCCAATCTGACTTGGCTCCTCCTAAACCCCTCCTCTGCTGTCTGACCCCACCCATTCTGCCCAGGCTCCTTCTATACCCCCTCCTCTCTGACTCCACCCATTCTGCCCAGGCTCCTCCTATTTGACCCCACCCAATCTGACTAGGCTCCTCCTAAGCCTCCTCTGCTGTCTGACCCCACCCAACATGCCCAGGCTCCTCCTATACCCCTCCTCTCTGACCCCACCCAATCTGACTAGGCTCCTCCTAAGCCCCCTCTGCTGTCTGACCCCACCCAACCTGCCCAGGCTCCTCCTATACCCCTCCTATGTGACCCCACCCAATCTGACTAGGCTCCTCCTAAGCCCCTAGGCTCCTCCTAAGCCCCTCCTCTGCTGTCTGACCCCACCCATTCTGCCCAGGCTCCTCCTATTTGACCCCACCCAATCTGACTAGGCTCCTCCTAAGCCCCTCCTCTGCTATCTAACCCCACCCATTCTGCCCAGGCTCCTCCTATACCCCCTCCTCTCTGACTCCACCCATTCTGCCCAGGCTCCTCCTAAGCCCCTCCTCTCTGACCAGGCTCCTCCTATACCCCTCCTCTCTGACCTCACCCAATCTGACTAGGCTCCTCTGCTGTCTGACCCCACCCAACCTGCCCATGCTCCTCCTATTTGACCCCACCCAATCTGACTAGGCTCCTCCTAAGCCTCCTCTGATGTCTGACCCCACCCAACCTGCCCAGGCTCCTCCTATACCCCTCCTCTCTGACCTCACCCAATCTGACTAGGCTCCTCCTAAGCCCCTCCTCTCTGACCCCACCCAATTTGACTAGGCTCCTCCTAAGCCCCTCCTCTGCTGTCTGACCTCGCCCATTCTGACTAGGCTCCTCCTAAACCCCTCCTCTGCTGTCTGACCCCCCTATTCTGCCCAGGCTCCTCCTATTTGACCCCACCCAATCTGACTAGGCTCCTCCTATACCCCTCCTCTCTGACCCCACCCAATCTGACTAGGCTCCTCCTAAACCCCTCCTCTGCTGTCTGACCCCACCCATTCTGCCCAGGCTCCTCCCATACCCCTCCTATTTGACCCCACCCAATCTGACTAGGCTCCTCCTAAGCCCCTCCTCTGCTGTCTGACCCCACCCATTCTGCCCAGGCTCCTCCTCTCTGACCCTACCCAATCTGCCCAGGCTCCTCCTATACCCCTCCTCTCTGACCCCACCCAATCTGACTAGGCTCCTCCTAAGCCCCTCCTCTGCTGTCTGACCCCACCCATTCTGCCCAGGCTCCTCCTCTCTGACCCCACCCAACCTGCCCAGGCTCCTCCTATACCCCTCCTCTCTGACCCCACCCAATCTGACTAGGCTCCTCCTAAGCCCCTCCTCTGCTGTCTGACCCCACCCATTCTGCCCAGGCTCCTCCTCTCTGACCCCACCCAATCTGACTAGGCTCCTCCTAAACCCCTCCTCTCTGACCCCACCCAATCTGACTAGGCTCCTCCTAAGCCCCTCCTCTGCTGTCTGACCCCACCCATTCTGCCCAGGCTCCTCCTATACCCCCTCCTCTCTGACTCCACCCAAGCTCCTCCTCTCTGACCCCACCCAATCTGACTAGGCTCCTCCTATACACCTCCTCTCTGACCTCACCCAATCTGACTAGGCTCCTCCTAAGCCCCTCCTCTGCTGTCTGACCCCACCCATTCTGCCCAGGCTCCTCCTATTTGACCCCACCCAATCTGACTAGACTCCTCCTAAGCCCCTCCTCTGCTGTCTGACCCCACCCATTCTGACTAGGCTCCTCCTATACCCCTCCTCTCTGACCCCACCCAATCTGACTAGGCTCCTCCTAAACCCCTCCTCTGCTGTCTGACCCCACCCATTCTGCCCAGGCTCCTCCCATACCCCTCTGACCCCACCCATTCTGCCCAGGCTCCTCCTATACCCCTCCGACCTCACCCAATCTGACTAGGCTCCTCCTATACCCCCTCTGCTCAGGCTCCTCCTATACCCCTCCTATTTGACCCCACCCAATCTGACTAGGCTCCTCCTAAGCCCCTCCTCTGCTGTCTGACCCCACCCATTCTGCCCAGGCTCCTCCTCTCTGACCCCACCCAATCTGACTAGGCTCCTCCTAAACCCCTCCTCTCTGACCCCACTCAATCTGACTAGGCTCCTCCTAAGCCCCTCCTCTGCTGTCTGACCCCACCCATTCTGCTCAGGCTCCTCCTATACCCCCTCCTCTCTGACTCCACCCAGGCTCCTCCTCTCTGACCCCATCCAATCTGACTAGGCTCCTCCTATACCCCTCCTCTCTGACCTCACCCAATCTGACTAGGCTCCTCCTAAGCCCCTCCTCTGCTGTCTGACCCCACCCATTCTGCCCAGGCTCCTCCTATTAGACCCCACCCAATCTGACTAGGCTCCTCCTAAGCCCCTCCTCTGCTGTCTGACCCCACCCAATCTGACTAGGCTCCTCCTAAACCCCTCCTCTGCTGTCTGACCCCACCCATTCTGCCCAGGCTCCTCCCATACCCCTCTGACCCCACCCATTCTGCCCAGGCTCCTTCTATACCCCCTCCTCTCTGACTCCACCCATTCTGCCCAGGCTCCTCCTAAGCCCCTCCTCTCTGACCTCACCCAATCTGACTAGGCTCCTCCTAAGCCCCTCCTCTCTGACCCCACCCAATCTGACTAGGCTCCTCCTAAGCCCCTCCTCTGCTGTCTGACCCCGCCCATTCTGACTAGGCTCCTCCTAAACCCCTCCTCTGCTGTCTGACCCCCCTATTCTGCCCAGGCTCCTCCTATTTGACCCCACCAAATCTGACTAGGCTCCTCCTAAGCCCCTCCTCTGCTGTCTGACCCCACCCATTCTGCCCAGGCTCCTCCCATGCCCCTCCTATTTGACCCCACCCAATCTGACTAGGCTCCTCCTAAGCCCCTCCTCTGCTGTCTGACCCCACCCATTCTGCCCAGGCTCCTCCTCTCTGACCCTACCCAATCTGCCCAGGCTCCTCCTATACCCCTCCTCTCTGACCCCACCCAATCTGACTAGGCTTCTCCTAAGCCCCTCCTCTGCTGTCTGACCCCACCCATTCCGCCCAGGCTCCTCCTCTCTGACCCCACCCAACCTGCCCAGGCTCCTCCTATACCACTCCTCTCTGACCCCACCCAATCTGACTAGGCTCCTCCTAAGCCCCTCCTCTGCTGTCTGACCCCACCCATTCTGCCCAGGCTCCTCCTCTCTGACCCCACCCAATCTGACTAGGCTCCTCCTAAACCCCTCCTCTCTGACCCCACCCAATCTGACTAGGCTCCTCCTAAGCCCCTCCTCTGCTGTCTGACCCCACCCATTCTGCCCAGGCTCCTCCTATACCCCCTCCTCTCTGACTCCACCCAGGCTCCTCCTCTCTGACCACACCCAATCTGACTAGGCTCCTCCTATACCCCTCCTCTCTGACCTCACCCAATCTGACTAGGCTCCTCCTAAGCCCCTCCTCTGCTGTCTGACCCCACCCATTCTGCCCAGGCTCCTCCTATTTGACCCCACCCAATCTGACTAGGCTCCTCCTAAGCCCCTCCTCTGCTGTCTGACCCCACCCATTCTGACTAGGCTCCTCCTATACCCCACCTCTCTGACCCCACCCAATCTGACTAGGCTCCTCCTAAACTCCTCCTCTGCTGTCTGACCCCACCCATTCTGCCCAGGCTCCTCCCATACCCCTCTGACCCCACCCATTCTGGGCAGGCTCCTCCTATACCCCTCCGACCTCACCCAATCTGACTAGGCTCCTCCTATACCCCCTCTGCTCAGGCTCCTCCTATACCCCTCCTATTTGACCCCACCCAATCTGACTAGGCTCCTCCTAAGCCCCTCCTCTGCTGTCTGACCCCACCCATTCTGCCCAGGCTCCTCCTCTCTGACCCCACCCAATCTGACTAGGCTCCTCCTAAACCCCTCCTCTCTGACCCCACCCAATCTGACTAGGCTCCTCCTAAGCCCCTCCTCTGCTGTCTGACCCCACCCATTCTGTCCAGGCTCCTTCTATACCCCCTCCTCTCTGACTCCACCCAGGCTCCTCCTCTCTGACCCCACCCAATCTGACTAGGCTCCTCCTATACCCCTCCTCTCTGACCTCACCCAATCTGACTAGGCTCCTCCTAAGCCCCTCTTCTGCTGTCTGACCCCACCCAATCTGACTAGGCTCCTCCTAAACCCCTCCTCTGCTGTCTGACCCCACCCATTCTGCCCAGGCTCCTCCCATACCCCTCTGACCCCACCCATTCTGCCCAGGCTCCTCCTATACCCCTCCTCTCTGACCTCACCCAATCTGACTAGGCTCCTCCTATACCCCTCCTATTTGACCCCACCCAATCTGACTAGGCTCCTCCTAAGCCCCTCCTCTGCTGTCTGACCCCACCCATTCTGCCCAGGCTCCTCCCATACCCCTCTGACCCCACCCATTCTGCCCAGGCTCCTCCTATACCCCTCCGACCTCACCCAATCTGACTAGGCTCCTCCTATACCCCCTCTGCTCAGGCTCCTCCTATACCCCTCCTATTTGACCCCACCCAATCTGACTAGGCTCCTCCTAAGCCCCTCCTCTGCTGTCTGACCCCACCCATTCTGCCCAGGCTCCTCCTCTCTGACCCCACCCAATCTGACTAGGCTCCTCCTAAACCCCTCCTCTCTGACCCCACTCAATCTGACTAGGCTCCTCCTAAGCCCCTCCTCTGCTGTCTGACCCCACCCATTCTGCTCAGGCTCCTCCTATACCCCCTCCTCTCTGACTCCACCCAGGCTCCTCCTCTCTGACCCCATCCAATCTGACTAGGCTCCTCCTATACCCCTCCTCTCTGACCTCACCCAATCTGACTAGGCTCCTCCTAAGCCCCTCCTCTGCTGTCTGACCCCACCCATTCTGCCCAGGCTCCTCCTATTAGACCCCACCCAATCTGACTAGGCTCCTCCTAAGCCCCTCCTCTGCTGTCTGACCCCACCCAATCTGACTAGGCTCCTCCTAAACCCCTCCTCTGCTGTCTGACCCCACCCATTCTGCCCAGGCTCCTCCCATACCCCTCTGACCCCACCCATTCTGCCCAGGCTCCTTCTATACCCCCTCCTCTCTGACTCCACCCATTCTGCCCAGGCTCCTCCTAAGCCCCTCCTCTCTGACCTCACCCAATCTGACTAGGCTCCTCCTAAGCCCCTCCTCTCTGACCCCACCCAATCTGACTAGGCTCCTCCTAAGCCCCTCCTCTGCTGTCTGACCCCGCCCATTCTGACTAGGCTCCTCCTAAACCCCTCCTCTGCTGTCTGACCCCCCTATTCTGCCCAGGCTCCTCCTATTTGACCCCACCAAATCTGACTAGGCTCCTCCTAAGCCCCTCCTCTGCTGTCTGACCCCACCCATTCTGCCCAGGCTCCTCCCATGCCCCTCCTATTTGACCCCACCCAATCTGACTAGGCTCCTCCTAAGCCCCTCCTCTGCTGTCTGACCCCACCCATTCTGCCCAGGCTCCTCCTCTCTGACCCTACCCAATCTGCCCAGGCTCCTCCTATACCCCTCCTCTCTGACCCCACCCAATCTGACTAGGCTTCTCCTAAGCCCCTCCTCTGCTGTCTGACCCCACCCATTCCGCCCAGGCTCCTCCTCTCTGACCCCACCCAACCTGCCCAGGCTCCTCCTATACCCCTCCTCTCTGACCCCACCCAATCTGACTAGGCTCCTCCTAAGCCCCTCCTCTGCTGTCTGACCCCACCCATTCTGCCCAGGCTCCTCCTCTCTGACCCCACCCAATCTGACTAGGCTCCTCCTAAACCCCTCCTCTCTGACCCCACCCAATCTGACTAGGCTCCTCCTAAGCCCCTCCTCTGCTGTCTGACCCCACCCATTCTGCCCAGGCTCCTCCTATACCCCCTCCTCTCTGACTCCACCCAGGCTCCTCCTCTCTGACCACACCCAATCTGACTAGGCTCCTCCTATACCCCTCCTCTCTGACCTCACCCAATCTGACTAGGCTCCTCCTAAGCCCCTCCTCTGCTGTCTGACCCCACCCATTCTGCCCAGGCTCCTCCTATTTGACCCCACCCAATCTGACTAGGCTCCTCCTAAGCCCCTCCTCTGCTGTCTGACCCCACCCATTCTGACTAGGCTCCTCCTATACCCCACCTCTCTGACCCCACCCAATCTGACTAGGCTCCTCCTAAACTCCTCCTCTGCTGTCTGACCCCACCCATTCTGCCCAGGCTCCTCCCATACCCCTCTGACCCCACCCATTCTGGGCAGGCTCCTCCTATACCCCTCCGACCTCACCCAATCTGACTAGGCTCCTCCTATACCCCCTCTGCTCAGGCTCCTCCTATACCCCTCCTATTTGACCCCACCCAATCTGACTAGGCTCCTCCTAAGCCCCTCCTCTGCTGTCTGACCCCACCCATTCTGCCCAGGCTCCTCCTCTCTGACCCCACCCAATCTGACTAGGCTCCTCCTAAACCCCTCCTCTCTGACCCCACCCAATCTGACTAGGCTCCTCCTAAGCCCCTCCTCTGCTGTCTGACCCCACCCATTCTGTCCAGGCTCCTTCTATACCCCCTCCTCTCTGACTCCACCCAGGCTCCTCCTCTCTGACCCCACCCAATCTGACTAGGCTCCTCCTATACCCCTCCTCTCTGACCTCACCCAATCTGACTAGGCTCCTCCTAAGCCCCTCTTCTGCTGTCTGACCCCACCCAATCTGACTAGGCTCCTCCTAAACCCCTCCTCTGCTGTCTGACCCCACCCATTCTGCCCAGGCTCCTCCCATACCCCTCTGACCCCACCCATTCTGCCCAGGCTCCTCCTATACCCCTCCTCTCTGACCTCACCCAATCTGACTAGGCTCCTCCTATACCCCTCCTATTTGACCCCACCCAATCTGACTAGGCTCCTCCTAAGCCCCTCCTCTGCTGTCTGACCCCACCCATTCTGCCCAGGCTCCTCCTATACCCGCTCCTCTCTGACCCCACCCATTCTGCCCAGGCTCCTCCTATACCCCCTCCTCTCTGACTCCAGCCATTCTGCCCAGGCTCCTCCTAAGCCCCTCCTCTCTGACCTCACCCAATCTGACTAGGCTCCTCCTAAGCCCCTCCTCTCTGACCCCACCCAATCTGACTAGGCTCCTCCTAAGCCCCTCCTCTGCTGTCTGACCCCGCCCATTCTGACTAGGCTCCTCCTAAACCCCTCCTCTGCTGTCTGACCCCCCTATTCTGCCCAGGCTCCTCCTATTTGACCCCACCCAATCTGACTAGGCTCCTCCTAAGCCCCTCCTCTGCTGTCTGACCTCACCCATTCTGACTAGGCTCCTCCTATACCCCTCCTCTCTGACCCCACCCAATCTGACTAGGCTCCTACTAAACCCCTCCTCTGCTGTCTGACCCCACCCATTCTGCCCAGGCTCCTCCCATACCCCTCCTATTTGACCCCACCCAATCTGACTAGGCTCCTCCTAAGCCCCTCCTCTGCTGTCTGACCCCACCCATTCTGCCCAGGCTCCTCCTCTCTGACCCTACCCAATCTGCCCAGGCTCCTCCTATACCCCTCTTCTCTGACCCCACCCAATCTGACTAGGCTCCTCCTAAGCCCCTCCTCTGCTGTTTGACCCCACCCATTCTGCCCAGGCTCCTCCTCTCTGACCCCACCCAACCTTCCCAGGCTCCTCCTATACCCCTCCTCTCTGACCCCACCCAATATGACTAGGCTCCTCCTAAGCCCCTCCTCTGCTGTCTGACCCCACCCATTCTGCCCAGGCTCCTCCTCTCTGACCCCACCCAATCTGACTAGGCTCCTCCTAAACCCCTCCTCTCTGACCCCACCCAATCTGACTAGGCTCCTCCTAAGCCCCTCCTCTGCTGTCTGACCCCACCCATTCTGCCCAGGCTCCTCCTATACCCCCTCCTCTCTGACTCCACCCAGGCTCCTCCTCTCTGACCCCACCCAATCTGACTAGGCTCCTCCTATACCCCTCCTCTCTGACCTCACCCAATCTGACTAGGCTCCTCCTAAGCCCCTCCTCTGCTGTCTGACCCCACCCATTTTGCCCAGGCTCCTCCTATTTGACCCCACCCAATCTGACTAGGCTCCTCCTAAGCCCCTCCTCTGCTGTCTGACCCCACCCATTCTGACTAGGCTCCTCCTATACTCCTCCTCTCTGACCCCACCCAATCTGACTAGGTTACTTCTAAACCCCTCCTCTGCTGTCTGACCCCACCCATTCTGCCCAGGCTCCTCCCATACCCCTCTGACCCCACCCATTCTGCCCAGGCTCCTCCTAAGCCCCTCCTCTCTGACCAGGCTCCTCCTATACCCCTCCTCTCTGACCCCACCCAATCTGACTTGGCTCCTCCTTAACCCCTCCTCTGCTGTCTGACCCCACCCAACCTGCCCAGGCTCCTCCTATACCCCTCCTCTCTGACCCCACCCAATCTGACTAGGCTCCTCCTAAGCCCCCTCTGCTGTCTGACCCCACCCAACCTGCCCAGGCTCCTCCTATACCCCTCCTATGTGACCCTACCCAATCTGACTAGGCTCCTCCTAAGCCCCTAGCCTCCTCCTAAGCCCCTCCTCTGCTGTCTGACCCCACCCATTCTGCCCAGGCTCCTCCTATTTGACCCCACCCAATCTGACTAGGCTCCTCCTAAGCCCCTCCTCTGCTGTCTGACCCCACCCATTCTGCCCAGGCTCCTCCTATAATAATAATAATAATAATAAATGAGTTTGTAAAGCGCCTGGTGACGCCTTCCCGGCGTGTCCCCGCGCTGTGGAGAGAGTGGCTGGATGAAGGAGGCCAAAATCATAGGGTGTACAGGTGGGTTTTTAAGCTTTTCCTAAAACTGGTTTCTGTTTCAGCTAGTCTAATATGCGTGGGAAGGGTGTTCCAGTGTTTGGCCGCCAGAGCGCGGAAAGAGCGACCACCCATCCTGGCCTTCTTTACGCGAGGCATTTTAAGGAGACCCTTCCCCATTGAGCGGAGAGCTCTAATTGGCTCATAGGGTATAGCTAAGTCTGTGAGATAGTCAGGAGCTGTCCCTGAGATGATCCTGTAGCTAATGAGCAGTGCCTTAAAGAGAATTCTTTTTCTGATGGGAAGCCAATGAAGGGCATCCAAGGCGGATTTAGAAGGAGCTCTCTTGGGTAATTTAAGGACTAGCCGTGCTGCCGTATTTTGTAAGACTTGAAGCTTTTTCTTGTTCTTTTCAGTTGTCCCTAAGAGGAGCACATTGCCGTAGTCAAAACGGGAGGTGACAAGTGATTGGGTCAAGGTACGTCTAGCCTCTAGTGGAAGGAGGTCAAGAGTACGATTTAGGGTTTTTAACACCCCGAAACATTTCCCTACCATTTTGTGGACATGACTGTCAAAAGAGAGTCTAGGGTCAACCCAAACCCCTAAGTTCTTGGCTTCTACGGCAGGAGTGGGTAAAGGTCCCAGACATGAAGGCCACCATTCCTGAGTCCAGCTGGAGTCGCTACCGCCTATTACAAGAACCTCTGTTTTGGAGCCGTTAAGTTTTAGGCAGTGTTGGTTCATCCAACCTGCCAACTCCTGCATGCAGTTTTTGAAATTAGTTGCAGCTAAGGTCGGGGCTTGGGATAGCGAGATGAGCAGTTGGGTATCGTCGGCATACGATACTAGATTTATGCCATACGATTGAACCACATCTGCCAGAGGAGCCATGTACAAATTGAACAGGGTCGGACTCAGGGCAGAGCCCTGAGGTACCCCCTGTTCAAGAGCAATGCTATCTGAAAGGAAAGCCCCTCTCTGGACCTGAAAGCTACGGCCCAGAAGGAAGGCTTTAAGCCAGCCTAATGCTGTCTTGGTGACCCCAGCTTCGTTTAGACACTGTAGCAAGATGGAATGAGCTATACCGCCTCCTCTCTGACTCCACCCATTCTGCCCAGGCTCCTCCTAAGCCCCTCCTCTCTGACCAGGCTCCTCCTATACCCCTCCTCTCTGACCTCACCCAATCTGACTAGGCTCCTCCTAAGCCCCCTCTGCTGTCTGACCCCACCCAACCTGCCCAGGCTCCTCCTATTTGACCCCACCCAATCTGACTAGGCTCCTCCTAAGCCTCCTCTGCTGTCTGACCCCACCCAACCTGCCCAGGCTCCTCCTATACCCCTCCTCTCTGACCTCACCCAATCTGACTAGGCTCCTCCTAAGCCCCTCCTCTCTGACACCACCCAATTTGACTAGGCTCCTCCTAAGCCCCTCCTCTGCTGTCTGACCCCGCCCATTCTGACTAGGCTCCTCCTAAACCCCTCCTCAGCTGTCTGACCCCCCTATTCTGCCCAGGCTCCTCCTATTTGACCCCACCCAATCTGACTAGGCTCCTCCTATACCCCTTCTCTCTGACCCCACCCAATCTGACTAGGCTCCTCCTAAACCCCTCCTCTGCTGTCTGACCCCACCCATTCTGCCCAGGCTCCTCCCATACCCCTCCTATTTGACCCCACCCAATCTGACTAGGCTCCTCCTAAGCCCCTCCTCTGCTGTCTGACCCCACCCATTCTGCCCAGGCTCCTGCTCTCTGACCCTACCCAATCTGCCCAGGCTCCTCCTATACCCCTCCTCTCTGACCCCACCCAATCTGACTAGGCTCCTCCTAAGCCCCTCCTCTGCTGTCTGACCCCACCCATTCTGCCCAGGCTCCTCCTCTCTGACCCCACCCAACCTGCCCAGGCTCCTCCTTTACCCCTCCTCTCTGACCCCACCCAATCTGACGAGGCTCCTCCTAAGCCCCTCCTCTGCTGTCTGACCCCACCCATTCTGCCCAGGCTCCTCCTCTCTGACCCCACCCAATCTGACTAGGCTCCTCCTAAACCCCTCCTCTCTGACCCCACCCAATCTGACTAGGCTCCTCCTAAGCCCCTCCTCTGCTGTCTGACCCCACCCATTCTGCCCAGGCTCCTTCTATACCCCCTCCTCTCTGACTCCACCCAGGCTCCTCCTCTCTGACCCCACCCAATCTGACTAGGCTCCTCCTATACCCCTCCTCTCTGACCTCACCCAATCTGACTAGGCTCCTCCTAAGCCCCTCCTCTGCTGTCTGACCCCACCCATTCTGCCCAGGCTCCTCCTATTTGACCCCACCCAATCTGACTAGGCTCCTCCTAAGCCCCTCCTCTGCTGTCTGACCCCACCCATTCTGACTAGGCTCCTCCTATACCCCTCCTCTCTGACCCCACCCAATCTGACTAGGCTCCTCCTATACCCCTCCTCTCTGACCTCACCCAATCTGACAAGGCTCCTCCTCAGCCCCTCCTCTGCTGTCTGACCCCACCCATTCTGCCCAGGCTCCTCCTATTTGACCCCACCCAATCTGACTAGGCTCCTCCTAAGCCCCTCCTCTGCTGTCTGACCCCACCCAATCTGATTAGGCTCCTCCTAAACCCCTCCTCTGCTGTCTGACCCCACCCATTCTGCCCAGGCTCCTCCTTAACCCCTCCTCTGCTGTCTGACCCCACCCAACCTGCCCAGGCTCCTCCTATACCCCTCCTCTCTGACCCCACCCAATCTGACTAGGCTCCTCCTAAGCCCCCTCTGCTGTCTGACCCCACCCAACCTGCCCAGGCTCCTCCTATACCCCTCCGACCCCACCCAATCTGACTAGGCTCCTCCTAAGCCCCTAGGCTCCTCCTAAGCCCCTCCTCTGCTGTCTGACCCCACCCATTCTGCCCAGGCTCCTCCTATACCCCTCCTATTTGACCCCACCCAATCTGACTTGGCTCCTCCTAAACCCCTCCTCTGCTGTCTGACCCCACCCATTCTGCCCAGGCTCCTCCCATACCCCTCTGACCCTACCCATTCTGCCAAGGCTCCTCCTATACCCCTCCGACCTCACCCAATCTGACTAGGCTCCTCCTATACCCCCTCTGCTCAGGCTCCTCCTATACCCCTCCTATTTGACCCCACCCAATCTGACTAGGCTCCTCCTAAGCCCCTCCTCTGCTGTCTGACCCCACCCATTCTGCCCAGGCTCCTCCTCTCTGACCCCACCCAATCTGACTAGGCTCCTCCTAAACCCCTCCTCTCTGACCCCACCCAATCTGACTAGGCTCCTCCTAAGCCCCTCCTCTGCTGTCTGACCCCACCCAATCTGCCCAGGCTCCTCCTATACCCCCTCCTCTCTGACTCCACCCAGGCTCCTCCTCTCTGACCCCACCCAATCTGACTAGGCTCCTCCTATACCCCTCCTCTCTGACCTCACCCAATCTGACTAGGCTCCTCCTAAGCCCCTCTTCTGCTGTCTGACCCCACCCAATCTGACTAGGTTCCTCCTAAACCCCTCCTCTGCTGTCTGACCCCACCCATTCTGCCCAGGCTCCTCCTATACCCCTCCTCTCTGACCTCACCCAATCTGACTAGGCTCCTCCTAAGCCCCCTCTGCTGTCTGACCACACCCAACCTGCCCAGGCTCCTCCTATTTGACCCCACCCAATCTGACTAGGCTCCTCCTAAGCCTCCTCTGCTGTCTGACCCCACCCAACCTGCCCAGGCTCCTCCTATACCCCTCCTCTCTGACCTCACCCAATCTGACTAGGCTCCTCCTAAGCCCCTCCTCTCTGACACCACCCAATTTGACTAGGCTCCTCCTAAGCCCCTCCTCTGCTGTCTGATCCCGCCCATTCTGACTAGGCTCCTCCTAAACCCCTCCTCAGCTGTCTGACCCCCCTATTCTGCCCAGGCTCCTCCTATTTGACCCCACCCAATCTGACTAGGCTCCTCCTATACCCCTTCTCTCTGACCCCACCCAATCTGACTAGGCTCCTCCTAAACCCCTCCTCTGCTGTCTGACCCCACCCATTCTGCCCAGGCTCCTCCCATACCCCTCCTATTTGACCCCACCCAATCTGACTAGGCTCCTCCTAAGCCCCTCCTCTGCTGTCTGACCCCACCCATTCTGCCCAGGCTCCTGCTCTCTGACCCTACCCAATCTGCCCAGGCTCCTCCTATACCCCTCCTCTCTGACCCCACCCAATCTGACTAGGCTCCTCCTAAGCCCCTCCTCTGCTGTCTGACCCCACCCATTCTGCCCAGGCTCCTCCTCTCTGACCCCACCCAACCTGCCCAGGCTCCTCCTTTACCCCTCCTCTCTGACCCCACCCAATCTGACGAGGCTCCTCCTAAGCCCCTCCTCTGCTGTCTGACCCCACCCATTCTGCCCAGGCTCCTCCTCTCTGACCCCACCCAATCTGACTAGGCTCCTCCTAAACCCCTCCTCTCTGACCCCACCCAATCTGACTAGGCTCCTCCTAAGCCCCTCCTCTGCTGTCTGACCCCACCCATTCTGCCCAGGCTCCTTCTATACCCCCTCCTCTCTGACTCCACCCAGGCTCCTCCTCTCTGACCCCACCCAATCTGACTAGGCTCCTCCTATACCCCTCCTCTCTGACCTCACCCAATCTGACTAGGCTCCTCCTAAGCCCCTCCTCTGCTGTCTGACCCCACCCATTCTGCCCAGGCTCCTCCTATTTGACCCCACCCAATCTGACTAGGCTCCTCCTAAGCCCCTCCTCTGCTGTCTGACCCCACCCATTCTGACTAGGCTCCTCCTATACCCCTCCTCTCTGACCCCACCCAATCTGACTAGGCTCCTCCTATACCCCTCCTCTCTGACCTCACCCAATCTGACAAGGCTCCTCCTCAGCCCCTCCTCTGCTGTCTGACCCCACCCATTCTGCCCAGGCTCCTCCTATTTGACCCCACCCAATCTGACTAGGCTCCTCCTAAGCCCCTCCTCTGCTGTCTGACCCCACCCATTCTGACTAGGCTCCTCCTATACCCCTCCTCTCTGACCCCACCCAATCTGACTAGGCTCCTCCTATACCCCTCCTCTCTGAGCTCACCCAATCTGACTAGGCTCCTCCTAAGCCCCTCCTCTGCTGTCTGACCCCACCCAATCTGATTAGGCTCCTCCTAAACCCCTCCTCTGCTGTCTGACCCCACCCATTCTGCCCAGGCTCCTCCTTAACCCCTCCTCTGCTGTCTGACCCCACCCAACCTGCCCAGGCTCCTCCTATACCCCTCCTCTCTGACCCCACCCAATCTGACTAGGCTCCTCCTAAGCCCCCTCTGCTGTCTGACCCCACCCAACCTGCCCAGGCTCCTCCTATACCCCTCCGACCCCACCCAATCTGACTAGGCTCCTCCTAAGCCCCTAGGCTCCTCCTAAGCCCCTCCTCTGCTGTCTGACCCCACCCATTCTGCCCAGGCTCCTCCTATACCCCTCCTATTTGACCCCACCCAATCTGACTTGGCTCCTCCTAAACCCCTCCTCTGCTGTCTGACCCCACCCATTCTGCCCAGGCTCCTCCCATACCCCTCTGACCCTACCCATTCTGCCAAGGCTCCTCCTATACCCCTCCGACCTCACCCAATCTGACTAGGCTCCTCCTATACCCCCTCTGCTCAGGCTCCTTCTATACCCCTCCTATTTGACCCCACCCAATCTGACTAGGCTCCTCCTAAGCCCCTCCTCTGCTGTCTGACCCCACCCATTCTGCCCAGGCTCCTCCTCTCTGACCCCACCCAATCTGACTAGGCTCCTCCTAAACCCCTCCTCTCTGACCCCACCCAATCTGACTAGGCTCCTCCTAAGCCCCTCCTCTGCTGTCTGACCCCACCCAATCTGCCCAGGCTCCTCCTATACCCCCTCCTCTCTGACTCCACCCAGGCTCCTCCTCTCTGACCCCACCCAATCTGACTAGGCTCCTCCTATACCCCTCCTCTCTGACCTCACCCAATCTGACTAGGCTCCTCCTAAGCCCCTCTTCTGCTGTCTGACCCCACCCAATCTGACTAGGTTCCTCCTAAACCCCTCCTCTGCTGTCTGACCCCACCCATTCTGCCCAGGCTCCTCCTATACCCCTCCTCTCTGACCTCACCCAATCTGACTAGGCTCCTCCTATACCCCTCCTATTTGACCCCACCCAATCTGACTAGGCTCCTCCTAAGCCCCTCCTCTGCTGTCTGACCCCACCCATTCTGCCCAGGCTCCTCCTATACCCCCTCCTCTCTGACCCCACCCATTCTGCCCAGGCTCCTCCTATACCCCTTCCTCTCTGACTCCACCCATTCTGCCCAGGCTCCTCCTAAGCCCCTCCTCTCTGACCTCACCCAATCTGACTAGGCTCCTCCTAAGCCCCTCCTCTCTGACCCCACCCAATCTGACTAGGCTCCTCCTAAGCCCCTCCTCTGCTGTCTGACCCCGCCCATTCTGACTAGGCTCCTCCTAAACCCCTCCTCTGCTGTCTGACCCCCCTATTCTGCCCAGCCTCCTCCTATTTGACCCCACCCAATCTGACTAGGCTCCTCCTAAGCCCCTCCTCTGCTGTCTGACCCCACCCATTCTGACTAGGCTCCTCCTATACCCCTCCTCTCTGACCCCACCCAATCTGACTAGGCTCCTACTAAACCCCTCCTCTGCTGTCTGACCCCACCCAACCTGCCCAGGCTCCTCCTCTCTGACCCTACCCAATCTGCCCAGGCTCCTCCTATACCCCTCTTCTCTGACCCCACCCAATCTGACTAGGCTCCTCCTAAGCCCCTCCTCTGCTGTCTGACCCCACCCATTCTGCCCAGGCTCCTCCTCTCTGACCCCACCCAACCTGCCCAGGCTCCTCCTATACCCCTCCTCTCTGACCCCACCCAATCTGACTAGGCTCCTCCTAAGCCCCTCCTCTGCTGTCTGACCCCACCCATTCTGCCCAGGCTCCTCCTCTCTGACCCCACCCAATCTGACTAGGCTCCTCCTAAACCCCTCCTCTCTGACCCCACCCAATCTAACTAGGCTCCTCCTAAGCCCCTCCTCTGCTGTCTGACCCCACCCATTCTGCCCAGGCTCCTCCTATACCCCCTCCTCTCTGACTCCACCCAGGCTCCTCTTCTCTGACCCCACCCAATCTGACTAGGCTCCTCCTATACCCCTACTCTCTGACCTCACCCAATCTGACTAGGCTCCTCCTAAGCCCCTCCTCTGCTGTCTGACCCCACCCATTTTGCCCAGGCTCCTCCTATTTGACCCCACCCAATCTGACTAGGCTCCTCCTAAGCCCCTCCTCTGCTGTCTGACCCCACTCATTCTGACTAGGCTCCTCCTATACTCCTCCTCTCTGACCCCACCCAATCTGACTAGGCTATTCCTAAACCCCTCCTCTGCTGTCTGACCCCACCCATTCTGCCCAGGCTCCTCCCATACCCCTCTGACCCCACCCATTCTGCCCAGGCTCCTCCTAAGCCCCTCCTCTCTGACCAGGCTCCTCCTATACCCCTCCTCTCTGACCCCACCCAATCTGACTTGGCTCCTCCTTAACCCCTCCTCTGCTGTCTGACCCCACCCAACCTGCCCAGGCTCCTCCTATACCCCTCCTCTCTGACCCCACCCAATCTGACTAGGCTCCTCCTAAGCCCCCTCTGCTGTCTGACCCCACCCAACCTGCCCAGGCTCCTCCTATACCCCTCCGACCCCACCCAATCTGACTAGGCTCCTCCTAAGCCCCTAGGCTCCTCCCAAGCCCCTCCTCTGCTGTCTGACCCCACCCATTCTGCCCAGGCTCCTCCTATTTGACCCCACCCAATCTGACTAGGCTCCTCCTAAGCCCCTCCTCTGCTGTCTGACCCCACCCATTCTGCCCAGGCTCCTCCTATACCCCCTCCTCTCTGACTCCACCCATTCTGCCCAGGCTCCTCCTAAGCCCCTCCTCTCTGACCAGGCTCCTCCTATACCCCTCCTCTCTGACCTCACCCAATCTGACTAGGCTCCTCCTAAGCCCCCTCTGCTGTCTGACCCCACCCAACCTGCCCAGGCTCCTCCTATTTGACCCCACCCAACCTGCCCAGGCTCCTCCTATACCCCTCCTCTCTGACCTCACCCAATCTGACTAGGCTCCTCCTAAGCCCCTCCTCTCTGACCCCACCCAATTTGACTAGGCTCCTCCTAAGCCCCTCCTCTGCTGTCTGACCCCGCCCATTCTGACTAGGCTCCTCCTAAACCCCTCCTCTGCTGTCTGACCCCCCTATTCTGCCCAGGCTCCTCCTATTTGACCCCACCCAATCTGACTAGGCTCCTCCTATACCCCTTCTCTCTGACCCCACCCAATCTGACTAGGCTCCTCCTAAACCCCTCCTCTGCTGTCTGACCCCACCCATTCTGCCCAGGCTCCTCCCATACCCCTCCTATTTGACCCCACCCAATCTGACTAGGCTCCTCCTAAGCCCCTCCTCTGCTGTCTGACCCCACCCATTCTGCCCAGGCTCCTCCTCTCTGACCCTACCCAATCTGCCCAGGCTCCTCCTATACCCCTCCTCTCTGACCCCACCCAATCTGACTAGGCTCCTCCTAAGCCCCTCCTCTGCTGTCTGACCCCACCCATTCTGCCCAGGCTCCTGCTCTCTGACCCCACCCAACCTGCCCAGGCTCCTCCTTTACCCCTCCTCTCTGACCTCACCCATTCTGCCCAGGCTCCTCCTATACCCCCTCCTCTCTGATTCCACCCATTCTTCCCAGGCTCCTCCCATAACCTTCTGACCCCACCCATTCTGCCCAGGCTCCTCCTATACCCCTCCTATTTGACCCCACCCAATCTGACTAGGCCCCTCCTCTGCTGTCTGACCCCACCCATTCTGCCCAGGCTCCTCCTATTTGACCCCACCCAATCTGACTAGGCTCCTCCTATACCCCTCCTCTCTGACCAGACTCCTCCTATACCCCTCCTCTCTGACCTCACCCAATCTGACTAGGCTCCTCCTAAGCCCCTCCTCTGCTGTCTGACCCCACCCATTCTGCCCAGGCTCCTCCTATACCCCCTCCTCTCTGACTCCACCCATTCTGCCCAGGCTCCTCCTATACCCCCTCCTCTCTGACTCCACCCAATCTGACTAAGCTCCTCCTATACCCCTCCTCTCTAACCTCACCCAATCTGACTAGGCTCCTCCTAAGCCCCTCCTCTGCTGTCTGACCCCACCCAACCTGCCCAGGCTCCTCCTATTTGACCCCACCCAATCTGACTAGGCTCCTCCTAAGCCCCTCCTCTGCTGTCGATACCCTTCCTCTCTAACCTCACCCAATCTGACTAGGCTCCTCCTAAGCCCCTCCTCTGCTGTCTGACCCCACCCTGCCAAGGCTCCTCCTATTTGACCCCACCCAATCTGACTAGGCTCCTCCTAAGCCCCTCCTCTGCTGTCTGGCCCCACCCATTCTGCCCAGGCTCCTCCTATACCCCCTCCTCTCTGACTCCACCCATTCTGCCCAGGCTCCTCCTAAGCCCCTCCTCTGCTGTCTGACCCCACCCATTCTGCCCAGGCTCCTCCTATTTGACCCCACCCAATTTGACTAGGCTCCTCCTATACCCTTCCTCTCTAACCTCACCCAATCTGACTAGGCTCCTCCTAAGCCCCTCCTCTGCTGTCTGACCCCACCCAACCTGCCCGGCTCCTTCTATACCCCTCCTCACTGACCCCACCCAATCTGACTAGGCTCCTCCTAAGCCCCTCCTCTGCTGTCTGACCCCACCCATTCTGACTAGGCCCCTCCTATACCCCCTCTGCCCAGGCTCCTCCTATACCCCTCCTCTCTGACCAGACTCCTCCTATACCCCTCCTCTCTGACCCCACCCAATCTGACTAGGCCCCTCCTATACCCCCTCTGCCCAGGCTCCTCCTATACCCCTCCTCTCTGACCAGACTCCTCCTATACCCCTCCTCTCTGACCCCACCCAATCTGACTAGGCTCCTCCTAAGCCCCTCCTCTGCTGTCTGACCCCACCCAACCTGCCCAGGCTCCTCCTATTTGACCCCACCCAATCTGACTAGGCTCCTCCTAAGCCCCTCCTCTGCTGTCTGACCCCACCCATTCTGCCCAGGCTCCTCCTATACCCCCTCCTCTCTGACTCCACCCATTCTGCCCAGGCTCCTCCTAAGCCCCTCCTCTCTGACCCCACCCAATCTGACTAGGCTCCTCCTATATCCTTCCTCTCTAACCTCACCCAATCTGACTAGGCTCCTCCTAAGCCCCTCCTCTGCTGTCTGACCCCACCCAACCTGCCCAGGCTCCTCCTATACCCCTCCTCTCTGACCCCACCCAATCTGACTAGGCTCCTCCTAAGCCCCTCCTCTGCTGTCTGACCCCACCCAACCTGCCCAGGCTCCTCCTATACCCCTCCTCTCTGACCCCACCCAATCTGACTATGCTCCTCCTAAGCCCCTCCTCTGCTGTCTGACCCCACCCATTCTGCCCAGGCTCCTCCTATTTGACCCCACCCAATCTGACTAGGCCCCTCCTATACCCCCTCTGCCCAGGCTCCTCCTATACCCCTCCTCTCTGACCAGACTCCTCCTATACCCCTCCTAATCTGACTAGGCTCCTCCTAAGCCCCTCCTCTCCGACCCCACCCATTCTGCCCAGGCTCCTCCTATACCCCCTCCTCTCTGACTCCACCCATTCTGCCCAGGCTCCTCCTATACCCCTCCTCTCTGACCCCACCCAATCTGACTAGGCTCCTCCTAAGCCCCTCCTCTCCGACCCCACCCATTCTGCCCAGGCTCCTCCTATACCCCCTCCTCTCTGACTCCACCCATTCTGCCCAGGCTCCTCCTATACCCCTCCTCTCTGACCCCACCCAATCTGACTAGGCTCCTTCTAAGCCCCTCCTCTCCTCTCTGACCCCACCCATTCTGCCCAGGCTCCTTCTAAGCCCCTCCTCTCTGACTCCACCCAATCTGACTAGGCTCCTCCTATACCCCTCCTCTCTGACCTCACCCAATCTGACTAGGCTCCTCCTAAGCCCCTAGGCTCCTCCTCTGCTGTCTGACCCCACCCATTCTGCCAGGGATCCTCCTATTTGACCCCACCCAATCTGACTAGGCCCCTCCTATACCCCCTCTGACCAGGCTCCTCCTATACCCCTCCTCTCTGACCAGACTCCTCCTATACCCCTCCTCTCTGACCCCACCCAATCTGACTAGGCCCCTCCTATACCCCCTCTGCCCAGGCTCCTCCTATACCCCTCCTCTCTGACCAGACTCCTCCTATACCCCTCCTCTCTGACCCCACCCAATCTGACTTGGCTCCTCCTAAACCCATCCTCTGCTGTCTGACCCCAGCCATTCTGCCCAGGCTCCTCCTATACCCCTCCTCTCTGACCCCACCCAATCTGACTAGGCTCCTCCTATACCCCTCCTCTCTAACCTCACCCAATCTGACTAGGCTCCTCCTAAGTCCCTCCTCTCCTCTCTGACCCCACCCATTCTGCCCAGGCTCCTCCTATACCCCCTCCTCTCTGACCTCACCCAATCTGACTAGGCTCCTCCTAAGCCCCTCCTCTGCTGTCTGACCCCACCCAACCTGCCCAGGCTCCTCCTATACCCCTCCTCTCTGACCCCACCCAATCTGACTAGGCTCCTCCTAAGCTGTCTGACCCCACCCAACCTGCCCAGGCTCCTCCTATACCCCCTCCTCTCTGACCTCACCCAATCTGACTAGGCTCCTCCTAAGCCCCTAGGCTCCTCCTCTGCTGTCTGACCCCACCCATTCTGCCCAGGCTCCTCCTATTTGACCCCACCCAATCTGACTAGGCCCCTCCTATACCCCCTCTGCCCAGGCTCCTCCTATACCCCTCCTCTCTGACCAGACTCCTCCCATACCCCACCCAATCTGACTAGGCCCCTCCTATACCCCCTCTGCTCAGGCTCCTCCTATACCCCCTCCTCTCTGACCCCACCCAATCTGACTAGGCTCCTCCTAAGCCCCTCCTCTCCGACCCCACCCATTCTGCCCAGGCTCCTCCTATACCCCCTCCTCTCTGACCCCACCCAATCTGACTAGGCTCCTCCTAAGCCCCTCCTCTCCGACCCCACCCATTCTGCCCAGGCTCCTCCTATACCCCCTCCTCTCTGACTCCACCCATTCTGCCCAGGCTCCTCCTATACCCCTCCTCTCTGACCCCACCCAATCTGACTAGGCTCCTCCTATACCCCTCCTCTCTAACCTCACCCAATCTGACTAGGCTCCTCCTAAGCCCCTCCTCTCCTCTCTGACCCCACCCATTCTGCCCAGGCTCCTCCTAAGCCCCTCCTCTGCTATCTGACCCCACCCAATCTGACTAGGCCCCTCCTCTGCTGTCTGACCCCACCCATTCTGCCCAGGCTCCTCCTATTTGACCCCACCCAATCTGACTAGGCTCCTCCTATACCCCACCCAATCTGACTAGGCTCCTCCTATACCCCTCCTCTCTGACCTCACCCAATCTGACTAGGCTCCTCCTAAGCCCCTAGGCTCCTCCTCTGCTGTCCCCACCCATTCTGCCCAGGATCCTCCTATTTGACCCCACCCAATCTGACTAGGCCCCTCCTATACCCCCTCTGCCCAGGCTCCTCCTATACCCCTCCTCTCTGACCAGACTCCTCCTATACCCCTCCTCTCTGACCTCACCCAATCTGACTAGGCTCCTCCTAAGCCCCTCCTCTCCTCTCTGACCCCACCCATTCTGCCCAGGCTCCTCCTAAGCCCCTCCTCTGCTATCTGACCTCACCCATTCTGCCCAGGCTCCTCCTATACCCCCTCCTCGCTGATTCCACCCATTCTTCCCAGGCTCCTCCCATAACCTTCTGACACCACCCATTCTGCCCAGGCTCCTCCTAAGCTCCTCCTCTCTGACCCCACCCAATCTGACTAGGCTCCTCCTAAGCCCCTCCTCTCCGACCCCACCCATTCTGCCCAGGCTCCTTCTATACCCCCTCCTCTCTGACTCCACCCATTCTGCCCAGGCTCCTCCTATACCCCTCCTCTCTGACCCCACCCAATCTGACTAGGCTCCTCCTATACCCCTCCTCTCTAACCTCACCCAATCTGACTAGGCTCCTCCTAAGCCCCTCCTCTCCTCTCTGACCCCACCCATTCTGCCCAGGCTCCTCCTAAGCCTCTCCTCTGCTATCTGACCCCACCCATTCTGCCCAGGCTCCTCCTATACCCTCTCCTCTCTGATTCCACCCAATCTGACTAGGCCCCTCCTCTGCTGTCTGACCCCACCCATTCTGCCCAGGCTCCTCCTATTTGACCCCACCCAATCTGACTAGGCTCCTCCTATACCCCCTCTGCCCAGGCTCCTCCTATACCCCTCCTCTCTGACCTCACCCATTCTGTCCAGGCTCCTCCTAAGCCCCTCCTCTGCTGTCTGACCCCACCCAACCTGCCCAGGCTCCTCCTATACCCCTCCTCTCTGACCCCACCCAATCTGACTAGGCTCCTCCTAAGCCCGTCCTCTCCTCTCTGACCCCACCCATTCTGCCCAGGCTCCTCCTAAGCCCCTCCTCTGCTATCTGACCCTACCCATTCTGCCCAGGCTCCTCCTATACCCCCTCCTTTCTGATTCCACCCAATCTGACTAGGCCCCTCCTCTGCTGTCTGACCCCACCCATTCTGCCCAGGCTCCTCCTATTTGACCCCACCCAATCTGACTAGGCTCCTCCTATACCCCTCCTCTCTGACCTCACCCAATCTGACTAGGCTCCTCCTAAGCACCTAGGCTCCTCCTCTGCTGTTGACCCCACCCATTCTGCCCAGGATCCTCCTATTTGACCCCACCCAATCTGACTAGGCCCCTCCTATACCCCCTCTGCCCAGGCTCCTCCTATACCCCTCCTCTCTGACCAGACTCCTCCTATACCCCTCCTCTCTGACCCCACCCAATCTGACTAGGCCCCTCCTATACCCCCTCTGCCCAGGCTCCTCCTATACCCCTCCTCTCTGACCCCACCCAATCTGACTAGGCTCCTCCTAAGCCCCTCCTCTCCGACCCCACCCATTCTGCCCAGGCTCCTCCTATACCCCCTCCTCTCTGACCCCACCCAATCTGACTAGGCTCCTCCTAAGCCCCTCCTCTCCGACCCCACCCATTCTGCCCAGGCTCCTCCTATACCCCCTCCTCTCTGACTCCACCCATTCTGCCCAGGCTCCTCCTATACCCCTCCTCTCTGACCCCACCCAATCTGACTAGGCTCCTCCTATACCCCTCCTCTCTAACCTCACCCAATCTGACTAGGCTCCTCCTAAGCCCCTCCTCTCCTCTCTGACCCCACCCATTCTGCCCAGGCTCCTCCTAAGCCCTCCTCTGCTATCTGACCACACCCAATCTGACTAGGCCCCTCCTCTGCTGTCTGACCCCACCCATTCTGCCCAGGCTCCTCCTATTTGACCCCACCCAATCTGACTAGGCTCCTCCTATATCCCACCCAATCTGACTAGGCTCCTCCTATACCCCTCCTCTCTGACCTCACCCAATCTGACTAGGCTCCTCCTAAGCCCCTCCTCTCCTCTCTGACCCCACCCATTCTGCCCAGGCTCCTCCTAAGCCCCTCCTCTGCTATCTGACACCACCCATTCTGCCCAGGCTCCTCCTATACCCCCTCCTCGCTGATTCCACCCATTCTTCCCAGGCTCCTCCCATAACCTTCTGACACCACCCATTCTGCCCAGGCTCCTCCTAAGCTCCTCCTCTCTGACCCCACCCAATCTGACTAGGCTCCTCCTAAGCCCCTCCTCTCCGACCCCACCCATTCTGCCCAGGCTCCTCCTATACCCCCTCCTCTCTGACTCCACCCATTCTGCCCAGGCTCCTCCTATACCCCTCCTCTCTGACCCCACCCAATCTGACTAGGCTCCTCCTATACCCCTCCTCTCTAACCTCACCCAATCTGACTAGGCTCCTCCTAAGCCCCTCCTCTCCTCTCTGACCCCACCCATTCTGCCCAGGCGCCTCCTAAGCCTCTCCTCTGCTATCTGACCCCAACCATTCTGCCCAGGCTCCTCCTATACCCTCTCCTCTCTGATTCCACCCAATCTTACTAGGCCCCTCCTCTGCTGTCTGACCCCACCCATTCTGCCCAGGCTCCTCCTATTTGACCCCACCCAATCTGACTAGGCTCCTCCTATACCCCCTCTGCCCAGGCTCCTCCTATACCCCTCCTCTCTGACCTCACCCATTCTGTCCAGGCTCCTCCTAAGCCCCTCCTCTGCTGTCTGACCCCACCCAACCTGCCCAGGCTCCTCCTATACCCCTCCTCTCTGACCCCACCCAATCTGACTAGGCTCCTCCTAAGCCCCTCCTCTCCTCTCTGACCCCACCTATTCTGCCCAGGCTCCTCCTAAGCCCCTCCTCTGCTATCTGACCCCACCCATTCTGCCCAGGCTCCTCCTATACCCCCTCCTTTCTGATTCCACCCAATCTGACTAGGCCCCTCCTCTGCTGTCTGACCCCACCCATTCTGCCCAGGCTCCTCCTATTTGACCCCACCCAATCTGACTAGGCTCCTCCTATACCCCTCCTCTCTGACCTCACCCAATCTGACTAGGCTCCTCCTAAGCACCTAGGCTCCTCCTCTGCTGTCTGACCCCACCCATTCTGCCCAGGATCCTCCTATTTGACCCCACCCAATCTGACTAGGCCCCTCCTATACCCCCTCTTCCCAGGCTCCTCCTATACCCCTCCTCTCTGACCAGACTCCTCCTATACCCCTCCTCTCTGACCCCACCCAATCTGACTAGGCCCCTCCTATACCCCCTCTGCCCAGGCTCCTCCTATACCCCTCCTCTCTGACCAGACTCCTCCTATACCCCTCCTCTCTGACCCCACCCAATCTGACTAGGCCCCTCCTAAGCCCCTCCTCTACTCTCTGACCCCACCCATTCTGCCCAGGCTCCTCCTAAGCCCCTCCTCTGCTATCTGACCCCACCCAATCTGACTAGGCCCCTCCTCTGCTGTCTGACCCCACCCATTCTGCCCAGGCTCCTCCTATTTGACCCCACCCAATCTGACTAGGCTCCTCCTATACCCCACCCAATCTGACTAGGCTCCTCCTATACCCCTCCTCTCTGACCTCACCCAATCTGACTAGGCTCCTCCTAAGCCCCTAGGCTCCTCCTCTGCTGTCTGACCCCACCCATTCTGCCCAGGATCCTCCTATTTGACCCCACCCAATCTGACTAGGCCCCTCCTATACCCCCTCTGCCCAGGCTCCTCCTATACCCCTCCTCTCTGACCAGACTCCTCCTATACCCCTCCTCTCTGACCTCACCCAATCTGACTAGGCTCCTCCTAAGCCCCTCCTCTCCTCTCTGACCCCACCCATTCTGCCCAGGCTCCTCCTAAGCCCCTCCTCTGCTATCTGACCCCACCCATTCTGCCCAGGCTCCTCCTATACCCCCTCCTCTCTGATTCCACCCATTCTTCCCAGGCTCCTCCCATAACCTTCTGACCCCACCCATTCTGCCCAGGCTCCTCCTATACCCCTCCTATTTGACCCCACCCAATCTGACTAGGCCCCTCCTCTGCTGTCTGACCCCACCCATTCTGCCCAGGCTCCTCCTATTTGACCCCACCCAATCTGACTAGGCTCCTCCTATACCCCTCCTCTCTGACCAGACTCCTCCTATACCCCTCCTCTCTGACCTCACCCAATCTGACTAGGCTCCTCCTAAGCCCCTCCTCTGCTGTCTGACCCCACCCATTCTGCCCAGGCTCCTCCTATACCCCCTCCTCTCTGACTCCACCCATTCTGCCCAGGCTCCTCCTATACCCCCTCCTCTCTGACTCCACCCAATCTGACTAAGCTCCTCCTATACCCCTCCTCTCTAACCTCACCCAATCTGACTAGGCTCCTCCTAAGCCCCTCCTCTGCTGTCTGACCCCACCCAACCTGCCCAGGCTCCTCCTATTTGACCCCACCCAATCTGACTAGGCTCCTCCTAAGCCCCTCCTCTGCTGTCTATACCCTTCCTCTCTAACCTCACCCAATCTGACTAGGCTCCTCCTAAGCCCCTCCTCTGCTGTCTGACCCCACCCTGCCCAGGCTCCTCCTATTTGACCCCACCCAATCTGACTAGGCTCCTCCTAAGCCCCTCCTCTGCTGTCTGACCCCACCCATTCTGCCCAGGCTCCTCCTATACCCCCTCCTCTCTGACTCCACCCATTCTGCCCAGGCTCCTCCTAAGCCCCTCCTCTGCTGTCTGACCCCACCCATTCTGCCCAGGCTCCTCCTATTTGACCCCACCCAATTTGACTAGGCTCCTCCTATACCCTTCCTCTCTAACCTCACCCAATCTGACTAGGCTCCTCCTAAGCCCCTCCTCTGCTGTCTGACCCCACCCAACTTGCCCAGGCTCCTCCTATACCCCTCCTCTCTGACCCCACCCAATCTGACTAGGCTCCTCCTAAGCCCCTCCTCTGCTGTCTGACCCCACCCATTCTGACTAGGCCCCTCCTATACCCCCTCTGCCCAGGCTCCTCCTATACCCCTCCTCTCTGACCAGAATCCTCCTACACCCCTCCTCTCTGACCCCACCCAATCTGACTAGGCCCCTCCTATACCCCCTCTGCCCAGGCTCCTCCTATACCCCTCCTCTCTGACCAGACTCCTCCTATACCCCTCCTCTCTGACCCCACCCAATCTGACTAGGCTCCTCCTAAGCCCCTCCTCTGCTGTCTGACCCCACGCAACCTGCCCAGGCTCCTCCTATTTGACCCCACCCAATCTGACTAGGCTCCTCCTAAGCCCCTCCTCTGCTGTCTGACCCCACCCAACCTGCCCAGGCTCCTCCTATACCCCTCCTCTCTGACCCCACCCAATCTGACTAGGCTCCTCCTAAGCCCCTCCTCTCCTCTCTGACCCCACCTATTCTGCCCAGGCTCCTCCTAAGCCCCTCCTCTGCTATCTGACCCCACCCATTCTGCCCAGGCTCCTCCTATACCCCCTCCTTTCTGATTCCACCCAATCTGACTAGGCCCCTCCTCTGCTGTCTGACCCCACCCATTCTGCCCAGGCTCCTCCTATTTGACCCCACCCAATCTGACTAGGCTCCTCCTATACCCCTCCTCTCTGACCTCACCCAATCTGACTAGGCTCCTCCTAAGCACCTAGGCTCCTCCTCTGCTGTCTGACCCCACCCATTCTGCCCAGGATCCTCCTATTTGACCCCACCCAATCTGACTAGGCCCCTCCTATACCCCCTCTTCCCAGGCTCCTCCTATACCCCTCCTCTCTGACCAGACTCCTCCTATACCCCTCCTCTCTGACCCCACCCAATCTGACTAGGCCCCTCCTATACCCCCTCTGCCCAGGCTCCTCCTATACCCCTCCTCTCTGACCAGACTCCTCCTATACCCCTCCTCTCTGACCCCACCCAATCTGACTAGGCCCCTCCTAAGCCCCTCCTCTACTCTCTGACCCCACCCATTCTGCCCAGGCTCCTCCTAAGCCCCTCCTCTGCTATCTGACCCCACCCAATCTGACTAGGCCCCTCCTCTGCTGTCTGACCCCACCCATTCTGCCCAGGCTCCTCCTATTTGACCCCACCCAATCTGACTAGGCTCCTCCTATACCCCACCCAATCTGACTAGGCTCCTCCTATACCCCTCCTCTCTGACCTCACCCAATCTGACTAGGCTCCTCCTAAGCCCCTAGGCTCCTCCTCTGCTGTCTGACCCCACCCATTCTGCCCAGGATCCTCCTATTTGACCCCACCCAATCTGACTAGGCCCCTCCTATACCCCCTCTGCCCAGGCTCCTCCTATACCCCTCCTCTCTGACCAGACTCCTCCTATACCCCTCCTCTCTGACCTCACCCAATCTGACTAGGCTCCTCCTAAGCCCCTCCTCTCCTCTCTGACCCCACCCATTCTGCCCAGGCTCCTCCTAAGCCCCTCCTCTGCTATCTGACCCCACCCATTCTGCCCAGGCTCCTCCTATACCCCCTCCTCTCTGATTCCACCCATTCTTCCCAGGCTCCTCCCATAACCTTCTGACCCCACCCATTCTGCCCAGGCTCCTCCTATACCCCTCCTATTTGACCCCACCCAATCTGACTAGGCCCCTCCTCTGCTGTCTGACCCCACCCATTCTGCCCAGGCTCCTCCTATTTGACCCCACCCAATCTGACTAGGCTCCTCCTATACCCCTCCTCTCTGACCAGACTCCTCCTATACCCCTCCTCTCTGACCTCACCCAATCTGACTAGGCTCCTCCTAAGCCCCTCCTCTGCTGTCTGACCCCACCCATTCTGCCCAGGCTCCTCCTATACCCCCTCCTCTCTGACTCCACCCATTCTGCCCAGGCTCCTCCTATACCCCCTCCTCTCTGACTCCACCCAATCTGACTAAGCTCCTCCTATACCCCTCCTCTCTAACCTCACCCAATCTGACTAGGCTCCTCCTAAGCCCCTCCTCTGCTGTCTGACCCCACCCAACCTGCCCAGGCTCCTCCTATTTGACCCCACCCAATCTGACTAGGCTCCTCCTAAGCCCCTCCTCTGCTGTCTATACCCTTCCTCTCTAACCTCACCCAATCTGACTAGGCTCCTCCTAAGCCCCTCCTCTGCTGTCTGACCCCACCCTGCCCAGGCTCCTCCTATTTGACCCCACCCAATCTGACTAGGCTCCTCCTAAGCCCCTCCTCTGCTGTCTGACCCCACCCATTCTGCCCAGGCTCCTCCTATACCCCCTCCTCTCTGACTCCACCCATTCTGCCCAGGCTCCTCCTAAGCCCCTCCTCTGCTGTCTGACCCCACCCATTCTGCCCAGGCTCCTCCTATTTGACCCCACCCAATTTGACTAGGCTCCTCCTATACCCTTCCTCTCTAACCTCACCCAATCTGACTAGGCTCCTCCTAAGCCCCTCCTCTGCTGTCTGACCCCACCCAACTTGCCCAGGCTCCTCCTATACCCCTCCTCTCTGACCCCACCCAATCTGACTAGGCTCCTCCTAAGCCCCTCCTCTGCTGTCTGACCCCACCCATTCTGACTAGGCCCCTCCTATACCCCCTCTGCCCAGGCTCCTCCTATACCCCTCCTCTCTGACCAGAATCCTCCTACACCCCTCCTCTCTGACCCCACCCAATCTGACTAGGCCCCTCCTATACCCCCTCTGCCCAGGCTCCTCCTATACCCCTCCTCTCTGACCAGACTCCTCCTATACCCCTCCTCTCTGACCCCACCCAATCTGACTAGGCTCCTCCTAAGCCCCTCCTCTGCTGTCTGACCCCACGCAACCTGCCCAGGCTCCTCCTATTTGACCCCACCCAATCTGACTAGGCTCCTCCTAAGCCCCTCCTCTGCTGTCTGACCCCACCCATTCTGCCCAGGCTCCTCCTATACCCCCTCCTCTCTGACTCCACCCATTCTGCCCAGGCTCCTCCTAAGCCCCTCCTCTCTGACCCCACCCAATCTGACTAGGCTCCTCCTATACCCTTCCTCTCTAACCTCACCCAATCTGACTAGGCTCCTCCTAAGCCCCTCCTCTGCTGTCTGACCCCACCCAACCTGCCCAGGCTCCTCCTATACCCCTCCTCTCTGACCCCACCCAATCTGACTAGGCTCCTCCTAAGCCCCTCCTCTGCTGTCTGACCCCACCCAACCTGCCCAGGCTCCTCCTATACCCCTCCTCTCTGACCCCACCCAATCTGACTAGGCTCCTCCTAAGCCCCTCCTCTGCTGTCTGACCCCACCCATTCTGCCCAGGCTCCTCCTATTTGACCCCACCCAATCTGACTAGGCCCCTCCTATACCCCCTCTGCCCAGGCTCCTCCTATACCCCTCCTCTCTGACCAGACTCCTCCTATACCCCTCCTAATCTGACTAGGCTCCTCCTAAGCCCCTCCTCTCCGACCCCACCCATTCTGCCCAGGCTCCTCCTATACCCCCTCCTCTCTGACTCCACCCATTCTGCCCAGGCTCCTCCTATACCCCTCCTCTCTGACCCCACCCAATCTGACTAGGCTCCTCCTAAGCCCCTCCTCTCCGACCCCACCCATTCTGCCCAGGCTCCTCCTATACCCCCTCCTCTCTGACTCCACCCATTCTGCCCAGGCTCCTCCTATACCGCTCCTCTCTGACCCCACCCAATCTGACTAGGCTCCTTCTAAGCCCCTCCTCTCCTCTCTGACCCCACCCATTCTGCCCAGGCTCCTTCTAAGCCCCTCCTCTGCTATCTGACCCCACCCATTCTGCCCAGGCTCCTCCTATACCCCCTCCTCTCTGATTCCACCCATTCTTCCCAGGCTCCTCCCATAACCTTCTGACCCCACCCATTCTGCCCAGGCTCCTCCTATACCCCCTCCTCTCTGACTCCACCCAATCTGACTAGGCTCCTCCTATACCCCTCCTCTCTGACCTCACCCAATCTGACTAGGCTCCTCCTAAGCCCCTAGGCTCCTCCTCTGCTGTCTGACCCCACCCATTCTGCCAGGGATCCTCCTATTTGACCCCACCCAATCTGACTAGGCCCCTCCTAAACCCCCTCTGACCAGGCTCCTCCTATACCCCTCCTCTCTGACCAGACTCCTCCTATACCCCTCCTCTCTGACCCCACCCAATCTGACTAGGCCCCTCCTATACCCCCTCTGCCCAGGCTCCTCCTATACCCCTCCTCTCTGACCAGACTCCTCCTATACCCCTCCTCTCTGACCCCACCCAATCTGACTTGGCTCCTCCTAAACCCCTCCTCTGCTGTCTGACCCCACCCATTCTGCCCAGGCTCCTCCTATACCCCTCCTCTCTGACCCCACCCAATCTGACTAGGCTCCTCCTATACCCCTCCTCTCTAACCTCACCCAATCTGACTAGGCTCCTCCTAATTCCCTCCTCTCCTCTCTGACCCCACCCATTCTGCCCAGGCTCCTCCTATACCCCCTCCTCTCTGACCTCACCCAATCTGACTAGGCTCCTCCTAAGCCCCTCCTCTGCTGTCTGACCCCACCCAACCTGCCCAGGCTCCTCCTATACCCCTCCTCTCTGACCCCACCCAATCTGACTAGGCTCCTCCTAAGCTGTCTGACCCCACCCAACCTGCCCAGGCTCCTCCTATACCCCCTCCTCTCTGACCTCACCCAATCTGACTAGGCTCCTCCTAAGCCCCTAGGCTCTTCCTCTGCTGTCTGACCCCACCCATTCTGCCCAGGCTCCTCCTATTTGACCCCACCCAATCTGACTAGGCCCCTCCTATACCCCCTCTGCCCAGGCTCCTCCTATACCCCTCCTCTCTGACCAGACTCCTCCCATACCCCACCCAATCTGACTAGGCCCCTCCTATACCCCCTCTGCTCAGGCTCCTCCTATACCCCTCCTCTCTGACCGCACCCAATCTGACTAGGCTCCTCCTAAGCCCCTCCTCTCCGACCCCACCCATTCTGCCCAGGCTCCTCCTATACCCCTCCTCTCTGACCCCACCCAATCTGACTAGGCTCCTCCTAAGCCCCTCCTCTGCTGTCTGACCCCACCCAACCTGCCCAGGCTCCTCCTATACCCCTCCTCTCTGACCCCACCCAATCTGACTAGACTCCTCCTAAGCCCCTCCTCTGCTGTCTGACCCCACCCATTCTGCCCAGGCTCCTCCTATTTGACCCCACCCAATCTGACTAGGCCCCTCCTATACCCCCTCTGCCCAGGCTCCTCCTATACCCCTCCTCTCTGACCAGACTCCTCCTATACCCCTCCTAATCTGACTAGGCTCCTCCTAAGCCCCTCCTCTCCGACCCCACCCATTCTGCCCAGGCTCCTCCTATACCCCCTCCTCTCTGACTCCACCCATTCTGCCCAGGCTCCTCCTATACCCCTCCTCTCTGACCCCACCCAATCTGACTAGGCTCCTCCTAAGCCCCTCCTCTCCGACCCCACCCATTCTGCCCAGGCTCCTCCTATACCCCCTCCTCTCTGACTCCACCCATTCTGCCCAGGCTCCTCCTATACCGCTCCTCTCTGACCCCACCCAATCTGACTAGGCTCCTTCTAAGCCCCTCCTCTCCTCTCTGACCCCACCCATTCTGCCCAGGCTCCTTCTAAGCCCCTCCTCTGCTATCTGACCCCACCCATTCTGCCCAGGCTCCTCCTATACCCCCTCCTCTCTGATTCCACCCATTCTTCCCAGGCTCCTCCCATAACCTTCTGACCCCACCCATTCTGCCCAGGCTCCTCCTATACCCCCTCCTCTCTGACTCCACCCAATCTGACTAGGCTCCTCCTATACCCCTCCTCTCTGACCTCACCCAATCTGACTAGGCTCCTCCTAAGCCCCTAGGCTCCTCCTCTGCTGTCTGACCCCACCCATTCTGCCAGGGATCCTCCTATTTGACCCCACCCAATCTGACTAGGCCCCTCCTAAACCCCCTCTGACCAGGCTCCTCCTATACCCCTCCTCTCTGACCAGACTCCTCCTATACCCCTCCTCTCTGACCCCACCCAATCTGACTAGGCCCCTCCTATACCCCCTCTGCCCAGGCTCCTCCTATACCCCTCCTCTCTGACCAGACTCCTCCTATACCCCTCCTCTCTGACCCCACCCAATCTGACTTGGCTCCTCCTAAACCCCTCCTCTGCTGTCTGACCCCACCCATTCTGCCCAGGCTCCTCCTATACCCCTCCTCTCTGACCCCACCCAATCTGACTAGGCTCCTCCTATACCCCTCCTCTCTAACCTCACCCAATCTGACTAGGCTCCTCCTAATTCCCTCCTCTCCTCTCTGACCCCACCCATTCTGCCCAGGCTCCTCCTATACCCCCTCCTCTCTGACCTCACCCAATCTGACTAGGCTCCTCCTAAGCCCCTCCTCTGCTGTCTGACCCCACCCAACCTGCCCAGGCTCCTCCTATACCCCTCCTCTCTGACCCCACCCAATCTGACTAGGCTCCTCCTAAGCTGTCTGACCCCACCCAACCTGCCCAGGCTCCTCCTATACCCCCTCCTCTCTGACCTCACCCAATCTGACTAGGCTCCTCCTAAGCCCCTAGGCTCTTCCTCTGCTGTCTGACCCCACCCATTCTGCCCAGGCTCCTCCTATTTGACCCCACCCAATCTGACTAGGCCCCTCCTATACCCCCTCTGCCCAGGCTCCTCCTATACCCCTCCTCTCTGACCAGACTCCTCCCATACCCCACCCAATCTGACTAGGCCCCTCCTATACCCCCTCTGCTCAGGCTCCTCCTATACCCCTCCTCTCTGACCGCACCCAATCTGACTAGGCTCCTCCTAAGCCCCTCCTCTCCGACCCCACCCATTCTGCCCAGGCTCCTCCTATACCCCCTCCTCTCTGACCCCACCCAATCTGACTAGGCTCCTCCTAAGCCCCTCCTCTCCGACCCCACCCATTCTGCCCAGGCTCCTCCTATACCCCCTCCTCTCTGACTCCACCCATTCTGCCCAGGCTCCTCCTATACCCCTCCTCTCTGACCCCACCCAATCTGACTAGGCTCCTCCTATACCCCTCCTCTCTAACCTCACCCAATCTGACTAGGCTCCTCCTAAGCCCCTCCTCTCCTCTCTGACCCCACCCATTCTGCCCAGGCTCCTCCTAAGCCCCTCCTCTGCTATCTGACCCCACCCAATCTGACTAGGCCCCTCCTCTGCTGTCTGACCCCACCCATTCTGCCCAGGCTCCTCCTATTTGACCCCACCCAATCTGACTAGGCTCCTCCTATACCCCACCCAATCTGACTAGGCTCCTCCTATACCCCTCCTCTCTGACCTCACCCAATCTGACTAGGCTCCTCCTAAGCCCCTAGGCTCCTCCTCTGCTGTCCCCACCCATTCTGCCCAGGATCCTCCTATTTGACCCCACCCAATCTGACTAGGCCCCTCCTATACCCCCTCTGCCCAGGCTCCTCCTATACCCCTCCTCTCTGACCAGACTCCTCCTATACCCCTCCTCTCTGACCTCACCCAATCTGACTAGGCTCCTCCTAAGCCCCTCCTCTCCTCTCTGACCCCACCCATTCTGCCCAGGCTCCTCCTAAGCCCCTCCTCTGCTATCTGACCCCACCCATTCTGCCCAGGCTCCTCCTATACCCCCTCCTCGCTGATTCCACCCATTCTTCCCAGGCTCCTCCCATAACCTTCTGACACCACCCATTCTGCCCAGGCTCCTCCTAAGCTCCTCCTCTCTGACCCCACCCAATCTGACTAGGCTCCTCCTAAGCCCCTCCTCTCCGACCCCACCCATTCTGCCCAGGCTCCTCCTATACCCCCTCCTCTCTGACTCCACCCATTCTGCCCAGGCTCCTCCTATACCCCTCCTCTCTGACCCCACCCAATCTGACTAGGCTCCTCCTATACCCCTCCTCTCTAACCTCACCCAATCTGACTAGGCTCCTCCTAAGCCCCTCCTCTCCTCTCTGACCCCACCCATTCTGCCCAGGCTCCTCCTAAGCCTCTCCTCTGCTATCTGACCCCACCCATTCTGCCCAGGCTCCTCCTATACCCTCTCCTCTCTGATTCCACCCAATCTGACTAGGCCCCTCCTCTGCTGTCTGACCCCACCCATTCTGCCCAGGCTCCTCCTATTTGACCCCACCCAATCTGACTAGGCTCCTCCTATACCCCCTCTGCCCAGGCTCCTCCTATACCCCTCCTCTCTGACCTCACCCATTCTGTCCAGGCTCCTCCTAAGCCCCTCCTCTGCTGTCTGACCCCACCCAACCTGCCCAGGCTCCTCCTATACCCCTCCTCTCTGACCCCACCCAATCTGACTAGGCTCCTCCTAAGCCCCTCCTCTCCTCTGACCCCACCCATTCTGCCCAGGCTCCTCCTAAGCCCCTCCTCTGCTATCTGACCCCACCCATTCTGCCCAGGCTCCTCCTATACCCCCTCCTTTCTGATTCCACCCAATCTGACTAGGCCCCTCCTCTGCTGTCTGACCCCACCCATTCTGCCCAGGCTCCTCCTATTTGACCCCACCCAATCTGACTAGGCTCCTCCTATACCCCTCCTCTCTGACCTCACCCAATCTGACTAGGCTCCTCCTAAGCACCTAGGCTCCTCCTCTGCTGTCTGACCCCACCCATTCTGCCCAGGATCCTCCTATTTGACCCCACCCAATCTGACTAGGCCCCTCCTATACCCCCTCTTCCCAGGCTCCTCCTATACCCCTCCTCTCTGACCAGACTCCTCCTATACCCCTCCTCTCTGACCCCACCCAATCTGACTAGGCCCCTCCTATACCCCCTCTGCCCAGGCTCCTCCTATACCCCTCCTCTCTGACCAGACTCCTCCTATACCCCTCCTCTCTGACCCCACCCAATCTGACTAGGCTCCTCCTAAGCCCCTCCTCTCCGACCCCACCCATTCTGCCCAGGCTCCTCCTATACCCCCTCCTCTCTGACCCCACCCAATCTGACTAGGCTCCTCCTAAGCCCCTCCTCTCCGACCCCACCCATTCTGCCCAGGCTCCTCCTATACCCCCTCCTCTCTGACTCCACCCATTCTGCCCAGGCTCCTCCTATACCCCTCCTCTCTGACCCCACCCAATCTGACTAGGCTCCTCCTATACCCCTCCTCTCTAACCTCACCCAATCTGACTAGGCTCCTCCTAAGCCCCTCCTCTCCTCTCTGACCCCACCCATTCTGCCCAGGCTCCTCCTAAGCCCCTCCTCTGCTATCTGACCCCACCCAATCTGACTAGGCCCCTCCTCTGCTGTCTGACCCCACCCATTCTGCCCAGGCTCCTCCTATTTGACCCCACCCAATCTGACTAGGCTCCTCCTATACCCCACCCAATCTGACTAGGCTCCTCCTATACCCCTCCTCTCTGACCTCACCCAATCTGACTAGGCTCCTCCTAAGCCCCTCCTCTCCTCTCTGACCCCACCCATTCTGCCCAGGCTCCTCCTAAGCCCCTCCTCTGCTATCTGACCCCACCCATTCTGCCCAGGCTCCTCCTATACCCCCTCCTCGCTGATTCCACCCATTCTTCCCAGGCTCCTCCCATAACCTTCTGACACCACCCATTCTGCCCAGGCTCCTCCTAAGCTCCTCCTCTCTGACCCCACCCAATCTGACTAGGCTCCTCCTAAGCCCCTCCTCTCCGACCCCACCCATTCTGCCCTGGCTCCTCCTATACCCCCTCCTCTCTGACTCCACCCATTCTGCCCAGGCTCCTCCTATACCCCTCCTCTCTCACCCCACCCAATCTGACTAGGCTCCTCCTATACCCCTCCTCTCTAACCTCACCCAATCTGACTAGGCTCCTCCTAAGCCCCTCCTCTCCTCTCTGACCCCACCCATTCTGCCCAGGCTCCTCCTAAGCCTCTCCTCTGCTATCTGACCCCACCCATTCTGCCCAGGCTCCTCCTATACCCTCTCCTCTCTGATTCCACCCAATCTGACTAGGCCCCTCCTCTGCTGTCTGACCCCACCCATTCTGCCCAGGCTCCTCCTATTTGACCCCACCCAATCTGACTAGGCTCCTCCTATACCCCCTCTGCCCAGGCTCCTCCTATACCCCTCCTCTCTGACCTCACCCATTCTGTCCAGGCTCCTCCTAAGCCCCTCCTCTGCTGTCTGACCCCACCCAACCTGCCCAGGCTCCTCCTATACCCCTCCTCTCTGACCCCACCCAATCTGACTAGGCTCCTCCTAAGCACCTCCTCTCCTCTCTGACCCCACCCATTCTGCCCAGGCTCCTCCTAAGCCCCTCCTCTGCTATCTGACCCCACCCATTCTGCCCAGGCTCCTCCTATACCCCCTCCTTTCTGATTCCACCCAATCTGACTAGGCCCCTCCTCTGCTGTCTGACCCCCACCCATTCTGCCCAGGCTCCTCCTATTTGACCCCACCCAATCTGACTAGGCTCCTCCTATACCCCTCCTCTCTGACCTCACCCAATCTGACTAGGCTCCTCCTAAGCACCTAGGCTCCTCCTCTGCTGTCTGACCCCACCCATTCTGCCCAGGATCCTCCTATTTGACCCCACCCAATCTGACTAGGCCCCTCCTATACCCCCTCTGCCCAGGCTCCTCCTATACCCCTCCTCTCTGACCAGACTCCTCCTATACCCCTCCTCTCTGACCCCACCCAATCTGACTAGGCCCCTCCTATACCCCCTCTGCCCAGGCTCCTCCTATACCCCTCCTCTCTGACCCCACCCAATCTGACTAGGCTCCTCCTAAGCCCCTCCTCTCCGACCCCACCCATTCTGCCCAGGCTCCTCCTATACCCCCTCCTCTCTGACCCCACACAATCTGACTAGGCTCCACCTAAGCCCCTCCTCTCCGACCCCACCCATTCTGCCCAGGCTCCTCCTATACCCCCTCCTCTCTGACTCCACCCATTCTGCCCAGGCTCCTCCTATACCCCTCCTCTCTGACCCCACCCAATCTGACTAGGCTCCTCCTATACCCCTCCTCTCTAACCTCACCCAATCTGACTAGGCTCCTCCTAAGCCCCTCCTCTCCTCTCTGACCCCACCCATTCTGCCCAGGCTCCTCCTAAGCCCCTCCTCTGCTATCTGACCCCACCCAATCTGACTAGGCCCCTCCTCTGCTGTCTGACCCCACCCATTCTGCCCAGGCTCCTCCTATTTGACCCCACCCAATCTGACCAGGCTCCTCCTATACCCCACCCAATCTGACTAGGCTCCTCCTATACCCCTCCTCTCTGACCTCACCCAATCTGACTAGGCTCCTCCTAAGCCCCTCCTCTCCTCTCTGACCCCACCCATTCTGCCCAGGCTCCTCCTAAGCCCCTCCTCTGCTATCTGACCCCACCCATTCTGCCCAGGCTCCTCCTATACCCCCTCCTCGCTGATTCCACCCATTCTTCCCAGGCTCCTCCCATAACCTTCTGACACCACCCATTCTGCCCAGGCTCCTCCTAAGCTCCTCCTCTCTGACCCCACCCAATCTGACTAGGCTCCTCCTAAGCCCCTCCTCTCCGACCCCACCCATTCTGCCCAGGCTCCTCCTATACCCCCTCCTCTCTGACTCCACCCATTCTGCCCAGGCTCCTCCTATACCCCTCCTCTCTGACCCCACCCAATCTGACTAGGCTCCTCCTATACCCCTCCTCTCTAACCTCACCCAATCTGACTAGGCTCCTCCTAAGCCCCTCCTCTCCTCTCTGACCCCACCCATTCTGCCCAGGCTCCTCCTAAGCCTCTCCTCTGCTATCTGACCCCACCCATTCTGCCCAGGCTCCTCCTATACCCTCTCCTCTCTGATTCCACCCAATCTGACTAGGCCCCTCCTCTGCTGTCTGACCCCACCCATTCTGCCCAGGCTCCTCCTATTTGACCCCACCCAATCTGACTAGGCTCCTCCTATACCCCCTCTGCCCAGGCTCCTCCTATACCCCTCCTCTCTGACCTCACCCATTCTGTCCAGGCTCCTCCTAAGCCCCTCCTCTGCTGTCTGACCCCACCCAACCTGCCCAGGCTCCTCCTATACCCCTCCTCTCTGACCCCACCCAATCTGACTAGGCTCCTCCTAAGCCCCTCCTCTCCTCTCTGACCCCACCCATTCTGCCCAGGCTCCTCCTAAGCCCCTCCTCTGCTATCTGACCCCACCCATTCTGCCCAGGCTCCTCCTATACCCCCTCCTTTCTGATTCCACCCAATCTGACTAGGCCCCTCCTCTGCTGTCTGACCCCACCCATTCTGCCCAGGCTCCTCCTATTTGACCCCACCCAATCTGACTAGGCTCCTCCTATACCCCTCCTCTCTGACCTCACCCAATCTGACTAGGCTCCTCCTAAGCACCTAGGCTCCTCCTCTGCTGTCTGACCCCACCCATTCTGCCCAGGATCCTCCTATTTGACCCCACCCAATCTGACTAGGCCCCTCCTATACCCCCTCTGCCCAGGCTCCTCCTATACCCCTCCTCTCTGACCAGACTCCTCCTATACCCCTCCTCTCTGACCCCACCCAATCTGACTAGGCCCCTCCTATACCCCCTCTGCCCAGGCTCCTCCTATACCCCTCCTCTCTGACCAGACTCCTCCTATACCCCTCCTCTCTGACCCCACCCAATCTGACTAGGCCCCTCCTAAGCCCCTCCTCTCCTCTCTGACCCCACCCATTCTGCCCAGGCTCCTCCTAAGCCCCTCCTCTGCTATCTGACCCCACCCAATCTGACTAGGCCCCTCCTCTGCTGTCTGACCCCACCCATTCTGCCCAGGCTCCTCCTATTTGACCCCACCCAATCTGACTAGGCTCCTCCTATACCCCACCCAATCTGACTAGGCTCCTCCTATACCCCTCCTCTCTGACCTCACCCAATCTGACTAGGCTCCTCCTAAGCCCCTAGGCTCCTCCTCTGCTGTCTGACCCCACCCATTCTGCCCAGGATCCTCCTATTTGACCCCACCCAATCTGACTAGGCCCCTCCTATACCCCCTCTGCCCAGGCTCCTCCTATACCCCTCCTCTCTGACCAGACTCCTCCTATACCCCTCCTCTCTGACCTCACCCAATCTGACTAGGCTCCTCCTAAGCCCCTCCTCTCCTCTCTGACCCCACCCATTCTGCCCAGGCTCCTCCTAAGCCCCTCCTCTGCTATCTGACCCCACCCATTCTGCCCAGGCTCCTCCTATACCCCCTCCTCTCTGATTCCACCCATTCTTCCCAGGCTCCTCCCATAACCTTCTGACCCCACCCATTCTGCCCAGGCTCCTCCTATACCCCTCCTATTTGACCCCACCCAATCTGACTAGGCCCCTCCTCTGCTGTCTGACCCCACCCATTCTGCCCAGGCTCCTCCTATTTGACCTCACCCAATCTGACTAGGCTCCTCCTAAGCCCCTCCTCTCCTCTCTGACCCCACCCATTCTGCCCAGGCTCCTCCTAAGCCTCTCCTCTGCTATCTGACCCCACCCATTCTGCCCAGGCTCCTCCTATACCCTCTCCTCTCTGATTCCACCCAATCTGACTAGGCCCCTCCTCTGCTGTCTGACCCCACCCATTCTGCCCAGGCTCCTCCTATTTGACCCCACCCAATCTGACTAGGCTCCTCCTATACCCCCTCTGCCCAGGCTCCTCCTATACCCCTCCTCTCTGACCTCACCCATTCTGTCCAGGCTCCTCCTAAGCCCCTCCTCTGCTGTCTGACCCCACCCAACCTGCCCAGGCTCCTCCTATACCCCTCCTCTCTGACCCCACCCAATCTGACTAGGCTCCTCCTAAGCCCCTCCTCTCCTCTGACCCCACCCATTCTGCCCAGGCTCCTCCTAAGCCCCTCCTCTGCTATCTGACCCCACCCATTCTGCCCAGGCTCCTCCTATACCCCCTCCTTTCTGATTCCACCCAATCTGACTAGGCCCCTCCTCTGCTGTCTGACCCCACCCATTCTGCCCAGGCTCCTCCTATTTGACCCCACCCAATCTGACTAGGCTCCTCCTATACCCCTCCTCTCTGACCTCACCCAATCTGACTAGGCTCCTCCTAAGCACCTAGGCTCCTCCTCTGCTGTCTGACCCCACCCATTCTGCCCAGGATCCTCCTATTTGACCCCACCCAATCTGACTAGGCCCCTCCTATACCCCCTCTTCCCAGGCTCCTCCTATACCCCTCCTCTCTGACCAGACTCCTCCTATACCCCTCCTCTCTGACCCCACCCAATCTGACTAGGCCCCTCCTATACCCCCTCTGCCCAGGCTCCTCCTATACCCCTCCTCTCTGACCAGACTCCTCCTATACCCCTCCTCTCTGACCCCACCCAATCTGACTAGGCTCCTCCTAAGCCCCTCCTCTCCGACCCCACCCATTCTGCCCAGGCTCCTCCTATACCCCCTCCTCTCTGACCCCACCCAATCTGACTAGGCTCCTCCTAAGCCCCTCCTCTCCGACCCCACCCATTCTGCCCAGGCTCCTCCTATACCCCTCCTCTCTGACCCCACCCAATCTGACTAGGCTCCTCCTATACCCCTCCTCTCTAACCTCACCCAATCTGACTAGGCTCCTCCTAAGCCCCTCCTCTCCTCTCTGACCCCACCCATTCTGCCCAGGCTCCTCCTAAGCCCCTCCTCTGCTATCTGACCCCACCCAATCTGACTAGGCCCCTCCTCTGCTGTCTGACCCCACCCATTCTGCCCAGGCTCCTCCTATTTGACCCCACCCAATCTGACTAGGCTCCTCCTATACCCCACCCAATCTGACTAGGCTCCTCCTATACCCCTCCTCTCTGACCTCACCCAATCTGACTAGGCTCCTCCTAAGCCCCTCCTCTCCTCTCTGACCCCACCCATTCTGCCCAGGCTCCTCCTAAGCCCCTCCTCTGCTATCTGACCCCACCCATTCTGCCCAGGCTCCTCCTATACCCCCTCCTCGCTGATTCCACCCATTCTTCCCAGGCTCCTCCCATAACCTTCTGACACCACCCATTCTGCCCAGGCTCCTCCTAAGCTCCTCCTCTCTGACCCCACCCAATCTGACTAGGCTCCTCCTAAGCCCCTCCTCTCCGACCCCACCCATTCTGCCCTGGCTCCTCCTATACCCCCTCCTCTCTGACTCCACCCATTCTGCCCAGGCTCCTCCTATACCCCTCCTCTCTGACCCCACCCAATCTGACTAGGCTCCTCCTATACCCCTCCTCTCTAACCTCACCCAATCTGACTAGGCTCCTCCTAAGCCCCTCCTCTCCTCTCTGACCCCACCCATTCTGCCCAGGCTCCTCCTAAGCCTCTCCTCTGCTATCTGACCCCACCCATTCTGCCCAGGCTCCTCCTATACCCTCTCCTCTCTGATTCCACCCAATCTGACTAGGCCCCTCCTCTGCTGTCTGACCCCACCCATTCTGCCCAGGCTCCTCCTATTTGACCCCACCCAATCTGACTAGGCTCCTCCTATACCCCCTCTGCCCAGGCTCCTCCTATACCCCTCCTCTCTGACCTCACCCATTCTGTCCAGGCTCCTCCTAAGCCCCTCCTCTGCTGTCTGACCCCACCCAACCTGCCCAGGCTCCTCCTATACCCCTCCTCTCTGACCCCACCCAATCTGACTAGGCTCCTCCTAAGCACCTCCTCTCCTCTCTGACCCCACCCATTCTGCCCAGGCTCCTCCTAAGCCCCTCCTCTGCTATCTGACCCCACCCATTCTGCCCAGGCTCCTCCTATACCCCCTCCTTTCTGATTCCACCCAATCTGACTAGGCCCCTCCTCTGCTGTCTGACCCCCACCCATTCTGCCCAGGCTCCTCCTATTTGACCCCACCCAATCTGACTAGGCTCCTCCTATACCCCTCCTCTCTGACCTCACCCAATCTGACTAGGCTCCTCCTAAGCACCTAGGCTCCTCCTCTGCTGTCTGACCCCACCCATTCTGCCCAGGATCCTCCTATTTGACCCCACCCAATCTGACTAGGCCCCTCCTATACCCCCTCTGCCCAGGCTCCTCCTATACCCCTCCTCTCTGACCAGACTCCTCCTATACCCCTCCTCTCTGACCCCACCCAATCTGACTAGGCCCCTCCTATACCCCCTCTGCCCAGGCTCCTCCTATACCCCTCCTCTCTGACCCCACCCAATCTGACTAGGCTCCTCCTAAGCCCCTCCTCTCCGACCCCACCCATTCTGCCCAGGCTCCTCCTATACCCCCTCCTCTCTGACCCCACACAATCTGACTAGGCTCCACCTAAGCCCCTCCTCTCCGACCCCACCCATTCTGCCCAGGCTCCTCCTATACCCCCTCCTCTCTGACTCCACCCATTCTGCCCAGGCTCCTCCTATACCCCTCCTCTCTGACCCCACCCAATCTGACTAGGCTCCTCCTATACCCCTCCTCTCTAACCTCACCCAATCTGACTAGGCTCCTCCTAAGCCCCTCCTCTCCTCTCTGACCCCACCCATTCTGCCCAGGCTCCTCCTAAGCCCCTCCTCTGCTATCTGACCCCACCCAATCTGACTAGGCCCCTCCTCTGCTGTCTGACCCCACCCATTCTGCCCAGGCTCCTCCTATTTGACCCCACCCAATCTGACCAGGCTCCTCCTATACCCCACCCAATCTGACTAGGCTCCTCCTATACCCCTCCTCTCTGACCTCACCCAATCTGACTAGGCTCCTCCTAAGCCCCTCCTCTCCTCTCTGACCCCACCCATTCTGCCCAGGCTCCTCCTAAGCCCCTCCTCTGCTATCTGACCCCACCCATTCTGCCCAGGCTCCTCCTATACCCCCTCCTCGCTGATTCCACCCATTCTTCCCAGGCTCCTCCCATAACCTTCTGACACCACCCATTCTGCCCAGGCTCCTCCTAAGCTCCTCCTCTCTGACCCCACCCAATCTGACTAGGCTCCTCCTAAGCCCCTCCTCTCCGACCCCACCCATTCTGCCCAGGCTCCTCCTATACCCCCTCCTCTCTGACTCCACCCATTCTGCCCAGGCTCCTCCTATACCCCTCCTCTCTGACCCCACCCAATCTGACTAGGCTCCTCCTATACCCCTCCTCTCTAACCTCACCCAATCTGACTAGGCTCCTCCTAAGCCCCTCCTCTCCTCTCTGACCCCACCCATTCTGCCCAGGCTCCTCCTAAGCCTCTCCTCTGCTATCTGACCCCACCCATTCTGCCCAGGCTCCTCCTATACCCTCTCCTCTCTGATTCCACCCAATCTGACTAGGCCCCTCCTCTGCTGTCTGACCCCACCCATTCTGCCCAGGCTCCTCCTATTTGACCCCACCCAATCTGACTAGGCTCCTCCTATACCCCCTCTGCCCAGGCTCCTCCTATACCCCTCCTCTCTGACCTCACCCATTCTGTCCAGGCTCCTCCTAAGCCCCTCCTCTGCTGTCTGACCCCACCCAACCTGCCCAGGCTCCTCCTATACCCCTCCTCTCTGACCCCACCCAATCTGACTAGGCTCCTCCTAAGCCCCTCCTCTCCTCTCTGACCCCACCCATTCTGCCCAGGCTCCTCCTAAGCCCCTCCTCTGCTATCTGACCCCACCCATTCTGCCCAGGCTCCTCCTATACCCCCTCCTTTCTGATTCCACCCAATCTGACTAGGCCCCTCCTCTGCTGTCTGACCCCACCCATTCTGCCCAGGCTCCTCCTATTTGACCCCACCCAATCTGACTAGGCTCCTCCTATACCCCTCCTCTCTGACCTCACCCAATCTGACTAGGCTCCTCCTAAGCACCTAGGCTCCTCCTCTGCTGTCTGACCCCACCCATTCTGCCCAGGATCCTCCTATTTGACCCCACCCAATCTGACTAGGCCCCTCCTATACCCCCTCTGCCCAGGCTCCTCCTATACCCCTCCTCTCTGACCAGACTCCTCCTATACCCCTCCTCTCTGACCCCACCCAATCTGACTAGGCCCCTCCTATACCCCCTCTGCCCAGGCTCCTCCTATACCCCTCCTCTCTGACCAGACTCCTCCTATACCCCTCCTCTCTGACCCCACCCAATCTGACTAGGCCCCTCCTAAGCCCCTCCTCTCCTCTCTGACCCCACCCATTCTGCCCAGGCTCCTCCTAAGCCCCTCCTCTGCTATCTGACCCCACCCAATCTGACTAGGCCCCTCCTCTGCTGTCTGACCCCACCCATTCTGCCCAGGCTCCTCCTATTTGACCCCACCCAATCTGACTAGGCTCCTCCTATACCCCACCCAATCTGACTAGGCTCCTCCTATACCCCTCCTCTCTGACCTCACCCAATCTGACTAGGCTCCTCCTAAGCCCCTAGGCTCCTCCTCTGCTGTCTGACCCCACCCATTCTGCCCAGGATCCTCCTATTTGACCCCACCCAATCTGACTAGGCCCCTCCTATACCCCCTCTGCCCAGGCTCCTCCTATAACCCTCCTCTCTGACCAGACTCCTCCTATACCCCTCCTCTCTGACCTCACCCAATCTGACTAGGCTCCTCCTAAGCCCCTCCTCTCCTCTCTGACCCCACCCATTCTGCCCAGGCTCCTCCTAAGCCCCTCCTCTGCTATCTGACCCCACCCATTCTGCCCAGGCTCCTCCTATACCCCCTCCTCTCTGATTCCACCCATTCTTCCCAGGCTCCTCCCATAACCTTCTGACCCCACCCATTCTGCCCAGGCTCCTCCTATACCCCTCCTATTTGACCCCACCCAATCTGACTAGGCCCCTCCTCTGCTGTCTGACCCCACCCATTCTGCCCAGGCTCCTCCTATTTGACCCCACCCAATCTGACTAGGCTCCTCCTAAGCCCCTCCTCTGCTGTCTGACCCCACCCATTCTGCCCAGGGTCCTCCTATACCCCCTCCTCTCTGACTCCACCCATTCTGCCCAGGCTCCTCCTATACCCCCTCCTCTCTGACTCCACCCAATCTGACTAAGCTCCTCCTATACCCCTCCTCTCTAACCTCACCCAATCTGACTAGGCTCCTCCTAAGCCCCTCCTCTGCTGTCTGACCCCACCCAACCTGCCCAGGCTCCTCCTATTTGACCCCACCCAATCTGACTAGGCTCCTCCTAAGCCCCTCCTCTGCTGTCTGACCCCACCCTGCCCAGGCTCCTCCTATTTGACCCCACCCAATCTGACTAGGCTCCTCCTAAGCCCCTCCTCTGCTGTCTGACCCCACCCATTCTGCCCAGGCTCCTCCTATACCCCCTCCTCTCTGACTCCACCCATTCTGCCCAGGCTCCTCCTAAGCCCCTCCTCTGCTGTCTGACCCCACCCATTCTGCCCAGGCTCCTCCTATTTGACCCCACCCAATTTGACTAGGCTCCTCCTATACCCTTCCTCTCTAACCTCACCCAATCTGACTAGGCTCCTCCTAAGCCCCTCCTCTGCTGTCTGACCCCACCCAACCTGCCCAGGCTCCTCCTATACCCCTCCTCTCTGACCCCACCCAATCTGACTAGGCTCCTCCTAAGCCCCTCCTCTGCTGTCTGACCCCACCCATTCTGACTAGGCCCCTCCTATACCCCCTCTGCCCAGGCTCCTCCTATACCCCTCCTCTCTGACCAGACTCCTCCTATACCCCTCCTCTCTGACCCCACCCAATCTGACTAGGCCCCTCCTATACCCCCTCTGCCCAGGCTCCTCCTATACCCCTCCTCTCTGACCAGACTCCTCCTATACCCCTCCTCTCTGACCCCACCCAATCTGACTAGGCTCCTCCTAAGCCCCTCCTCTGCTGTCTGACCCCACCCAACCTGCCCAGGCTCCTCCTATTTGACCCCACCCAATCTGACTAGGCTCCTCCTAAGCCCCTCCTCTGCTGTCTGACCCCACCCATTCTGCCCAGGCTCCTCCTATACCCCCTCCTCTCTGACTCCACCCATTCTGCCCAGGCTCCTCCTAAGCCCCTCCTCTCTGACCCCACCCAATCTGACTAGGCTCCTCCTATACCCTTCCTCTCTAACCTCACCCAATCTGACTAGGCTCCTCCTAAGCCCCTCCTCTGCTGTCTGACCCCACCCAACCTGCCCAGGCTCCTCCTATACCCCTCCTCTCTGACCCCACCCAATCTGACTAGGCTCCTCCTAAGCCCCTCCTCTGCTGTCTGACCCCACCCAACCTGCCCAGGCTCCTCCTATACCCCTCCTCTCTGACCAGACTCCTCCTATACCCCTCCTAATCTGACTAGGCTCCTCCTAAGCCCCTCCTCTCCGACCCCACCCATTCTGCCCAGGCTCCTCCTATACCCCCTCCTCTCTGACTCCACCCATTCTGCCCAGGCTCCTCCTATACCCCTCCTCTCTGACCCCACCCAATCTGACTAGGCTCCTCCTAAGCCCCTCCTCTCCGACCCCACCCATTCTGCCCAGGCTCCTCCTATACCCCCTCCTCTCTGACTCCACCCATTCTGCCCAGGCTCCTCCTGTACCCCTCCTCTCTGACCCCACCCAATCTGACTAGGCTCCTTCTAAGCCCCTCCTCTCCTCTCTGACCCCACCCATTCTGCCCAGGCTCCTTCTAAGCCCCTCCTCTGCTATCTGACCCCACCCATTCTGCCCAGGCTCCTCCTATACCCCCTCCTCTCTGATTCCACCCATTCTTCCCAGGCTCCTCCCATAACCTTCTGACCCCACCCATTCTGCCCAGGCTCCTCCTATACCCCCTCCTCTCTGACTCCACCCAATCTGACTAGGCTCCTCCTATACCCCTCCTCTCTGACCTCACCCAATCTGACTAGGCTCCTCCTAAGCCCCTAGGCTCCTCCTCTGCTGTCTGACCCCACCCATTCTGCCAGGGATCCTCCTATTTGACCCCACCCAATCTGACTAGGCCCCTCCTATACCCCCTCTGACCAGGCTCCTCCTATACCCCTCCTCTCTGACCAGACTCCTCCTATACCCCTCCTCTCTGACCAGACTCCTCCTATACCCCTCCTCTCTGACCCCACCCAATCTGACTAGGCCCCTCCTATACCCCCTCTGCCCAGGCTCCTCCTATTCCCCTCCTCTCTGACCAGACTCCTCCTATACCCCTCCTCTCTGACCCCACCCAATCTGACTTGGCTCCTCCTAAACCCCTCCTCTGCTGTCTGACCCCACCCATTCTGCCCAGGCTCCTCCTATACCCCTCCTCTCTGACCCCACCCAATCTGACTAGGCTCCTCCTATACCCCTCCTCTCTAACCTCACCCAATCTGACTAGGCTCCTCCTAAGTCCCTCCTCTCCTCTCTGACCCCACCCAATCTGACTAGGCTCCTCCTAAGCCCCTCCTCTCCGACCCCACACATTCTGCCCAGGCTCCTCCTATACCCCCTCCTCTCTGACTCCACCCATTCTGCCCAGGCTCCTCCTATACCCCTCCTCTCTGACCCCACCCAATCTGACTAGGCTCCTCCTATACCCCTCCTCTCTAACCTCACCCAATCTGACTAGGCTCCTCCTAAGCCCCTCCTCTCCTCTCTGACCCCACCCATTCTGCCCAGGCTCCTCCTAAGCCTCTCCCCTGCTATCTGACCCCACCCATTCTGCCCAGGCTCCTCCTATACCCTCTCCTCTCTGATTCCACCCAATCTGACTAGGCCCCTCCTCTGCTGTCTGACCCCACCCATTCTGCCCAGGCTCCTCCTATTTGACCCCACCCAATCTGACTAGGCTCCTCCTATACCCCCTCTGCCCAGGCTCCTCCTATACCCCTCCTCTCTGACCTCACCCATTCTGTCCAGGCTCCTCCTAAGCCCCTCCTCTGCTGTCTGACCCCACCCAACCTGCCCAGGCTCCTCCTATACCCCTCCTCTCTGACCCCACCCAATCTGACTAGGCTCCTCCTAAGCCCCTCCTCTCCTCTGACCCCACCCATTCTGCCCAGGCTCCTCCTATACCCCCTCCTTTCTGATTCCACCCAATCTGACTAGGCCCCTCCTCTGCTGTCTGACCCCACCCATTCTGCCCAGGCTCCTCCTATTTGACCCCACCCAATCTGACTAGGCTCCTCCTATACCCCTCCTCTCTGACCTCACCCAATCTGACTAGGCTCCTCCTAAGCACCTAGGCTCCTCCTCTGCTGTCTGACCCCACCCATTCTGCCCAGGATCCTCCTATTTGACCCCACCCAATCTGACTTGGCTCCTCCTATACCCCCTCCTCGCTGATTCCACCCATTCTTCCCAGGCTCCTCCCATAACCTTCTGACACCACCCATTCTGCCCAGGCTCCTCCTAAGCTCCTCCTCTCTGACCCCACCCAATCTGACTAGGCTCCTCCTAAGCCCCTCCTCTCCGACCCCACCCATTCTGCCCAGGCTCCTCCTATACCCCCTCCTCTCTGACTCCACCCATTCTGCCCAGGCTCCTCCTATACCCCTCCTCTCTGACCCCACCCAATCTGACTAGGCTCCTCCTATACCCCTCCTCTCTAACCTCACCCAATCTGACTAGGCTCCTCCTAAGCCCCTCCTCTCTGACCCCACCCATTCTGCCCAGGCTCCTCCTAAGCCTCTCCTCTGCTATCTGACCCCACCCATTCTGCCCAGGCTCCTCCTATTTGACCCCACCCAATCTGACTAGGCTCCTCCTATACCCCCTCTGCCCAGGCTCCTCCTATACCCCTCCTCTCTGACCCCACCCAATCTGACTAGGCTCCTCCTAAGCCCCTCCTCTCCTCTCTGACCCCACCCATTCTGCCCAGGCTCCTCCTAAGCCCCTCCTATCTGACCCCACCCATTCTGCCCAGGCTCCTCCTATACCCCCTCCTTTCTGATTCTACCCAATCTGACTAGGCCCCTCCTCTGCTATTTGACCCCACCCAATCTGACTAGGCTCCTCCTATACCCCTCCTCTCTGACCTCACCCAATCTGACTAGGCTCCTCCTAAGCACCTAGGCTCCTCCTCTGCTGTCTGACCCCACCCATTCTGCCCAGGATCCTCCTATTTGACCCCACCCAATCTGACTAGGCCCCTCCTATACCCCCTCTGCCCAGGCTCCTCCTATACCCCTCCTCTCTGACCAGACTCCTCCTATACCCCTCCTCTCTGACCCCACCCAATCTGACTAGGCCCCTCCTATACCCCCTCTGCCCAGGCTCCTCCTATACCCCTCCTCTCTGACCCCACCCAATCTGACTTGGCTCCTCCTAAACCCCTCCTCTGCTGTCTAATCCCACCCAACCTGCCCAGGCTCCTCCTATACCCCTCCTATTTGACCCCACCCAATCTGACTAGGCTCCTCCTAAGCCCCTCCTCTGCTGTCTGACTGGATGGAAGGCAGGAACTTACCCACTGGACCACACTGGTTTCCATGTAAGTAGCCTATCAAATTGTCCTTATGTCATGGTCATCCTTTTAATGTGCAATGGAAGCCACGGGGAAGGACACCAAGGCCTGTATGTTGCTTATAATTACTACTGCAATCCTCTAGACCACCAAGGAGCTATAGCTCAAAGGTATGGCTTGTACCTTTGGTGGGGACAACCCTCACAGGCCAGGGTTCGAATCCTGCCAGTGCTGAAGAAGTATCCCAAGGTGGGAAATTTTCAAACAGTGATTTTCTTTTTTTTTTTTGCTAAGTGTTTTTCTGGTTTCCATGTAAGTAGCCTATCAAATTGTCCGTATGTCATGGTCATCCATTTAATGTGCAATGGAAGCCACAGGAAAGGACACCAAGGCCTGTATGTTGCTGATAGTTACTACTGCAATCCTCCAGACCACCAAAGAGCTATAGCTCAAAGGTAAGGCTTGTACCTTTGGTGGGGACAACCCTCACAGGCCAGGGTTCGAATCCTGCCAGTGCTGTAGAAGTATCCCAAGGTGGGAAATTTTCAAACAGTGATTTTCTTATTTTTTTTTTCTAAGTGTTTTTCTGGTTTCCATGTAAGTAGCCTATCAAATTGTCCTTATGTCATGGTCATCCATTTAATGTGCAATGGAAGCCACAGGGAAGGACACCAAGGCCTGTATGTTGCTTATAGTTACTACTGCAATCCTCTACACCACCAAGGAGATAGCTCAAAGGTAAGGCTTGTACCTTTGGTGGGGACAGCCCTCACAGGCCAGGATTCGAATCCTGCCAGTGCTGTAGAAGTATCCCAAGGTGGGAAATTTTCAAACAGTGATTTTTTTTTTTTGCTAGTGTTTTTTTGGCAGGTGTCTCCCAACATTTCATATGTTTTCTCTCATGACCTTCTACCAACCGCCCTATTTCTCAAGTAGGTGCTAGGAACAAGGCCTTATCTTCCTTTATCAATGTCTTCATTCTTTGTCCTTTAAGTTTGGTGAATTGCAGAGTGCAGTTGTGGTATTGGGGGTTATAACTGAGCACAAGAATGCGAGGATGGTGCTACACTTATTGTAAAATAGGTTGGTTGATGGTGATTTTTCATTTTAGTGTGAGCCACTCGCTCAAATCAGGGGTTTGGTGCCAGTGAGCTTGGATAGAAATAAAGGTCAAGTATGAGCTCTGGCTAATGAAATGATGGGTCGAGTTTGAGGCTAGCTAGAGTCCATTTATTAGGTGCAATAAGAAGTTGGAAAGATTGTTTCATGTAAGAGACAGACAAGAGCAGAGTCAAGCCTTTGCTCTAGTAGATCTGCATCATGCCTGCTGCAGGATGTGAAGGAGTGGACCTCCACAGCAGTGCGCTGTGCCGGGCTGGGCTGCACTGGGCTGGGCTGGGCCTGCCCTGGCATCTTGGATTTATTCACCCACCTCCTTCCTTTGAAGAACGCTCACGAACGGCCACGAACGTCCTTGTTCTGTATACAGGTGGACAGCAGGCAATTTAGGACCCTGCTAAATGATGGTGATGTCCCCATGTGCTTCCTTCGAGTGGCAAAATCCTTCGTCTAAGGCAGGTGGGCTTTTTTAAAATTTGGTTGAAGACCATATGTTGGAGGCAGTATCACGGCACAAGCCGCCGACCGTCTCAGAAGAAAGTATGCATGGGAGGACATTATTTGCATAGGAGAGCCCTCTTCTCAGTCCCATTCTTAAGCTGCAGTGGCCATGAAGTGTTACTAGTGGGCAGCAGTATGAACAAAAGAGCACACTGAGGCTTTTCTTCTGCTTGCTGACATGATTCTTGTTCATTTTTGTCTTGCAAAGCCTAAGGAGTGAAGGACTACGATGACTGAGGGGATGAGGAATGGCTGGCCTGTATTTGTGGTGAAGGGGGAACATTTGGAAGGTAAACAGCAAGATGAAAGTGTCAAAGCATATATGTTTGCTGAGTGATTGAGTCTGTGTGTCACTTGTCTCTTTGTAGGGACATGTGAGAAAGGAACAGCAGCACCATAGACTTCAGGTGGGAGAGCAAGCAAGGACGAATATTTCCCTCAAATCCAAATACTTACAGCACCTCAAAGATGACAAGTGCGATATGATGTTCTGCAATTGCAAGGATTTGCCATGTGTGGTGCATAAATATGCATGGTTAGTGAGGTTTTTCTCAGAATGTGAGTATCGTTAGGCTGGCAAATGTCAGGCACTCCTTTGGGGGTATGAGGCCAAGAAAAAATTTGGGAAGTTTGCTACAGTCATCTGTAGGATCGAAAGACACTGGGGAATCGTTACAGAGGGAGCCAGGCTGCACAAAACGTGGTAACAGTTGGACAGAAGTCTTTAGCAGGACTTTTGACTACCCCCAATGTGGGACCAGGACCGCAGTACCTCTCTGTCTCTGAAACGTATTTTGACCTCTGGGCACCACCATCTCAATGCCCCTCAAATGTTCCCTCCTGGAACACCAGCTTTGGTAGTGCATCAACCAGGTTTCAATCATTTGAGTGACCACAAACACCCTTGCTATGTGCCTTCCATTTACATTCAGTCAGTAACCCAGCTGCTTTGTTCGCTATTGAATCTCAAGTGACAGTTGGATGCACATTGCAGGGGTATACAGGCATTTACCGTACTGTACAGCCCCTCTCAGTACAGTCAGACTACACTTCTTAAAATCATAAATACATGTTTTGTCCAACAGTAAGGCCGGGCCTTTCCTCTGTAGTTCATAGCCAACGTAAGGAGGAAAAAATAAGCTGAAGAGCATGCCAAAATTCTCTACAGACACTGCCAATCCTCACACTGCCTATTTGCATGCCGAGGTTATTCACTATGACCCACCAAACCAATTGGCAACAATAGCCTCTCTCTGCCTCATTCTTATGCTCCGATGCCACCTTTATTTAGCAAATGTTAGTGCTCTAGGATTTCATAGCACGATTCGCTATAGCCTCTTTTTTCAACAGAAATGTCCTAAAGGTACCTATACCAATCTGCTGGGTGGGGAGGAGGGGGGCTGCTGCTGCTGGCAGTAAAATTTTGGGGCACCCCACCTGCAAAAATACATCCACATGCTCCTTGTTGTACCTTTCAATACCATAACTGCAGCAGAATCGTATGGTGACCCCTGTTGGTAACAGAAACTGTCAAACAGCTTTTTGCCACCCCCCCTCCCCCGTTGCCCCTAACCATTTGGGGTACACCCCATGAGGGAGGATCAGAGCAATAAAAAATAATGGTAGCCCCCCCCAAAAAGTACCTGGAAGGCATGCCATTCTGTGCACCTCATCGCTCTTCACGTTGCGCCTAAGCACCTTTTAATACTGCTCCCCGACTGCCCCCTCCCAACAGAAATCAGAAAGTATAGGGGGGTGCATTAAAAAAGTTTTTGCAGTTCCCCACCATAAGTCAGGATCCTCCTCCATCTATGACCCCTTCCTAGGCCCTCAGACCCCACCCATTCTGCCCAGGCTCCTCCTATTTGACTACACCCAATCTGACTAGGCTCCTCCTAAACCCCTCCTCTGCTCTCTGACCCCACCCAATCTGACTAGGCTCCTCCTATACCCCCTCCTCTCTGACTCCACCCATTCTGCCCAGGCTCCTCCCATACCCCTCTGACCCCACCCATTCTGCCCAGGCTCCTCCTAAACCCCTCCTCTGCTGTCTGACTCCACCCATTCTGCCCAGGTTCCTCCTCAGCCCCTCCTCTCTGACCTCACCCAATCTGACTAGGCTCCTCCTATACCCCCTCCTCTCTGACCCCACCCAGCTCCTCCTAAACCCCTCCTCTGCTGTCTGACCCCACCCATTCTGCCCAGGTCTCCTCCTATACCCCCTCCTCTCTGACCTCACCCATTCCCCTCCTCTCTGACTCCACCGACTGCTCCTATACCCCCTCCTCTCTGATTCCACCCATTCTGCCCAGGCTCCTCCTATACCCCTCCTAATCTGACTAGGCCCCTCCTCTGCTGTCTGACCCCACCCATTCTGCCCAGGCTCCTCCTATACCCCCTCCTCTCTGACTCCACCCATTCTGCCCAGGCTCCTCCTAAGCCCCTCCTCTCTGACCCCATCCAATCTGACTAGGCTCCTCCTATACCCCTCCTCTCTGACCTCACCCAATCTGACTAGGCTCCTCCTATACCCCCTCTGCTCAGGCTCCTCCTATACCCCTCCTCTCTGACCTCATCCAATCTGACTAGGCTCCTCCTATACCCCCTCTGCTCAGGCTCCTCCTATACCCCTCCTCTCTGACCTCACCCAATCTGACTAGGCTCGTCCTAAGCCCCTCCTCTGCTGTCTGACCCCACTCATTCTGACTAAGCTCCTCCTAAACCCCTCCTCTGCTGTCTGACCCCACCCATTCTGCCCAGGCTCCTCCTATACCTCCTCCTCTCTGACCTCACCCAACCTGCCCAGGCTCCTCCTATACCCCTCCTCTCTGACCCCACCCAATCTGACTAGGCTCCTCCTAAGCCCCTCCTCTCCTCTCTGACCCCACCCATTCTGCCCAGGCTCCTCCTATACCCCCTCCTCTCTGACCTCACCCATTCCCCTCCTCTCTGACTCCACCGACTGCTCCTATACCCACTCCTCTCTGATTCCACCCATTCTGCCCAGGCTCCTCCTATACCCCTCCTAATCTGACTAGGCCCCTCCTCTGCTGTCTGACCCCACCCATTCTGCCCAGACTCCTCCTATACCCCCTCCTCTCTGACTCCACCCATTCTGCCCAGGCTCCTCCTAAGCCCCTCCTCTCTGACCCCATCCAATCTGACTAGGCTCCTCCTATACCCCTCCTCTCTGACCTCACCCAATCTGACTAGGCTCCTCCTATACCCCCTCTGCTCAGGCTCCTCCTATACCCCTCCTCTCTGACATCACCCAATCTGACTAGGCTCCTCCTAAGCCCCATCTCTGCTGTCTGACCCCACCCATTCTGACTAAGCTCCTCCTAAACCCCTCCTCTGCTGTCTGACTCCACCCATTCTGCCCAGGCTCCTCCTCAGCCCCTCCTCTCTGACCTCACCCAATCTGACTAGGCTCCTCCTATACCCCCTCCTCTCTGACCCCACCCAGCTCCTCCTAAACCCCTCCTCTGCTGTCTGACCCCACCCATTCTGCCCAGGCTCCTCCTATACCCCCTCCTCTCTGACCTCACCCAATCTGACTAGGCTCCTCCTATACCCCTCCTCTGCTGTCTGACCCCACCCATTCTGCCCAGGCTCCTCCTATACCCCCTCCTCTCTGACCTCACCCATTCTGCCCAGGCTCCTCCTATTTGACCCCACCCAATCTGACTAGGCTCCTCCTATACCCCCTCTGCCCTCACCCAATCTGACTAGGCTCCTCCTAAGCCGCTAGGCTCCTCCTCTGCTGTCTGACCCCACCCATTCTGCCCAGGCTCCTCCTATTTGACCCCAACCAATCTGACTAGGCTCCTCCTAACCCCCTCCTCTGCTGTCTGACCCCACCCAACCTGCCCAGGCTCCTCCTATACCCCCTCCTCTCTGATTCCACCCATTCTTCCCAGGCTCCTCCCATCACCTTCTGACCCCACCCATTCTGCCCAGGCTCCTCCTATACCCCTCCTATTTGACCCCACCCAATCTGACTAGGCCCCTCCTCTGCTGTCTGACCCCACCCATTCTGCCCAGGCTCCTCCTATTTGACCCCACCCAATCTGACTTGGCTCCTCCTAAGCCCCTCCTCTGCTGTCTGACCCCACCCATTCTGCCCAGGCTGCTCCTATACCCCCTCCTCTCTGATTCCACCCATTCTTCCCAGGCTCCTCCCATCACCTTCTGACCCCACCCATTCTGCCCAGGCTCCTCCTATACCCCTCCTATTTGACCCCACCCAATCTGACTAGGCCCCTCCTCTGCTGTCTGACCCCACCCATTCTGCCCAGGCTCCTCCTATTTGACCCCACCCAATCTGACTAGGCTCCTCCTATACCCCTCTGCCCAGGCTCCTCCTATACCCCTCCTCTCTGACCTCACCCAATCTGACTAGGCTCCTCCTATACCCCCTCTGCCCAGGCTCCTCCTATACCCCTCCTATTTGACCCCACCCAATCTGACTAGGCTCCTCCTATACCCCCTCTGCCCAGGCTCCTCCTATACCCCTCCTCTCTGACCTCACCCATTCTGCCCAGGCTCCTCCTAAGCCCCTCCTCTGCTGTCTGACCCCACCCAACCTGCCCAGGCTCCTCCTATACCCCTCCTCTCTGACCCCACCCAATCTGACTAGGCTCCTCCTAAGCCCCTCCTCTCCTCTCTGACCCCACCCATTCTGCCCAGGCTCCTCCTAAGCCCCTCCTCTGCTTTCTGACCCCACCCATTCTGCCCAGGCTCCTCCTATACCCCTCCTCTCTGACCCCACCCAATCTGACTAGGCTCCTCCTAAGCCCCTCCTCTGCTGTCTGACCCCACCCATTCTACTCAGGCTCCTCCTAAGCCCCTCCTCTCTGACCCCACCCAATCTGAATAGGCTCCTCCTAAGCCCCTCCTCTGCTGTCTGACCCCACCCAATCTGACTAGGCTCCTCCTAAGCCCCTCCTCTGCTGTCTGACCCCACCCATTTTGCCCAGGCTCCTCCTATACCCCCTCCTCTCTGACTCCACCCATTCTGCCCAGGCTCCTCCTAAGCCCCTCCTCTCTGACTCCACCCATTCTGCCCAGGCTCCTCCTAAGCCCCTCCTCTCTGACCCCACCCAATCTGACTAGGCTCCTCCTAAGCCCCTCCTCTCCTCTCTGACCCCACCCATTCTGCCCAGGCTCCTCCTAAGCCCCTCCTCTCCGACCCCACCCATTCTGCCCAGGCTCCTCCTAAGCACCTCCTCTGCTGTCTGACCCCTCCCATTCTGCCCAGGCTCCTCCTATTTGACCCCACCCAATCTGACTAGGCTCCTCCTATACCCCCTCCGCCCAGGCTCCTCCTATACCCCTCCTCTCTGACCTCACCCAATCTGACTAGGCTCCTCCTATACCCCCTCTGCCCAGGTTCTCCTATACCCCTCCTATTTGACCCCACCCAATCTGACTAGGCTCCTCCTATACCCCCTCAGCCCAGGCTCCTCCTATACCCCTCCTCTCTGACCTCACCCATTCTGCCCAGGCTCCTCCTAAGCCCCTCCTCTGCTGTCTGACCCCACCCAACCTGCCCAGGCTCCTCCTATACCCCTCCTCTCTGACCCCACCCAATCTGACTAGGCTCCTCCTAAGCCCCTCCTCTCCTCTCTGACCCCACCCATTCTGCCCAGGCTCCTCCTAAGTCCCTCCTCTGCTATCTGACCCCACCCATTCTGCCCAGGCTCCTCCTATACCCCTCCTCTCTGACCCCTCCCAATCTGACTAGGCTCCTCCTAAGCCCCTCCTCTGCTGTCTGACCCCACCCATTCTGCTCAGGCTCCTCCTAAGCCCCTCCTCTCTGACCCCACCCAATCTGACTAGGCTCCTCCTAAGCCCCTCCTCTGCTGTCTGACCCCACCCATTCTGCCCAGGCTCCTCCTATTTGACCCCACCCAATCTGACTAGGCCCCTCCTATACCCCCTCTACCCAGGCTCCTCCTATACCCCTCCTCTCTGACCAGAACTCCTCCTATACCCCTCCTCTCTGACCCCACCCAATCTGACTAGGCCCCTCCTATACCCCCTCTGCCCAGGCTCCTCCTATACCCCTCCTCTCTGACCAGAACTCCTCCTATACCCCTCCTCTCTGACCCCACCCAATCTGACTTGGCTCCTCCTAAACCCCTCCTCTGCTGTCTGACCCCACCCATTCTGCCCAGGCTCCTCCTATACCCCTCCTCTCTGACCCCACCCAATCTGACTAGGCTCCTCCTAAGCCCCTCCTCTGCTGTCTGACCCCACCCGTTCTGCTCAGGCTCCTCCTAAGCCCCTCCTCTCTGACCCCACCCAATCTGACTAGGCTCCTCCTAAGCCCCTCCTCTGCTGTCTGACCCCACCCAATCTGACTAGGCTCCTCCTAAGCCCCTCCTCTGCTGTCTGACCCCACCCATTCTGCCCAGGCTCCTCCTATACCCCCTCCTCTCTGACTCCACCCATTCTGCCCAGGCTCCTCCTAAGCCCCTCCTCTCTGACTCCACCCATTCTGCCCAGGCTCCTCCTAAGCCCCTCCTCTCTGACCCCACCCAATCTGACTAGGCTCCTCCTAAGCCCCTCCTCTCCTCTCTGACCCCACCCATTCTGCCCAGGCTCCTCCTAAGCCCCTCCTCTCCGACCCCACCCATTCTGCCCAGGCTCCTCCTAAGCACCTCCTCTGCTGTCTGACCCCACCCATTATGCCCAGGCTCCTCCTATTTGACCCCACCCAATCTGACTAGGCTCCTCCTATACCCCCTCAGCCCAGGCTCCTCCTATACCCCTCCTCTCTGACCTCACCCAATCTGACTAGGCTCCTCCTATACCCCCTCTGCCCAGGCTCCTCCTATACCCCTCCTATTTGACCCCACCCAATCTGACTAGGCTCCTCCTATACCCCCTCTGCCCAGGCTCCTCCTATACCCCTCCTCTCTGACCTCACCCATTCTGCCCAGGCTCCTCCTAAGCCCCTCCTCTGCTGTCTGACCCCACCCAACCTGCCCAGGCTCCTCCTATACCCCTCCTCTCTGACCCCACCCAATCTGACTAGGCTCCTCCTAAGCCCCTCCTCTCCTCTCTGACCCCACCCATTCTGCCCAGGCTCCTCCTAAGCCCCTCCTCTGCTATCTGACCCCACCCATTCTGCCCAGGCTCCTCCTATACCCCTCCTCTCTGACCCCACCCAATCTGACTAGGCTCCTCCTAAGCCCCTCCTCTGCTGTCTGACCCCACCCATTCTGCTCAGGCTCCTCCTAAGCCCCTCCTCTCTGACCCCACCCAATCTGACTAGGCTCCTCCTAAGCCCCTCCTCTGCTGTCTGACCCCACCCATTCTGCCCAGGCTCCTCCTATACCCCCTCCTCTCTGACTCCACCCATTCTGCCCAGGCTCCTCCTATACCCCTCCTATTTGACCCCACCCAATCTGACTAGGCCCCTCCTCTGCTGTCCCCACCCATTCTGCCCAGGCTCCTCCTTTACCCCCTCCTCTCTGACTCCACCCATTCTGCCCAGGCTCCTCCTATACCCCCTCCTCTCTAACCTCTCCCAATCTGACTAGGCTCCTCCTAAGCCCCTCCTCTCCTCTCTGACCCCCACCCATTTTGCCCAGGCTCCTCCTAAGCCCCTCCTCTGCTATCTGACCCCACCCATTCTGCCCAGGCTCCTCCTATACCCCCTCCTCTCTGATTCCACCCATTCTTCCCAGGCTCCTCCCATAACCTTCTGACCCCACCCATTCTGCCCAGGCTCCTCCTATACCCCTCCTATTTGACCCCACCCAATCTGACTAGGCCCCTCCTCTGCTGTCCCCACCCATTCTGCCCAGGCTCCTCCTATTTGACCCCCCCCAATCTGACTAGGCCCCTCCTATACCCCCTCTACCCAGGCTCCTCCTATACCCCTCCTCTCTGACCAGAACTCCTCCTATACCCCTCATCTCTGACCCCACCCAATCTGACTAGGCCCCTCCTATACCCCCTCTGCCAAGGCTCCTCCTATACCCCTCCTCTCTGACCAGAACTCCTCCTATACCCCTCCTCTCTGACCCCACCCAATCTGACTTGGCTCCTCCTAAACCCCTCCTCTGCTGTCTGACCCCACCCATTCTGCCCAGGCTCCTCCTATACCCCTCCTCTCTGACCCCACCCAATCTGACTTGGCTCCTCCTAAACCCCTCCTCTGCTGTCTGACCCCACCAATTCTGCCCAGGCTCCTCCTATACCCCTCCTCTCTGACCCCACCCAATCTGACTAGGCTCCTCCTAAGCCCCTCCTCTGCTGTCTGACCCCACCCATTCTGCTCAGGCTCTTCCTAAGCCCCTCCTCTGCTATCTGACCCCACCCATTCTGCCCAGGCTCCTCCTATACCCCTCCTCTCTGACCCCACCCAATCTGACTAGGCTCCTCCTAAGCCCCTCCTCTGCTGTCTGACCCCACCCATTCTGCTCAGGCTCCTCCTAAGCCCCTCCTCTCTGACCCCACCCAATCTGACTAGGCTCCTCCTAAGCCCCTCCTCTGCTGTCTGACCCCACCCAATCTGACTAGGCTCCTCCTAAGCCCCTCCTCTAATGTCTGACCCCACCCATTCTGCCCAGGCTCCTCCTATACCCCCTCCTCTCTGACTCCACCCATTCTGCCCAGGCTCCTCCTAAGCCCCTCCTCTCTGACTCCACCCATTCTGCCCAGGCTCCTCCTAAGCCCCTCCTCTCTGACCCCACCCAATCTGACTAGGCTCCTCCTAAGCCCCTCCTCTCCTCTCTGACCCCACCCATTCTGCCCAGGCTCCTCCTAAGCCCCTCCTCTCCAACCCCACCCATTCTGCCCAGGCTCCTCCTAAGCACCTCCTCTGCTGTCTGACCCCTCCCATTCTGCCCAGGCTCCTCCTATTTGACCCCACCCAATCTGCCTAGGCTCCTCCTATACCCCCTCCGCCCAGGCTCCTCCTATACCCCTCCTCTCTGACCTCACCCAATCTGACTAGGCTCCTCCTATACCCCCTCTGCCCAGGCTCCTCCTATACCCCTCCTATTTGACCCCACCCAATCTGACTAGGCTCCTCCTATACCCCCTCAGCCCAGGCTCCTCCTATACCCCTCCTCTCTGACCTCACCCATTCTGCCCAGGCTCCTCCTAAGCCCCTCCTCTGCTGTCTGACCCCACCCAACCTGCCCAGGCTCCTCCTATACCCCTCCTCTCTGACCCCACCCAATCTGACTAGGCTCCTCCTAAGCCCCTTCTCTCCTCTCTGACCCCACCCATTCTGCCCAGGCTCCTCCTAAGTCCCTCCTCTGCTATCTGACCCCACCCATTCTGCCCAGGCTCCTCCTATACCCCTCCTCTCTGACCCCACCCAATCTGACTAGGCTCCTCCTAAGCCCCTCCTCTGCTGTCTGACCCCACCCATTCTGCTCAGGCTCCTCCTAAGCCCCTCCTCTCTGACCCCACCCAATCTGACTAGGCTCCTCCTAAGCCCCTCCTCTGCTGTCTGACCCCACCCATTCTGCCCAGGCTCCTCCTATTTGACCCCACCCAATCTGACTAGGCCCCTCCTATACCCCCTCTACCCAGGCTCCTCCTATACCCCTCCTCTCTGACCAGAACTCCTCCTATACCCCTCCTCTCTGACCCCACCCAATCTGACTAGGCCCCTCCTATACCCCCTCTGCCCAGGCTCCTCCTATACCCCTTCTCTCTGACCAGAACTCCTCCTATACCCCTCCTCTCTGACCCCACCCAATCTGACTTGGCTCCTCCTAAACCCCTCCTCTGCTGTCTGACCCCACCCATTCTGCCCAGGCTCCTCCTATACCCCTCCTCTCTGACCCCACCCAATCTGACTAGGCTCCTCCTAAGCCCCTCCTCTGCTGTCTGACCCCACCCATTCTGCTCAGGCTCCTCCTAAGCCCCTCCTCTCTGACCCCACCCAATCTGACTAGGCTCCTCCTAAGCCCCTCCTCTGCTGTCTGACCCCACCCAATCTGACTAGGCTCCTCCTAAGCCCCTCCTCTGCTGTCTGACCCCACCCATTCTGCCCAGGCTCCTCCTATACCCCCTCCTCTCTGACTCCACCCATTCTGCCCAGGCTCCTCCTAATCCCCCCCTCTCTGACTCCACCCATTCTGCCCAGGCTCCTCCTAAGCCCCTCCTCTCTGACCCCACCCAATCTGACTAGGCTCCTCCTAAGCCCCTCCTCTCCTCTCTGACCCCACCCATTCTGCCCAGGCTCCTCCTAAGCCCCTCCTCTCCGACCCCACCCATTCTGCCCAGGCTCCTCCTAAGCACCTCCTCTGCTGTCTGACCCCACCCATTCTGCCCAGGCTCCTCCTATTTGACCCCACCCAATCTGACTAGGCTCCTCCTATACCCCCTCCGCCCAGGCTCCTCCTATACCCCTCCTCTCTGACCTCACCCAATCTGACTAGGCTCCTCCTATACCCCCTCTGCCCAGGCTCCTCCTATACCCCTCCTATTTGACCCCACCCAATCTGACTAGGCTCCTCCTATACCCCCTCTGCCCAGGCTCCTCCTATACCCCTCCTCTCTGACCTCACCCATTCTGCCCAGGCTCCTCCTAAGCCCATCCTCTGCTGTCTGACCCCACCCAACCTGCCCAGGCTCCTCCTATACCCCTCCTCTCTGACCCCACCCAATCTGACTAGGCTCCTCCTAAGCCCCTCCTCTCCTCTCTGACCCCACCCATTCTGCCCAGGCTCCTCCTAAGCCCCTCCTCTGCTATCTGACCCCACCCATTCTGCCCAGGCTCCTCCTATACCCCTCCTCTCTGACCCCACCCAATCTGACTAGGCTCCTCCTAAGCCCCTCCTCTGCTGTCTGACCCCACCCATTCTGCTCAGGCTCCTCCTAAGCCCCTCCTCTCTGACCCCACCCAATCTGACTAGGCTCCTCCTAAGCCCCTCCTCTGCTGTCTGACCCCACCCATTCTGCCCAGGCTCCTCCTATACCCCCTCCTCTCTGACTCCACCCATTCTGCCCAGGCTCCTCCTATACCCCTCCTATTTGACCCCACCCAATCTGACTAGGCCCCTCCTCTGCTGTCCCCACCCATTCTGCCCAGGCTCCTCCTTTACCCCCTCCTCTCTGACTCCACCCATTCTGCCCAGGCTCCTCCTATACCCCCTCCTCTCTGACCCCACCCAATCTGACTAGGCTCCTCCTATACCCCTCCTCTCTAACCTCACCCAATCTGACTAGGCTCCTCCTAAGCCCCTCCTCTCCTCTCTGACCCCCACCCATTCTGCCCAGGCTCCTCCTAAGCCCCTCCTCTGCTATCTGACCCCACCCATTCTGCCCAGGCTCCTCCTATACCCCCTCCTCTCTGATTCCACCCATTCTTCCCAGGCTCCTCCCATAACCTTCTGACCCCACCCATTCTGCCAAGGCTCCTTCTATACCCCTCCTATTTGACCCCACCCAATCTGACTAGGCCCCTCCTCTGCTGTCCCCACCCATTCTGCCCAGGCTCCTCCTATTTGACCCCACCCAATCTGACTAGGCTCCTCCTAAGCCCCTCCTCTCCTCTCTGACCTCACCCAATCTGACTAGGCTCCTCCTCTGCTGTCTGACCCCACCCATTCTGCCCAGGCTCCTCCTATTTGACCCCCCCCAATCTGACTAGGCCCCTCCTATACCCCCTCTACCCAGGCTCCTCCTATACCCCTCCTCTCTGACCAGAACTCCTCCTATACCCCTCATCTCTGACCCCACCCAATCTGACTAGGCCCCTCCTATACCCCCTCTGCCCAGGCTCCTCCTATACCCCTCCTCTCTGACCAGAACTCCTCCTATACCCCTCCTCTCTGACCCCACCCAATCTGACTTGGCTCCTCCTAAACACCTCCTCTGCTGTCTGACCCCACCCATTCTGCCCAGGCTCCTCCTATACCCCTCCTCTCTGACCCCACCCAATCTGACTTGGCGCCTCCTAAACCCCTCCTCTGCTGTCTGACCCCACCCATTCTGCCCAGGCTCCTCCTATACCCCTCCTCTCTGACCCCACCCAATCTGACTAGGCTCCTCCTAAGCCCCTCCTCTGCTGTCTGACCCCACCCATTCTGCTCAGGCTCTTCCTAAGCCCCTCCTCTCTGACCCCACCCAATCTGACTAGGCTCCTCCTAATCCCCTCCTCTGCTGTCTGACCCCACCCAATCTGACTAGGCTCCTCCTAAGCCCCTCCTCAGCTGTCTGACCCCACCCATTCTGCCCAGGCTCCTCCTATACCCCCTCCTCTCTGACTCCACCCATTCTGCCCAGACTCCTCCTAAGCCCCTCCTCTCCGACCCCACCCATTCTGCCCAGGCTCCTCCTAAGCACCTCCTCTGCTGTCTGACCCCACCCAATCTGACTAGGCTCCTCCTATACCCCCTCCGCCCAGGCTCCTCCTATACCCCTCCTCTCTGACCTCACCCAATCTGACTAGGCTCCTCCTATACCCCCTCTGCCCAGGCTCCTCCTATACCCCTCCTATTTGACCCCACCCAATCTGACTAGGCTCCTCCTATACCTCCTCTGCCCAGGCTCCTCCTATACCCCTCCTCTCTGACCTCACCCATTCTGCCCAGGCTCCTCCTAAGCCCCTCCTCTGCTATCTGACCCCACCCATTCTGCCCAGGCTCCTCCTATACCCCTCCTCTCTGACCCCACCCAATCTGACTAGGCTCCTCCTAAGCCCCTCCTCTGCTGTCTGACCCCACCCATTCTGCTCAGGCTCCTCCTAAGCCCCTCCTCTCTGACCCCACCCAATCTGACTAGGCTCCTCCTAAGCCACTCCTCTGCTGTCTGACCCCACCCATTCTGCCCAGGCTCCTCCTATACCCCCTCCTCTCTGACTCCACCCATTCTGCCCAGGCTCCTCCTATACCCCTCCTATTTGACCCCACCCAATCTGACTAGGCCCCTCCTCTGCTGTCCCCACCCATTCTGCCCAGGCTCCTCCTTTACCCCCTCCTCTCTGACTCCACCCATTCTGCCCAGGCTCCTCCTATACCCCCTCCTCTCTAACCTCACCCAATCTGACTAGGCTCCTCCTAAGCCCCTCCTCTCCTCTCTGACCCCCACCCATTTTGCCCAGGCTCCTCCTAAGCCCCTCCTCTGCTATCTGACCCCACCCATTCTGCCCAGGCTCCTCCTATACCCCCTCCTCTCTGATTCCACCCATTCTTCCCAGGCTCCTCCCATAACCTTCTGACCCCACCCATTCTGCCCAGGCTCCTCCTATACCCCTCCTATTTGACCCCACCCAATCTGACTAGGCCCCTCCTCTGCTGTCCCCACCCATTCTGCCCAGGCTCCTCCTATTTGACCCCCCCCCAATCTGACTAGGCCCCTCCTATACCCCCTCTACCCAGGCTCCTCCTATACCCCTCCTCTCTGACCAGAACTCCTCCTATACCCCTCATCTCTGACCCCACCCAATCTGACTAGGCCCCTCCTATACCCCCTCTGCCCAGGCTCCTCCTATACCCCTCCTCTCTGACCAGAACTCCTCCTATACCCCTCCTCTCTGACCCCACCCAATCTGACTTGGCTCCTCCTAAACCCCTCCTCTGCTGTCTGACCCCACCCATTCTGCCCAGGCTCCTCCTATACCCCTCCTCTCTGACCCCACCCAATCTGACTTGGCTCCTCCTAAACCCCTCCTCTGCTGTCTGACCCCACCCATTCTGCCCAGGCTCCTCCTATACCCCTCCTCTCTGACCCCACCCAATCTGACTAGGCTCCTCCTAAGCCCCTCCTCTGCTGTCTGACCCCACCCATTCTGCTCAGGCTCTTCCTAAGCCCCTCCTCTGCTATCTGATCCCACCCATTCTGCCCAGGCTCCTCCTATACCCCTCCTCTCTGACCCCACCCAATCTGACTAGGCTCCTCCTAAGCCCCTCCTCTGCTGTCTGACCCCACCCATTCTGCTCAGGCTCCTCCTAAGCCCCTCCTCTCTGACCCCACCCAATCTGACTAGGCTCCTCCTAAGCCCCTCCTCTGCTGTCTGACCCCACCCAATCTGACTAGGCTCCTCCTAAGCCCCTCCTCTGCTGTCTGACCCCACCCATTCTGCCCAGGCTCCTCCTATACCCCCTCCTCTCTGACTCCACCCATTCTGCCCAGGCTCCTCCTATACCCCTCCTCTCTGACCCCACCCAATCTGACTAGGCTCCTCCTAAGCCCCTCCTCTCCTCTCTGACCCCACCCATTCTGCCCAGGCTCCTCCTAAGCCCCTCCTCTGCTATCTGACCCCACCCATTCTGCCCAGGCTCCTCCTATACCCCTCCTCTCTGACCCCACCCAATCTGACTAGGCTCCTCCTAAGCCCCTCCTCTGCTGTCTGACCCCACCCATTCTGCTCAGGCTCCTCCTAAGCCCCTCCTATTTGACCCCACCCAATCTGACTAGGCCCCTCCTCTGCTGTCCCCACCCATTCTGCCCAGGCTCCTCCTATACCCCCTCCTCTCTGACCCCACCCAATCTGACTAGGCTCCTCCTATACCCCTCCTCTCTAACCTCACCCATTCTGCCCAGGCTCCTCCACCCATTCTGCCCAGGCTCCTCCCATAACCTTCTGACCCCACCCATTCTGCCCAGGCTCCTCCTATACCCCTCCTATTTGACCCCACCCAATCTGACTAGGCCCCTCCTCTGCTGTCCCCACCCATTCTGCCCAGGCTCCTCCTATTTGACCCCACCCAATCTGACTAGGCTCCTCCTAAGCCCCTCCTCTCCTCTCTGACCTCACCCAATCTGACTAGGCTCCTCCTCTGCTGTCTGACCCCACCCATTCTGCCCAGGCTCCTCCTATTTGACCCCCCCAATCTGACTAGGCCCCTCCTATACCCCCTCTACCCAGGCTCCTCCTATACCCCTCCTCTCTGACCAGAACTCCTCCTATACCCCTCCTCTCTGACCCCACCCAATCTGACTAGGCCCCTCCTATACCCCCTCTGCCCAGGCTCCTCCTATACCCCTCCTCTCTGACCAGAACTCCTCCTTTACCCCTCCTCTCTGACCCCACCCAATCTGACTTGGCTCCTCCTAAACCCCTCCTCTGCTGTCTGACCCCACCCATTCTGCCCAGGCTCCTCCTATACCCCTCCTCTCTGACCCCACCCAATCTGACTAGGCTCCTCCTAAGCCCCTCCTCTGCTGTCTGACCCCACCCATTCTGCTCAGGCTCTTCCTAAGCCCCTCCTCTCTGACCCCACCCAATCTGACTAGGCTCCTCCTAAGCCCCTCCTCTGCTGTCTGACCCCACCCAATCTGACTAGGCTCCTCCTAAGCCCCTCCTCAGCTGTCTGACCCCACCCATTCTGCCCAGGCTCCTCCTATACCCCCTCCTCTCTGACTCCACCCATTCTGCCCAGGCTCCTCCTAAGCCCCTCCTCTCTGACTCCACCCATTCTGCCCAGGCTCCTCCTAAGCCCCTCCTCTCCGACCCCACCCATTCTGCCCAGGCTCCTCCTAAGCACCTCCTCTGCTGTCTGACCCCACCCATTCTGCCCAGGCTCCTCCTATTTGACCCCACCCAATCTGACTAGGCTCCTCCTATACCCCCTCCGCCCAGGCTCCTCCTATACCCCTCCTATTTGACCCCACCCAATCTGACTAGGCTCCTCCTATACCCCCTCTGCCCAGGCTCCTCCTATACCCCTCCTCTCTGACCTCACCCATTCTGCCCTGGCTCCTCCTAAGCCCCTCCTCTGCTGTCTGACCCCACCCAACCTGCCCAGGCTCCTCCTATACCCCTCCTCTCTGACCCCACCCAATCTGACTAGGCTCCTCCTAAGCCCCTCCTCTCCTCTCTGACCCCACCCATTCTGCCCAGGCTCCTCCTAAGCCCCTCCTCTCCTCTCTGACCCCACCCATTCTGCCCAGGCTCCTCCTAAGCCCCTCCTCTGCTATCTGACCCCACCCATTCTGCCCAGGCTCCTCCTATACCCCTCCTCTCTGACCCCACCCAATCTGACTAGGCTCCTCCTAAGCCCCTCCTCTGCTGTCTGACCCCACCCATTCTGCTCAGGCTCCTCCTAAGCCCCTCCTATTTGACCCCACCCAATCTGACTAGGCCCCTCCTCTGCTGTCCCCACCCATTCTGCCCAGGCTCCTCCTATACCCCCTCCTCTCTGACCCCACCCAATCTGACTAGGCTCCTCCTATACCCCTCCTCTCTAACCTCACCCATTCTGCCCAGGCTCCTCCACCCATTCTGCCCAGGCTCCTCCCATAACCTTCTGACCCCACCCATTCTGCCCAGGCTCCTCCTATACCCCTCCTATTTGACCCCACCCAATCTGACTAGGCCCCTCCTCTGCTGTCCCCACCCATTCTGCCCAGGCTCCTCCTATTTGACCCCACCCAATCTGACTAGGCTCCTCCTAAGCCCCTCCTCTCCTCTCTGACCTCACCCAATCTGACTAGGCTCCTCCTCTGCTGTCTGACCCCACCCATTCTGCCCAGGCTCCTCCTATTTGACCCCCCCCAATCTGACTAGGCCCCTCCTATACCCCCTCTACCCAGGCTCCTCCTATACCCCTCCTCTCTGACCAGAACTCCTCCTATACCCCTCCTCTCTGACCCCACCCAATCTGACTAGGCCCCTCCTATACCCCCTCTGCCCAGGCTCCTCCTATACCCCTCCTCTCTGACCAGAACTCCTCCTTTACCCCTCCTATCTGACCCCACCCAATCTGACTTGGCTCCTCCTAAACCCCTCCTCTGCTGTCTGACCCCACCCATTCTGCCCAGGCTCCTCCTATACCCCTCCTCTCTGACCCCACCCAATCTGACTAGGCTCCTCCTAAGCCCCTCCTCTGCTGTCTGACCCCACCCATTCTGCTCAGGCTCTTCCTAAGCCCCTCCTCTCTGACCCAACCCAATCTGACTAGGGTCCTCCTAAGCCCCTCCTCTGCTGTTTGACCCCACCCAATCTGACTAGGCTCCTCCTAAGTCCCTCCTTAGCTGTCTGACCCCACCCATTCTGCCCAGGCTCCTCCTATACCCCCTCCTCTCTGACTCCACCCATTCTGCCCAGGCTCCTCCTAAGCCCCTCCTCTCTGACTCCACCCATTCTGCCCAGGCTCCTCCTAAGCCCCTCCTCTCCGACCCCACCCATTCTGCCCAGGCTCCTCCTAAGCACCTCCTCTGCTGTTTGACCCCACCCATTCTGCCCAGGCTCCTCCTATTTGACCCCACCCAATCTGACTAGGCTCCTCCTATACCCCCTCCGCCCAGGCTCCTCCTATACTTCTCCTCTCTGACCTCACCCAATCTGACTAGGCTCCTCCTATACCCCCTCTGCCCAGGCTCCTCCTATACCCCTCCTATTTGACCCCACACAATCTGACTAGGCTCCTCCTATACCCCCTCTGCCCAGGCTCCTCCTATACCCCTCCTCTCTGACCTCACCCATTCTGCCCTGGCTCCTCCTAAGCCCCTCCTCTGCTGTCTGACCCCACCCAACCTGCCCAGGCTCCTCCTATACCCCTCCTCTCTGACCTCACCCAATCTGACTAGGCTCCTCCTAAGCCCCTCCTCTCCTCTCTGACCCCACTCATTCTGCCCAGGCTCCTCCTAAGCCCCTCCTCTGCTATCTGACCCCACCCATTCTGCCCAGGCTCCTCCTATACCCCTCCTCTCTGACCCCACCCAATCTGACTAGGCTCCTCCTAAGCCCCTCCTCTGCTGTCTGACCCCACCCATTCTGCTCAGGCTCCTCATAAGCCCCTCCTATTTGACCCCACCCAATCTGACTAGGCCCCTCCTCTGCTGTCCCCACCCATTCTGCCCAGGCTCCTCCTATACCCCCTCCTCTCTGACCACACCCAATCTCACTAGGCTCCTCCTATACCCCTCCTCTCTAACCTCACCCATTCTGCCCAGGCTCCTCCACCCATTCAGCCCAGGCTCCTCCCATAACCTTCTGACCCCACCCATTCTGCCCAGGCTCCTCCTATACCCCCTCCTCTCTGACTCCACCCATTCTGCCCAGGCTCCTCCTAAGCCCCTCCTCTCTGACTCCACCCATTCTGCCCAGGCTCCTCCTAAGCCCCTCCTCTCCGACCCCACCCATTCTGCCCAGGCTCCTCCTAAGCACCTCCTCTTCTGTCTGACCCCACCCATTCTGCCCAGGCTCCTCCTATTTGACCCCACCCAATCTGACTAGGCTCCTCCTATACCCCCTCTGCCCAGGCTCCTCCTATACCCCTCCTCTCTGACCTCACCCAATCTGACTAGGCTCCTCCTATACCCCCTCTGCCCAGGCTCCTCCTATACCCCTCCTATTCGACCCCACCCAATCTGACTAGGCTCCTCCTATACCCCCTCTGCCCAGGCTCCTCCTATACCCCTCCTCTCTGACCTCACCCATTCTGCCCTGGCTCCTCTTAAGCCCCTCCTCTGCTGTCTGACCCCACCCAACCTGCCCAGGCTCCTCCTATACCCCTCCTCTCTGACCCCACCCAATCTGACTAGGCTCCTCCTAAGCCCCTCCTCTCCTCTCTGACCCCACCCATTCTGCCCAGGCTCCTCCTAAGCCCCTCCTCTGCTATCTGACCCCACCCATTCTGCCCAGGCTCCTCCTATACCCCTCCTCTCTGACCCCACCCAATCTGACTAGGCTCCTCCTAAGCCCCTCCTCTGCTGTCTGACCCCACCCATTCTGCTCAGGCTCCTCCTAAGCCCCTCCTATTTGACCCCACCCAATCTGACTAGGCCCCTCCTCTGCTGTCCCCACCCATTCTGCCCAGGCTCCTCCTATACCCCCTCCTCTCTGACCCCACCCAATCTGACTAGGCTCCTCCTATACCCCTCCTCTCTAACCTCACCCATTCTGCCCAGGCTCCTCCACCCATTCTGCCCAGGCTCCTCCCATAACCTTCTGACCCCACCCATTCTGCCCAGGCTCCTCCTATACCCCTCCTATTTGACCCCACCCAATCTGACTAGGCCCCTCCTCTGCTGTCCCCACCCATTCTGCCCAGGCTCCTCCTATTTGACCCCACCCAATCTGACTAGGCTCCTCCTAAGCCCCTCCTCTCCTCTCTGACCTCACCCAATCTGACTAGGCTCCTCCTCTGCTGTCTGACCCCACCCATTCTGCCCAGGCTCCTCCTATTTGACCCCACCCAATCTGACTAGGCCCCTCCTCTGCTGTCCCCACCCATTCTGCCCAGGCTCCTCCTATACCCCCTCCTCTCTGACCCCACCCAATCTGACTAGGCTCCTCCTATACCCCTCCTCTCTAACCTCACCCATTCTGCCCAGGCTCCTCCACCCATTCTGCCCAGGCTCCTCTCATAACCTTCTGACCCCACCCATTCTGCCCAGGCTCCTCCTATACCCCTCCTATTTGACCCCACCCAATCTGACTAGGCCCCTCCTCTGCTGTCCCCACCCATTCTGCCCAGGCTCCTCCTATTTGACCCCACCCAATCTGACTAGGCTCCTCCTAAGCCCCTCCTCTCCTCTCTGACCCCACCCAATCTGACTAGGCTCCTCCTAAGCCCCTCCTCTCTAACCAGAACTCCTCCTTTACCCCTCCTCTCTGACCCCACCCAATCTGACTTGGCTCCTCCTAAGCCCCTCCTCTGCTGTCTGACCCCACCCATTCTGCTCAGGCTCTTCCTAAGCCCCTCCTCTCTGACCCCACCCAATCTGACTAGGCTCCTCCTAAGCCCCTCCTCTGCTGTTTAACCCCACCCAATCTGACTAGGCTCCTCCTAAGCCCCTCCTTAGCTGTCTGACCCCACCCATTCTGCCCAGGCTCCTCCTATACCCCCTCCTCTCTGACTCCACCCATTCTGCCCAGGCTCCTCCTAAGCCCCTCCTCTCTGACTCCACCCATTCTGCCCAGGCTCCTCCTAAGCCCCTCCTCTCCGACCCCACCCATTCTGCCCAGGCTCCTCCTAAGCCCCTCCTCTCCGACCCCACCCATTCTGCCCAGGCTCCTCCAAAGCACCTCCTCTGCTGTCTGACCCCACCCATTCTGCCCAGGCTCCTCCTATTTGACCTCACCCAATCTGACTAGGCTCCTCCTATACCCCCTCTGCCCAGGCTCCTCCTATACCCCTCCTATTTGACCCCACCCAATCTGACTAGGCTCCTCCTATACCCCCTCTGCCCAGGCTCCTCCTATACCCCTCCTATTTGACCCCACCCAATCTGACTAGGCCGCTCCTCTGCTGTCCCCACCCATTCTGCCCAGGCTCCTCCTATACCCCCTCCTCTCTGACCCCACCCAATCTGACTAGGCTCCTCCTATACCCCTCCTCTCTAACCTCACCCATTCTGCCCACGCTCCTCCACCCATTCTGCCCAGGCTCCTCCCATAACCTTCTGACCCCACCCATTCTGCCCAGGCTCCTCCTATACCCCCTCCTCTCTGACTCCACCCATTCTGCCCAGGCTCCTCCTAAGCCCCTCCTTTCTGACTCCACCCATTCTGCCCAGGCTCCTCCTATACCCCTCCTCTCTAACCTCACCCATTCTGCCCACGCTCCTCCACCCATTCTGCCCAGGCTCCTCCCATAACCTTCTGACCCCACCCATTCTGCCCAGGCTCCTCCTATACCCCCTCCTCTCTGACTCCACCCATTCTGCCCAGGCTCCTCCTAAGCCCCTCCTTTCTGACTCCACCCATTCTGCCCAGGCTCCTCCTAAGCCCCTCCTCTGCGACCCCACCCATTCTGCCCAGGCTCCTCCTAAGCACCTCCTCTGCAGTCTGACCCCACCCATTCTGCCCAGGCTCCTCCTATTTGACCCCACCCAATCTGACTAGGCTCCTCCTATACCCCCTCTGCCCAGGCTCCTCCTATACCCCTCCTCTCTGACCTCACCCAATCTGACTAGGCTACTCCTATACCCCCTCTGCCCAGGCTCCTCCTATACCCCTCCTATTTGACCCCACCCAATCTGACTAGGCCCCTCCTATACCCCTCTGCCCAGGCTCCTCCTATACCCCTCCTCTCTGACCAGAACTCCTCCTATACCCCTCCTCTCTGATCCCACCCAATCTGACTTGGCTCCTCCTAAACCCCTCCTCTGCTGTCTGACCCCACCCATTCTGCCCAGGCTCCTCCTATACCCCTCCTCTCTGACCCCACCCAATCTGACTAGGCTCCTCCTAAGCCCCTCCTCTGCTGTCTGACCCCACCCATTCTGCTCAGGCTCTTCCTAAGCCCCTCCTCTCTGACCCCACCCAATCTGACTAGGCTCCTCCTAAGCCCCTCCTCTGCTGTCTGACCCCACCCAATCTGACTAGGCTCCTCCTAAGCCCCTCCTCAGCTGTCTGACCCCACCCATTCTGCCCAGGCTCCTCCTATACCCCCTCCTCTCTGACTCCACCCATTCTGCCCAGGCTCCTCCTAAGCCCCTCCTCTCTGACTCCACCCATTCTGCCCAGGCTTCTCCTAAGCCCCTCCTCTCCGACCCCACCCATTCTGCCCAGGCTCCTCCTAAGCACCTCCTCTGCTGTCTGACCCCACCCATTCTGCCCAGGCTCCTCCTATTTGACCCCACCCAATCTGACTAGGCTCCTCCTATATCCCCTCCTCCCAGGCTCCTCCTATACCCCTCCTCTCTGACCTCACCCAATCTGACTAGGCTCCTCCTATACCCCCTCTGCCCAGGCTCCTCCTATACCCCTCCTATTTGACCCCACCCAATCTGACTAGGCTCCTCCTATACCCCCTCTGCCCAGGCTCCTCCTATACCCCTCCTCTCTGACCTCACCCATTCTGCCCTGGCTCCTCCTAAGCCCCTCCTCTGCTGTCTGACCCCACCCAACCTGCCCAGGCTCCTCCTATACCCCTCCTCTCTGACCCCACCCAATCTGACTAGGCTCCTCCTAAGCCCCTCCTCTCCTCTCTGACCCCACCCATTCTGCCCAGGCTCCTCCTAAGCCCCTCCTCTCCTCTCTGACCCCACCCATTCTGCCCAGGCTCCTCCTAAGCCCCTCCTCTGCTATCTGACCCCACCCATTCTGCCCAGGCTCCTCCTATACCCCTCCTCTCTGACCCCACCCAATCTGACTAGGCTCCTCCTGAGCCCCTCCTCTGCTGTCTGACCCCACCCATTCTGCTCAGGCTCCTCCTAAGCCCCTCCTATTTGACCCCACCCAATCTGACTAGGCCCCTCCTCTGCTGTCCCCACCCATTCTGCCCAGACTCCTCCTATACCCCCTCCTCTCTGACCCCACCCAATCTAACTAGGCTCCTCCTATACCCCTCCTCTCTAACCTCACCCATTCTGCCCAGGCTCCTCCACCCATTCTGCCCAGGCTCCTCCCATAACCTTCTGACCCCACCCATTCTGCCCAGGCTCCTCCTATACCCCTCCTATTTGACCCCACCCAATCTGACTAGGCCCCTCCTCTGCTGTCCCCACCCATTCTGCCCAGGCTCCTCCTATTTGACCCCACCCAATCTGACTAGGCTCCTCCTAAGCCCCTCCTCTCCTCTCTGACCTCACCCAATCTGACTAGGCTCCTCCTCTGCTGTCTGACCCCACCCATTCTGCCCAGGCTCCTCCTATTTGACCCCCCCCAATCGGACAAGGCCCCTCCTATACCCCCTCTACCCAGGCTCCTCCTATACCCCTCCTCTCTGACCAGAACTCCTCCTATACCCCTCCTCTCTGACCCCACCCAATCTGACTTGGCTCCTCCTAAACCCCTCCTCTGCTGTCTTACTCCACCCATTCTGCCCAGGCTCCTCCTATACCCCTCCTCTCTGACCCCACCCAATCTGACTAGGCTCCTCCTAAGCCCCTCCTCTGCTGTCTGACCCCACCCATTCTGCCCAGGCTCCTCCTAAGCCCCTCCTCTGCTATCTGACCCCACCCATTCTGCCCAGGCTCCTCCTATACCCCTCCTCTCTGACCCCACCCAATCTGACTAGGCTCCTCCTAAGCCCCTCCTCTGCTGTCTGACCCCACCCATTCTGCTCAGGCTCCTCCTAAGCCCCTCCTATTTGACCCCACCCAATCTGACTAGGCCCCTCCTCTGCTGTCCCCACCCATTCTGCCCAGGCTCCTCCTATACCCCCTCCTCTCTGACCCCACCCAATCTGACTAGGCTCCTCCTATACCCCTCCTCTCTAACCTCACCCATTCTGCCCAGGCTCCTCCACCCATTCTGCCCAGGCTCCTCCCATAACCTTCTGACCCCACCCATTCTGCCCAGGCTCCTCCTATACCCCTCCTATTTGACCCCACCCAATCTGACTAGGCCCCTCCTCTGCTGTCCCCACCCATTCTGCCCAGGCTCCTCCTATTTGACCCCACACAATCTGACTAGGCTCCTCCTAAGCCCCTCCTCTCCTCTCTGACCTCACCCAATCTGACTAGGCTCCTCCTCTGCTGTCTGACCCCACCCATTCTGCCCAGGCTCCTCCTATTTGACCCCCCCCAATCGGACTAGGCCCCTCCTATACCCCCTCTACCCAGGCTCCTCCTATACCCCTCCTCTCTGACCAGAACTCCTCCTATACCCCTCCTCTCTGACCCCACCCAATCTGACTTGGCTCCTCCTAAACCCCTCCTCCGCTGTCTGACCCCACCCATTCTGCCCAGGCTCCTCCTATACCCCTCCTCTCTGACCCCACCCAATCTGACTAGGCTCCTCCTAAGCCCCTCCTCTGCTGTCTGACCCCACCCATTCTGCTCAGGCTCTTCCTAAGCCCCTCCTCTCTGACCCCACCCAATCTGACTAGGCTCCTCCTAAGCCCCTCCTCTGCTGTCTGACCCCACCCAATCTGACTAGGCTCCTCCTAAGCCCCTCCTCAGCTGTCTGACCCCACCCATTCTGCCCAGGCTCCTCCTATACCCCCTCCTCTCTGACTCCACCCATTCTGCCCAGGCTCCTCCTATACCCCTCCTCTCTGACCCCACCCAATCTGACTAGGCTCCTCCTAAGCCCCTCCTCTGCTGTCTGACCCCACCCATTCTGCTCAGGCTCTTCCTAAGCCCCTCCTCTCTGACCCCACCCAATCTGACTAGGCTCCTCCTAAGCCCCTCCTCTGCTGTCTGACCCCACCCAATCTGACTAGGCTCCTCCTAAGCCCCTCCTCAGCTGTCTGACCCCACCCATTCTGCCCAGGCTCCTCCTATACCCCCTCCTCTCTGACTCCACCCATTCTGCCCAGGCTCCTCCTAAGCCCCTCCTCTCCGACCCCACCCATTCTGCCCAGGCTCCTCCTAAGCACCTCCTCTGCTGTCTGACCCCACCCATTCTGCCCAGGCTCCTCCTATTTGACCCCACCCAATCTGACTAGGCTCCTCCTATATCCCCTCCGCCCAGGCTCCTCCTATACCCCTCCTCTCTGACCTCACCCAATCTGACTAGGCTCCTCCTATACCCCCTCTGCCCAGGCTCCTCCTATACCCCTCCTATTTGACCCCACCCAATCTGACTAGGCTCCTCCTATACCCCCTCTGCCCAGGCTCCTCCTATACCCCTCCTCTCTGACCTCACCCATTCTGCCCTGGCTCCTCCTAAGCCCCTCCTCTGCTGTCTGACCCCACCCAACCTGCCCAGGCTCCTCCTATACCCCTCCTCTCTGACCCCACCCATTCTGCCCAGGCTCCTCCTAAGCCCCTCCTCTCCTCTCTGACCCCACCCATTCTGCCCAGGCTCCTCCTAAGCCCCTCCTCTGCTATCTGACCCCACCCATTCTGCCCAGGCTCCTCCTATACCCCTCCTCTCTGACCCCACCCAATCTGACTAGGCTCCTCCTAAGCCCCTCCTCTGCTGTCTGACCCCACCCATTCTGCTCAGGCTCCTCCTAAGCCCCTCCTATTTGACCCCACCCAATCTGACTAGGCCCCTCCTCTGCTGTCCCCACCCATTCTGCCCAGGCTCCTCCTATACCCCCTCCTCTCTGACCCCACCCAATCTGACTAGGCTCCTCCATATACCCCTCCTCTCTAACCTCACCCATTCTGCCCAGGCTCCTCCACCCATTCTGCCCAGGCTCCTCCCATAACCTTCTGACCCCACCCATTCTGCCCAGGCTCCTCCTATACCCCTCCTTTTTGACCCCACCCAATCTGACTAGGCCCCTCCTCTGCTGTCCCCACCCATTCTGCCCAGGCTCCTCCTATTTGACCCCACCCAATCTGACTAGGCTCCTCCTAAGCCCCTCCTCTCCTCTCTGACCTCACCCAATCTGACTAGGCTCCTCCTCTGCTGTCTGACCCCACCCATTCTGCCCAGGCTCCTCCTATTTGACCCCCCCCAATCTGACTAGGCCCCTCCTATACCCCCTCTACCCAGGCTCCTCCTATACCCCTCCTCTCTGACCAGAACTCCTCCTATACCCCTCCTCTCTGACCCCACCCAATCTGACTAGGCCCCTCCTATACCCCCTCTGCCCAGGCTCCTCCTATACCCCTCCTCTCTGACCAGAACTCCTCCTTTACCCCTCCTCTCTGACCCCACCCAATCTGACTTGGCTCCTCCTAAACCCCTCCTCTGCTGTCTGACCCCACCCATTCTGCCCAGGCTCCTCCTATACCCCTCCTCTCTGACCCCACCCAATCTGACTAGGCTCCTCCTAAGCCCCTCCTCTGCTGTCTGACCCCACCCATTCTGCTCAGGCTCTTCCTAAGCCCCTCCTCTCTGACCCAACCCAATCTGACTAGGGTCCTCCTAAGCCCCTCCTCTGCTGTTTGACCCCACCCAATCTGACTAGGCTCCTCCTAAGTCCCTCCTTAGCTGTCTGACCCCACCCATTCTGCCCAGGCTCCTCCTATACCCCCTCCTCTCTGACTCCACCCATTCTGCCCAGGCTCCTCCTAAGCCCCTCCTCTCTGACTCCACCCATTCTGCCCAGGCTCCTCCTAAGCCCCTCCTCTCCGACCCCACCCATTCTGCCCAGGCTCCTCCTAAGCACCTCCTCTGCTGTCTGACCCCACCCATTCTGCCCAGGCTCCTCCTATTTGACCCCACCCAATCTGACTAGGCTCCTCCTATACCCCCTCCGCCCAGGCTCCTCCTATACTTCTCCTCTCTGACCTCACCCAATCTGACTAGGCTCCTCCTATACCCCCTCTGCCCAGGCTCCTCCTATACCCCTCCTATTTGACCCCACACAATCTGACTAGGCTCCTCCTATACCCCCTCTGCCCAGGCTCCTCCTATACCCCTCCTCTCTGACCTCACCCATTCTGCCCTGGCTCCTCCTAAGCCCCTCCTCTGCTGTCTGACCCCACCCAACCTGCCCAGGCTCCTCCTATACCCCTCCTCTCTGACCCCACCCAATCTGACTAGGCTCCTCCTAAGCCCCTCCTCTCCTCTCTGACCCCACCCATTCTGCCCAGGCTCCTCCTAAGCCCCTCCTCTGCTATCTGACCCCACCCATTCTGCCCAGGCTCCTCCTATACCCCTCCTCTCTGACCCCACCCAATCTGACTAGGCTCCTCCTAAGCCCCTCCTCTGCTGTCTGACCCCACCCATTCTGCTCAGGCTCCTCATAAGCCCCTCCTATTTGACCCCACCCAATCTGACTAGGCCCCTCCTCTGCTGTCCCCACCCATTCTGCCCAGGCTCCTCCTATACCCCCTCCTCTCTGACCACACCCAATCTGACTAGGCTCCTCCTATACCCCTCCTCTCTAACCTCACCCATTCTGCCCAGGCTCCTCCACCCATTCTGCCCAGGCTCCTCCCATAACCTTCTGACCCCACCCATTCTGCCCAGGCTCCTCCTATACCCCCTCCTCTCTGACTCCACCCATTCTGCCCAGGCTCCTCCTATACCCCTCCTCTCTGACCCCACCCAATCTGACTAGGCTCCTCCTAAGCCCCTCCTCTGCTGTCTGACCCCACCCATTCTGCTCAGGCTCCTCCTAAGCCCCTCCTATTTGATCCCACCCAATCTGACTAGGCCCCTCCTCTGCTGTCCCCACCCATTCTGCCCAGGCTCCTCCTATACCCCCTCCTCTCTGACCCCACCCAATCTGACTAGGCTCCTCCTATACCCCTCCTCTCTAACCTCACCCATTCTGCCCAGGCTCCTCCACCCATTCTGCCCAGGCTCCTCCCATAACCTTCTGACCCCACCCATTCTGCCCAGGCTCCTCCTATACCCCTCCTATTTGACCCCACCCAATCTGACTAGGCCCCTCCTCTGCTGTCCCCACCCATTCTGCCCAGGCTCCTCCTATTTGACCCCACCCAATCTGACTAGGCTCCTCCTAAGCCCCTCCTCTCCTCTCTGACCTCACCCAATCTGACTAGGCTCCTCCTCTGCTGTCTGACCCCACCCATTCTGCCCAGGCTCCTCCTATTTGACCCCACCCAATCTGACTAGGCCCCTCCTCTGCTGTCCCCACCCATTCTGCCCAGGCTCCTCCTATACCCCCTCCTCTCTGACCCCACCCAATCTGACTAGGCTCCTCCTATACCCCTCCTCTCTAACCTCACCCATTCTGCCCAGGCTCCTCCACCCATTCTGCCCAGGCTCCTCCCATAACCTTCTGACCCCACCCATTCTGCCCAGGCTCCTCCTATACCCCTCCTATTTGACCCCACCCAATCTGACTAGGCCCCTCCTCTGCTGTCCCCACCCATTCTGCCCAGGCTCCTCCTATTTGACCCCACCCAATCTGACTAGGCTCCTCCTAAGCCCCTCCTCTCCTCTCTGACCCCACCCAATCTGACTAGGCTCCCCCTAAGCCCCTCCTCTCTAACCAGAACTCCTCCTTTACCCCTCCTCTCTGACCCCACCCAATCTGACTTGGCTCCTCCTAAGCCCCTCCTCTGCTGTCTGACCCCACCCATTCTGCTCAGGCTCTTCCTAAGCCCCTCCTCTCTGACCCCACCCAATCTGACTAGGCTCCTCCTAAGCCCCTCCTCTGCTGTTTAACCCCACCCAATCTGACTAGGCTCCTCCTAAGCCCCTCCTTAGCTGTCTGACCCCACCCATTCTGCCCAGGCTCCTCCTATACCCCCTCCTCTCTGACTCCACCCATTCTGCCCAGGCTCCTCCTAAGCCCCTCCTCTCTGACTCCACCCATTCTGCCCAGGCTCCTCCTAAGCCCCTCCTCTCCGACCCCACCCATTCTGCCCAGGCTCCTCCTAAGCCCCTCCTCTCCGACCCCACCCATTCTGCCCAGGCTTCTCCTAAGCACCTCCTCTGCTGTCTGACCCCACCCATTCTGCCCAGGCTCCTCCTATTTGACCTCACCCAATCTGACTAGGCTCCTCCTATACCCCCTCTGCCCAGGCTCCTCCTATACCCCTCCTATTTGACCCCACCCAATCTGACTAGGCTCCTCCTATACCCCCTCTGCCCAGGCTCCTCCTATACCCCTCCTATTTGACCCCACCCAATCTGACTAGGCCCCTCCTATACCCCTCTGCCCAGGCTCCTCCTATACCCCTCCTCTCTGACCAGAACTCCTCCTATACCCCTCCTCTCTGACCCCACCCAATCTGACTTGGCTCCTCCTAAACCCCTCCTCTGCTGTCTGACCCCACCCATTCTGCCCAGGCTCCTCCTATACCCCTCCTCTCTGACCCCACCCAATCTGACTAGGCTCCTCCTAAGCCCCTCCTCTGCTGTCTGACCCCACCCATTCTGCTCAGGCTCTTCCTAAGCCCCTCCTCTCTGACCCCACCCAATCTGACTAGGCTCCTCCTAAGCCCCTCCTCTGCTGTCTGACCCCACCCAATCTGACTAGGCTCCTCCTAAGCCCATCCTCAGCTGTCTGACCCCACCCATTCTGCCCAGGCTCCTCCTATACCCCCTCCTCTCTGACTCCACCCATTCTGCCCAGGCTCCTCCTAAGCCCCTCCTCTCTGACTCCACCCATTCTGCCCAGGCTTCTCCTAAGCCCCTCCTCTCCGACCCCACCCATTCTGCCCAGGCTCCTCCTAAGCACCTCCTCTGCTGTCTGACCCCACCCATTCTGCCCAGGCTCCTCCTATTTGACCCCACCCAATCTGACTAGGCTCCTCCTATATCCCCTCCGCCCAGGCTCCTCCTATACCCCTCCTCTCTGACCTCACCCAATCTGACTAGGCTCCTCCTATACCCCCTCTGCCCAGGCTCCTCCTATACCCCTCCTATTTGACCCCACCCAATCTGACTAGGCTCCTCCTATACCCCCTCTGCCCAGGCTCCTCCTATACCCCTCCTCTCTGACCTCACCCATTCTGCCCTGGCTCCTCCTAAGCCCCTCCTCTGCTGTCTGACCCCACCCAACCTGCCCAGGCTCCTCCTATACCCCTCCTCTCTGACCCCACCCAATCTGACTAGGCTCCTCCTAAGCCCCTCCTCTCCTCTCTGACCCCACCCATTCTGCCCAGGCTCCTCCTAAGCCACTCCTCTCCTCTCTGACCCCACCCATTCTGCCCAGGCTCCTCCTAAGCCCCTCCTCTGCTATCTGACCCCACCCATTCTGCCCAGGCTCCTCCTATATCCCTCCTCTCTGACCCCACCCAATCTGACTAGGCTCCTCCTAAGCCCCTCCTCTGCTGTCTGACCCCACCCATTCTGCTCAGGCTCCTCCTAAGCCCCTCCTATTTGACCCCACCCAATCTGACTAGGCCCCTCCTCTGCTGTCCCCACCCATTCTGCCCAGACTCCTCCTATACCCCCTCCTCTCTGACCCCACCCAATCTAACTAGGCTCCTCCTATACCCCTCCTCTCTGACCAGAACTCCTCCTATACCCCTCCTCTCTGACCCCACCCAATCTGACTTGGCTCCTCCTAAACCCCTCCTCTGCTGTCTGACCCCACCCATTCTGCCCAGGCTCCTCCTATACCCCTCCTCTCTGACCCCACCCAATCTGACTAGGCTCCTCCTAAGCCCCTCCTCTGCTGTCTGACCCCACCCATTCTGCCCAGGCTCCTCCTAAGCCCCTCCTCTGCTATCTGACCCCACCCATTCTGCCCAGGCTCCTCCTATATCCCTCCTCTCTGACCCCACCCAATCTGACTAGGCTCCTCCTAAGCCCCTCCTCTGCTGTCTGACCCCACCCATTCTGCTCAGGCTCCTCCTAAGCCCCTCCTATTTGACCCCACCCAATCTGACTAGGCCCCTCCTCTGCTGTCCCCACCCATTCTGCCCAGACTCCTCCTATACCCCCTCCTCTCTGACCCCACCCAATCTAACTAGGCTCCTCCTATACCCCTCCTCTCTGACCAGAACTCCTCCTATACCCCTCCTCTCTGACCCCACCCAATCTGACTTGGCTCCTCCTAAACCCCTCCTCTGCTGTCTGACCCCACCCATTCTGCCCAGGCTCCTCCTATACCCCTCCTCTCTGACCCCACCCAATCTGACTAGGCTCCTCCTATACCCCTCCTCTCTAACCTCACCCATTCTGCCCAGGCTCCTCCACCCATTCTGCCCAGGCTCCTCCCATAACCTTCTGACCCCACCCATTCTGCCCAGGCTCCTCCTATACCCCTCCTATTTGACCCCACCCAATCTGACTAGGCCCCTCCTCTGCTGTCCCCACCCATTCTGCCCAGGCTCCTCCTATTTGACCCCACCCAATCTGACTAGGCTCCTCCTAAGCCCCTCCTCTCCTCTCTGACCTCACCCAATCTGACTAGGCTCCTCCTCTGCTGTCTGACCCCACCCATTCTGCCCAGGCTCCTCCTATTTGACCCCCCCCAATCGGACAAGGCCCCTCCTATACCCCCTCTACCCAGGCTCCTCCTATACCCCTCCTCTCTGACCAGAACTCCTCCTATACCCCTCCTCTCTGACCCCACCCAATCTGACTTGGCTCCTCCTAAACCCCTCCTCTGCTGTCTTACCCCACCCATTCTGCCCAGGCTCCTCCTATACCCCTCCTCTCTGACCCCACCCAATCTGACTAGGCTCCTCCTAAGCCCCTCCTCTGCTGTCTGACCCCACCCATTCTGCCCAGGCTCCTCCTAAGCCCCTCCTCTGCTATCTGACCCCACCCATTCTGCCCAGGCTCCTCCTATACCCCTCCTCTCTGACCCCACCCAATCTGACTAGGCTCCTCCTAAGCCCCTCCTCTGCTGTCTGACCCCACCCATTCTGCTCAGGCTCCTCCTAAGCCCCTCCTATTTGACCCCACCCAATCTGACTAGGCCCCTCCTCTGCTGTCCCCACCCATTCTGCCCAGGCTCCTCCTATACCCCCTCCTCTCTGACCCCACCCAATCTGACTAGGCTCCTCCTATACCCCTCCTCTCTAACCTCACCCATTCTGCCCAGGCTCCTCCACCCATTCTGCCCAGGCTCCTCCCATAACCTTCTGACCCCACCCATTCTGCCCAGGCTCCTCCTATACCCCTCCTATTTGACCCCACCCAATCTGACTAGGCCCCTCCTCTGCTGTCCCCACCCATTCTGCCCAGGCTCCTCCTATTTGACCCCACACAATCTGACTAGGCTCCTCCTAAGCCCCTCCTCTCCTCTCTGACCTCACCCAATCTGACTAGGCTCCTCCTCTGCTGTCTGACCCCACCCATTCTGCCCAGGCTCCTCCTATTTGACCCCCCCCAATCGGACTAGGCCCCTCCTATACCCCCTCTACCCAGGCTCCTCCTATACCCCTCCTCTCTGACCAGAACTCCTCCTATACCCCTCCTCTCTGACCCCACCCAATCTGACTTGGCTCCTCCTAAACCCCTCCTCCGCTGTCTGACCCCACCCATTCTGCCCAGGCTCCTCCTATACCCCTCCTCTCTGACCCCACCCAATCTGACTAGGCTCCTCCTAAGCCCCTCCTCTGCTGTCTGACCCCACCCATTCTGCTCAGGCTCTTCCTAAGCCCCTCCTCTCTGACCCCACCCAATCTGACTAGGCTCCTCCTAAGCCCCTCCTCTGCTGTCTGACCCCACCCAATCTGACTAGGCTCCTCCTAAGCCCCTCCTCAGCTGTCTGACCCCACCCATTCTGCCCAGGCTCCTCCTATACCCCCTCCTCTCTGACTCCACCCATTCTGCCCAGGCTCCTCCTATACCCCTCCTCTCTGACCCCACCCAATCTGACTAGGCTCCTCCTAAGCCCCTCCTCTGCTGTCTGACCCCACCCATTCTGCTCAGGCTCTTCCTAAGCCCCTCCTCTCTGACCCCACCCAATCTGACTAGGCTCCTCCTAAGCCCCTCCTCTGCTGTCTGACCCCACCCAATCTGACTAGGCTCCTCCTAAGCCCCTCCTCAGCTGTCTGACCCCACCCATTCTGCCCAGGCTCCTCCTATACCCCCTCCTCTCTGACTCCACCCATTCTGCCCAGGCTCCTCCTAAGCCCCTCCTCTCCGACCCCACCCATTCTGCCCAGGCTCCTCCTAAGCACCTCCTCTGCTGTCTGACCCCACCCATTCTGCCCAGGCTCCTCCTATTTGACCCCACCCAATCTGACTAGGCTCCTCCTATATCCCCTCCGCCCAGGCTCCTCCTATACCCCTCCTCTCTGACCTCACCCAATCTGACTAGGCTCCTCCTATACCCCCTCTGCCCAGGCTCCTCCTATACCCCTCCTATTTGACCCCACCCAATCTGACTAGGCTCCTCCTATACCCCCTCTGCCCAGGCTCCTCCTATACCCCTCCTCTCTGACCTCACCCATTCTGCCCTGGCTCCTCCTAAGCCCCTCCTCTGCTGTCTGACCCCACCCAACCTGCCCAGGCTCCTCCTATACCCCTCCTCTCTGACCCCACCCATTCTGCCCAGGCTCCTCCTAAGCCCCTCCTCTCCTCTCTGACCCCACCCATTCTGCCCAGGCTCCTCCTAAGCCCCTCCTCTGCTATCTGACCCCACCCATTCTGCCCAGGCTCCTCCTATACCCCTCCTCTCTGACCCCACCCAATCTGACTAGGCTCCTCCTAAGCCCCTCCTCTGCTGTCTGACCCCACCCATTCTGCTCAGGCTCCTCCTAAGCCCCTCCTATTTGACCCCACCCAATCTGACTAGGCCCCTCCTCTGCTGTCCCCACCCATTCTGCCCAGGCTCCTCCTATACCCCCTCCTCTCTGACCCCACCCAATCTGACTAGGCTCCTCCATATACCCCTCCTCTCTAACCTCACCCATTCTGCCCAGGCTCCTCCACCCATTCTGCCCAGGCTCCTCCCATAACCTTCTGACCCCACCCATTCTGCCCAGGCTCCTCCTATACCCCTCCTTTTTGACCCCACCCAATCTGACTAGGCCCCTCCTCTGCTGTCCCCACCCATTCTGCCCAGGCTCCTCCTATTTGACCCCACCCAATCTGACTAGGCTCCTCCTAAGCCCCTCCTCTCCTCTCTGACCTCACCCAATCTGACTAGGCTCCTCCTCTGCTGTCTGACCCCACCCATTCTGCCCAGGCTCCTCCTATTTGACCCCCCCCAATCTGACTAGGCCCCTCCTATACCCCCTCTACCCAGGCTCCTCCTATACCCCTCCTCTCTGACCAGAACTCCTCCTATACCCCTCCTCTCTGACCCCACCCAATCTGACTAGGCCCCTCCTATACCCCCTCTGCCCAGGCTCCTCCTATACCCCTCCTCTCTGACCAGAACTCCTCCTTTACCCCTCCTCTCTGACCCCACCCAATCTGACTTGGCTCCTCCTAAACCCCTCCTCTGCTGTCTGACCCCACCCATTCTGCCCAGGCTCCTCCTAAGCCCCTCCTCTCCGACCCCACCCATTCTGCCCAGGCTCCTCCTAAGCACCTCCTCTTCTGTCTGACCCCACCCATTCTGCCCAGGCTCCTCCTATTTGACCCCACCCAATCTGACTAGGCTCCTCCTATACCCCCTCTGCCCAGGCTCCTCCTATACCCCTCCTCTCTGACCTCACCCAATCTGACTAGGCTCCTCCTATACCCCCTCTGCCCAGGCTCCTCCTATACCCCTCCTATTTGACCCCACCCAATCTGACTAGGCTCCTCCTATACCCCCTCTGCCCAGGCTCCTCCTATACCCCTCCTCTCTGACCTCACCCATTCTGCCCTGGCTCCTCTTAAGCCCCTCCTCTGCTGTCTGACCCCACCCAACCTGCCCAGGCTCCTCCTATACCCCTCCTCTCTGACCCCACCCAATCTGACTAGGCTCCTCCTAAGCCCCTCCTCTCCTCTCTGACCCCACCCATTCTGCCCAGGCTCCTCCTAAGCCCCTCCTCTGCTATCTGACCCCACCCATTCTGCCCAGGCTCCTCCTATACCCCTCCTCTCTGACCCCACCCAATCTGACTAGGCTCCTCCTAAGCCCCTCCTCTGCTGTCTGACCCCACCCATTCTGCTCAGGCTCCTCCTAAGCCCCTCCTATTTGATCCCACCCAATCTGACTAGGCCCCTCCTCTGCTGTCCCCACCCATTCTGCCCAGGCTCCTCCTATACCCCCTCCTCTCTGACCCCACCCAATCTGACTAGGCTCCTCCTATACCCCTCCTCTCTAACCTCACCCATTCTGCCCAGGCTCCTCCACCCATTCTGCCCAGGCTCCTCCCATAACCTTCTGACCCCACCCATTCTGCCCAGGCTCCTCCTATACCCCTCCTATTTGACCCCACCCAATCTGACTAGGCCCCTCCTCTGCTGTCCCCACCCATTCTGCCCAGGCTCCTCCTATTTGACCCCACCCAATCTGACTAGGCTCCTCCTAAGCCCCTCCTCTCCTCTCTGACCTCACCCAATCTGACTAGGCTCCTCCTCTGCTGTCTGACCCCACCCATTCTGCCCAGGCTCCTCCTATTTGACCCCACCCAATCTGACTAGGCCCCTCCTCTGCTGTCCCCACCCATTCTGCCCAGGCTCCTCCTATACCCCCTCCTCTCTGACCCCACCCAATCTGACTAGGCTCCTCCTATACCCCTCCTCTCTAACCTCACCCATTCTGCCCAGGCTCCTCCACCCATTCTGCCCAGGCTCCTCCCATAACCTTCTGACCCCACCCATTCTGCCCAGGCTCCTCCTATACCCCTCCTATTTGACCCCACCCAATCTGACTAGGCCCCTCCTCTGCTGTCCCCACCCATTCTGCCCAGGCTCCTCCTATTTGACCCCACCCAATCTGACTAGGCTCCTCCTAAGCCCCTCCTCTCCTCTCTGACCCCACCCAATCTGACTAGGCTCCCCCTAAGCCCCTCCTCTCTAACCAGAACTCCTCCTTTACCCCTCCTCTCTGACCCCACCCAATCTGACTTGGCTCCTCCTAAGCCCCTCCTCTGCTGTCTGACCCCACCCATTCTGCTCAGGCTCTTCCTAAGCCCCTCCTCTCTGACCCCACCCAATCTGACTAGGCTCCTCCTAAGCCCCTCCTCTGCTGTTTAACCCCACCCAATCTGACTAGGCTCCTCCTAAGCCCCTCCTTAGCTGTCTGACCCCACCCATTCTGCCCAGGCTCCTCCTATACCCCCTCCTCTCTGACTCCACCCATTCTGCCCAGGCTCCTCCTAAGCCCCTCCTCTCTGACTCCACCCATTCTGCCCAGGCTCCTCCTAAGCCCCTCCTCTCCGACCCCACCCAATCTGACTAGGCTCCTCCATATACCCCTCCTCTCTAACCTCACCCATTCTGCCCACGCTCCTCCACCCATTCTGCCCAGGCTCCTCCCATAACCTTCTGACCCCACCCATTCTGCCCAGGCTCCTCCTATACCCCCTCCTCTCTGACTCCACCCATTCTGCCCAGGCTCCTCCTAAGCCCCTCCTTTCTGACTCCACCCATTCTGCCCAGGCTCCTCCTAAGCCCCTCCTCTCCGACCCCACCCATTCTGCCCAGGCTCCTCCTAAGCACCTCCTCTGCAGTCTGACCCCACCCATTCTGCCCAGGCTCCTCCTATTTGACCCCACCCAATCTGACTAGGCTCCTCCTATACCCCCTCCGCCCAGGCTCCTCCTATACCCCTCCTCTCTGACCTCACCCAATCTGACTAGGCTACTCCTATACCCCCTCTGCCCAGGCTCCTCCTATACCCCTCCTATTTGACCCCACCCAATCTGACTAGGCCCCTCCTATACCCCTCTGCCCAGGCTCCTCCTATACCCCTCCTCTCTGACCAGAACTCCTCCTATACCCCTCCTCTCTGACCCCACCCAATCTGACTTGGCTCCTCCTAAACCCCTCCTCTGCTGTCTGACCCCACCCATTCTGCCCAGGCTCCTCCTATACCCCTCCTCTCTGACCCCACCCAATCTGACTAGGCTCCTCCTAAGCCCCTCCTCTGCTGTCTGACCCCACCCATTCTGCTCAGGCTCTTCCTAAGCCCCTCCTCTCTGACCCCACCCAATCTGACTAGGCTCCTCCTAAGCCCCTCCTCTGCTGTCTGACCCCACCCAATCTGACTAGGCTCCTCCTAAGCCCATCCTCAGCTGTCTGACCCCACCCATTCTGCCCAGGCTCCTCCTATACCCCCTCCTCTCTGACTCCACCCATTCTGCCCAGGCTCCTCCTAAGCCCCTCCTCTCTGACTCCACCCATTCTGCCCAGGCTTCTCCTAAGCCCCTCCTCTCCGACCCCACCCATTCTGCCCAGGCTCCTCCTAAGCACCTCCTCTGCTGTCTGACCCCACCCATTCTGCCCAGGCTCCTCCTATTTGACCCCACCCAATCTGACTAGGCTCCTCCTATATCCCCTCCGCCCAGGCTCCTCCTATACCCCTCCTCTCTGACCTCACCCAATCTGACTAGGCTCCTCCTATACCCCCTCTGCCCAGGCTCCTCCTATACCCCTCCTATTTGACCCCACCCAATCTGACTAGGCTCCTCCTATACCCCCTCTGCCCAGGCTCCTCCTATACCCCTCCTCTCTGACCTCACCCATTCTGCCCTGGCTCCTCCTAAGCCCCTCCTCTGCTGTCTGACCCCACCCAACCTGCCCAGGCTCCTCCTATACCCCTCCTCTCTGACCCCACCCAATCTGACTAGGCTCCTCCTAAGCCCCTCCTCTCCTCTCTGACCCCACCCATTCTGCCCAGGCTCCTCCTAAGCCACTCCTCTCCTCTCTGACCCCACCCATTCTGCCCAGGCTCCTCCTAAGCCCCTCCTCTGCTGTCTGACCCCACCCATTCTGCCCAGGCTCCTCCTATTTGACCCCCCCCAATCGGACTAGGCCCCTCCTATACCCCCTCTACCCAGGCTCCTCCTATACCCCTCCTCTCTGACCAGAACTCCTCCTATACCCCTCCTCTCTGACCCCACCCAATCTGACTTGGCTCCTCCTAAACCCCTCCTCCGCTGTCTGACCCCACCCATTCTGCCCAGGCTCCTCCTATACCCCTCCTCTCTGACCCCACCCAATCTGACTAGGCTCCTCCTAAGCCCCTCCTCTGCTGTCTGACCCCACCCATTCTGCTCAGGCTCTTCCTAAGCCCCTCCTCTCTGACCCCACCCAATCTGACTAGGCTCCTCCTAAGCCCCTCCTCTGCTGTCTGACCCCACCCAATCTGACTAGGCTCCTCCTAAGCCCCTCCTCAGCTGTCTGACCCCACCCATTCTGCCCAGGCTCCTCCTATACCCCCTCCTCTCTGACTCCACCCATTCTGCCCAGGCTCCTCCTATACCCCTCCTCTCTGACCCCACCCAATCTGACTAGGCTCCTCCTAAGCCCCTCCTCTGCTGTCTGACCCCACCCATTCTGCTCAGGCTCTTCCTAAGCCCCTCCTCTCTGACCCCACCCAATCTGACTAGGCTCCTCCTAAGCCCCTCCTCTGCTGTCTGACCCCACCCAATCTGACTAGGCTCCTCCTAAGCCCCTCCTCAGCTGTCTGACCCCACCCATTCTGCCCAGGCTCCTCCTATACCCCCTCCTCTCTGACTCCACCCATTCTGCCCAGGCTCCTCCTATACCCCCTCCTCTCTGACTCCACCCATTCTGCCCAGGCTCCTCCTATACCCCTCCTCTCTGACCCCACCCAATCTGACTAGGCCCCTCCTCTGCTGTCCCCACCCATTCTGCCCAGGCTCCTCCTATTTGACCCCACCCAATCTGACTAGGCTCCTCCTAAGCCCCTCCTCTCCTCTCTGACCCCACCCAATCTGACTAGGCTCCCCCTAAGCCCCTCCTCTCTAACCAGAACTCCTCCTTTACCCCTCCTCTCTGACCCCACCCAATCTGACTTGGCTCCTCCTAAGCCCCTCCTCTGCTGTCTGACCCCACCCATTCTGCTCAGGCTCTTCCTAAGCCCCTCCTCTCTGACCCCACCCAATCTGACTAGGCTCCTCCTAAGCCCCTCCTCTGCTGTTTAACCCCACCCAATCTGACTAGGCTCCTCCTAAGCCCCTCCTTAGCTGTCTGACCCCACCCATTCTGCCCAGGCTCCTCCTATACCCCCTCCTCTCTGACTCCACCCATTCTGCCCAGGCTCCTCCTAAGCCCCTCCTCTCTGACTCCACCCATTCTGCCCAGGCTCCTCCTAAGCCCCTCCTCTCCGACCCCACCCATTCTGCCCAGGCTCCTCCTAAGCCCCTCCTCTCCGACCCCACCCATTCTGCCCAGGCTTCTCCTAAGCACCTCCTCTGCTGTCTGACCCCACCCATTCTGCCCAGGCTCCTCCTATTTGACCTCACCCAATCTGACTAGGCTCCTCCTATACCCCCTCTGCCCAGGCTCCTCCTATACCCCTCCTATTTGACCCCACCCAATCTGACTAGGCTCCTCCTATACCCCCTCTGCCCAGGCTCCTCCTATACCCCTCCTATTTGACCCCACCCAATCTGACTAGGCCCCTCCTCTGCTGTCCCCACCCATTCTGCCCAGGCTCCTCCTATACCCCCTCCTCTCTGACCCCACCCAATCTGACTAGGCTCATCCTATACCCCTCCTCTCTAACCTCACCCATTCTGCCCACGCTCCTCCACCCATTCTGCCCAGGCTCCTCCCATAACCTTCTGACCCCACCCATTCTGCCCAGGCTCCTCCTATACCCCCTCCTCTCTGACTCCACCCATTCTGCCCAGGCTCCTCCTGAGCCCCTCCTTTCTGACTCCACCCATTCTGCCCAGGCTCCTCCTATACCCCTCCTCTCTAACCTCACCCATTCTGCCCACGCTCCTCCACCCATTCTGCCCAGGCTCCTCCCATAACCTTCTGACCCCACCCATTCTGCCCAGGCTCCTCCTATACCCCCTCCTCTCTGACTCCACCCATTCTGCCCAGGCTCCTCCTAAGCCCCTCCTTTCTGACTCCACCCATTCTGCCCAGGCTCCTCCTAAGCCCCTCCTCTCCGACCCCACCCATTCTGCCCAGGCTCCTCCTAAGCACCTCCTCTGCAGTCTGACCCCACCCATTCTGCCCAGGCTCCTCCTATTTGACCCCACCCAATCTGACTAGGCTCCTCCTATACCCCCTCCGCCCAGGCTCCTCCTATACCCCTCCTCTCTGACCTCACCCAATCTGACTAGGCTACTCCTATACCCCCTCTGCCCAGGCTCCTCCTATACCCCTCCTATTTGACCCCACCCAATCTGACTAGGCCCCTCCTATACCCCTCTGCCCAGGCTCCTCCTATACCCCTCCTCTCTGACCAGAACTCCTCCTATACCCCTCCTCTCTGACCCCACCCAATCTGACTTGGCTCCTCCTAAACCCCTCCTCTGCTGTCTGACCCCACCCATTCTGCCCAGGCTCCTCCTATACCCCTCCTCTCTGACCCCACCCAATCTGACTAGGCTCCTCCTAAGCCCCTCCTCTGCTGTCTGACCCCACCCATTCTGCTCAGGCTCTTCCTAAGCCCCTCCTCTCTGACCCCACCCAATCTGACTAGGCTCCTCCTAAGCCCCTCCTCTGCTGTCTGACCCCACCCAATCTGACTAGGCTCCTCCTAAGCCCATCCTCAGCTGTCTGACCCCACCCATTCTGCCCAGGCTCCTCCTATACCCCCTCCTCTCTGACTCCACCCATTCTGCCCAGGCTCCTCCTAAGCCCCTCCTCTCTGACTCCACCCATTCTGCCCAGGCTTCTCCTAAGCCCCTCCTCTCCGACCCCACCCATTCTGCCCAGGCTCCTCCTAAGCACCTCCTCTGCTGTCTGACCCCACCCATTCTGCCCAGGCTCCTCCTATTTGACCCCACCCAATCTGACTAGGCTCCTCCTATATCCCCTCCGCCCAGGCTCCTCCTATACCCCTCCTCTCTGACCTCACCCAATCTGACTAGGCTCCTCCTATACCCCCTCTGCCCAGGCTCCTCCTATACCCCTCCTATTTGACCCCACCCAATCTGACTAGGCTCCTCCTATACCCCCTCTGCCCAGGCTCCTCCTATACCCCTCCTCTCTGACCTCACCCATTCTGCCCTGGCTCCTCCTAAGCCCCTCCTCTGCTGTCTGACCCCACCCAACCTGCCCAGGCTCCTCCTATACCCCTCCTCTCTGACCCCACCCAATCTGACTAGGCTCCTCCTAAGCCCCTCCTCTCCTCTCTGACCCCACCCATTCTGCCCAGGCTCCTCCTAAGCCACTCCTCTCCTCTCTGACCCCACCCATTCTGCCCAGGCTCCTCCTAAGCCCCTCCTCTGCTATCTGACCCCACCCATTCTGCCCAGGCTCCTCCTATATCCCTCCTCTCTGACCCCACCCAATCTGACTAGGCTCCTCCTAAGCCCCTCCTCTGCTGTCTGACCCCACCCATTCTGCTCAGGCTCCTCCTAAGCCCCTCCTATTTGACCCCACCCAATCTGACTAGGCCCCTCCTCTGCTGTCCCCACCCATTCTGCCCAGACTCCTCCTATACCCCCTCCTCTCTGACCCCACCCAATCTAACTAGGCTCCTCCTATACCCCTCCTCTCTGACCAGAACTCCTCCTATACCCCTCCTCTCTGACCCCACCCAATCTGACTTGGCTCCTCCTAAACCCCTCCTCTGCTGTCTGACCCCACCCATTCTGCCCAGGCTCCTCCTATACCCCTCCTCTCTGACCCCACCCAATCTGACTAGGCTCCTCCTAAGCCCCTCCTCTGCTGTCTGACCCCACCCATTCTGCCCAGGCTCCTCCTAAGCCCCTCCTCTGCTATCTGACCCCACCCATTCTGCCCAGGCTCCTCCTATATCCCTCCTCTCTGACCCCACCCAATCTGACTAGGCTCCTCCTAAGCCCCTCCTCTGCTGTCTGACCCCACCCATTCTGCTCAGGCTCCTCCTAAGCCCCTCCTATTTGACCCCACCCAATCTGACTAGGCCCCTCCTCTGCTGTCCCCACCCATTCTGCCCAGACTCCTCCTATACCCCCTCCTCTCTGACCCCACCCAATCTAACTAGGCTCCTCCTATACCCCTCCTCTCTGACCAGAACTCCTCCTATACCCCTCCTCTCTGACCCCACCCAATCTGACTTGGCTCCTCCTAAACCCCTCCTCTGCTGTCTGACCCCACCCATTCTGCCCAGGCTCCTCCTATACCCCTCCTCTCTGACCCCACCCAATCTGACTAGGCTCCTCCTATACCCCTCCTCTCTAACCTCACCCATTCTGCCCAGGCTCCTCCACCCATTCTGCCCAGGCTCCTCCCATAACCTTCTGACCCCACCCATTCTGCCCAGGCTCCTCCTATACCCCTCCTATTTGACCCCACCCAATCTGACTAGGCCCCTCCTCTGCTGTCCCCACCCATTCTGCCCAGGCTCCTCCTATTTGACCCCACCCAATCTGACTAGGCTCCTCCTAAGCCCCTCCTCTCCTCTCTGACCTCACCCAATCTGACTAGGCTCCTCCTCTGCTGTCTGACCCCACCCATTCTGCCCAGGCTCCTCCTATTTGACCCCCCCCAATCGGACAAGGCCCCTCCTATACCCCCTCTACCCAGGCTCCTCCTATACCCCTCCTCTCTGACCAGAACTCCTCCTATACCCCTCCTCTCTGACCCCACCCAATCTGACTTGGCTCCTCCTAAACCCCTCCTCTGCTGTCTTACCCCACCCATTCTGCCCAGGCTCCTCCTATACCCCTCCTCTCTGACCCCACCCAATCTGACTAGGCTCCTCCTAAGCCCCTCCTCTGCTGTCTGACCCCACCCATTCTGCCCAGGCTCCTCCTAAGCCCCTCCTCTGCTATCTGACCCCACCCATTCTGCCCAGGCTCCTCCTATACCCCTCCTCTCTGACCCCACCCAATCTGACTAGGCTCCTCCTAAGCCCCTCCTCTGCTGTCTGACCCCACCCATTCTGCTCAGGCTCCTCCTAAGCCCCTCCTATTTGACCCCACCCAATCTGACTAGGCCCCTCCTCTGCTGTCCCCACCCATTCTGCCCAGGCTCCTCCTATACCCCCTCCTCTCTGACCCCACCCAATCTGACTAGGCTCCTCCTATACCCCTCCTCTCTAACCTCACCCATTCTGCCCAGGCTCCTCCACCCATTCTGCCCAGGCTCCTCCCATAACCTTCTGACCCCACCCATTCTGCCCAGGCTCCTCCTATACCCCTCCTATTTGACCCCACCCAATCTGACTAGGCCCCTCCTCTGCTGTCCCCACCCATTCTGCCCAGGCTCCTCCTATTTGACCCCACACAATCTGACTAGGCTCCTCCTAAGCCCCTCCTCTCCTCTCTGACCTCACCCAATCTGACTAGGCTCCTCCTCTGCTGTCTGACCCCACCCATTCTGCCCAGGCTCCTCCTATTTGACCCCCCCCAATCGGACTAGGCCCCTCCTATACCCCCTCTACCCAGGCTCCTCCTATACCCCTCCTCTCTGACCAGAACTCCTCCTATACCCCTCCTCTCTGACCCCACCCAATCTGACTTGGCTCCTCCTAAACCCCTCCTCCGCTGTCTGACCCCACCCATTCTGCCCAGGCTCCTCCTATACCCCTCCTCTCTGACCCCACCCAATCTGACTAGGCTCCTCCTAAGCCCCTCCTCTGCTGTCTGACCCCACCCATTCTGCTCAGGCTCTTCCTAAGCCCCTCCTCTCTGACCCCACCCAATCTGACTAGGCTCCTCCTAAGCCCCTCCTCTGCTGTCTGACCCCACCCAATCTGACTAGGCTCCTCCTAAGCCCCTCCTCAGCTGTCTGACCCCACCCATTCTGCCCAGGCTCCTCCTATACCCCCTCCTCTCTGACTCCACCCATTCTGCCCAGGCTCCTCCTATACCCCTCCTCTCTGACCCCACCCAATCTGACTAGGCTCCTCCTAAGCCCCTCCTCTGCTGTCTGACCCCACCCATTCTGCTCAGGCTCTTCCTAAGCCCCTCCTCTCTGACCCCACCCAATCTGACTAGGCTCCTCCTAAGCCCCTCCTCTGCTGTCTGACCCCACCCAATCTGACTAGGCTCCTCCTAAGCCCCTCCTCAGCTGTCTGACCCCACCCATTCTGCCCAGGCTCCTCCTATACCCCCTCCTCTCTGACTCCACCCATTCTGCCCAGGCTCCTCCTAAGCCCCTCCTCTCCGACCCCACCCATTCTGCCCAGGCTCCTCCTAAGCACCTCCTCTGCTGTCTGACCCCACCCATTCTGCCCAGGCTCCTCCTATTTGACCCCACCCAATCTGACTAGGCTCCTCCTATATCCCCTCCGCCCAGGCTCCTCCTATACCCCTCCTCTCTGACCTCACCCAATCTGACTAGGCTCCTCCTATACCCCCTCTGCCCAGGCTCCTCCTATACCCCTCCTATTTGACCCCACCCAATCTGACTAGGCTCCTCCTATACCCCCTCTGCCCAGGCTCCTCCTATACCCCTCCTCTCTGACCTCACCCATTCTGCCCTGGCTCCTCCTAAGCCCCTCCTCTGCTGTCTGACCCCACCCAACCTGCCCAGGCTCCTCCTATACCCCTCCTCTCTGACCCCACCCATTCTGCCCAGGCTCCTCCTATACCCCCTCCTCTCTGACCACACCCAATCTCACTAGGCTCCTCCTATACCCCTCCTCTCTAACCTCACCCATTCTGCCCAGGCTCCTCCACCCATTCAGCCCAGGCTCCTCCCATAACCTTCTGACCCCACCCATTCTGCCCAGGCTCCTCCTATACCCCCTCCTCTCTGACTCCACCCATTCTGCCCAGGCTCCTCCTAAGCCCCTCCTCTCTGACTCCACCCATTCTGCCCAGGCTCCTCCTAAGCCCCTCCTCTCCGACCCCACCCATTCTGCCCAGGCTCCTCCTAAGCACCTCCTCTTCTGTCTGACCCCACCCATTCTGCCCAGGCTCCTCCTATTTGACCCCACCCAATCTGACTAGGCTCCTCCTATACCCCCTCTGCCCAGGCTCCTCCTATACCCCTCCTCTCTGACCTCACCCAATCTGACTAGGCTCCTCCTATACCCCCTCTGCCCAGGCTCCTCCTATACCCCTCCTATTCGACCCCACCCAATCTGACTAGGCTCCTCCTATACCCCCTCTGCCCAGGCTCCTCCTATACCCCTCCTCTCTGACCTCACCCATTCTGCCCTGGCTCCTCTTAAGCCCCTCCTCTGCTGTCTGACCCCACCCAACCTGCCCAGGCTCCTCCTATACCCCTCCTCTCTGACCCCACCCAATCTGACTAGGCTCCTCCTAAGCCCCTCCTCTCCTCTCTGACCCCACCCATTCTGCCCAGGCTCCTCCTAAGCCCCTCCTCTGCTATCTGACCCCACCCATTCTGCCCAGGCTCCTCCTATACCCCTCCTCTCTGACCCCACCCAATCTGACTAGGCTCCTCCTAAGCCCCTCCTCTGCTGTCTGACCCCACCCATTCTGCTCAGGCTCCTCCTAAGCCCCTCCTATTTGACCCCACCCAATCTGACTAGGCCCCTCCTCTGCTGTCCCCACCCATTCTGCCCAGGCTCCTCCTATACCCCCTCCTCTCTGACCCCACCCAATCTGACTAGGCTCCTCCTATACCCCTCCTCTCTAACCTCACCCATTCTGCCCAGGCTCCTCCACCCATTCTGCCCAGGCTCCTCCCATAACCTTCTGACCCCACCCATTCTGCCCAGGCTCCTCCTATACCCCTCCTATTTGACCCCACCCAATCTGACTAGGCCCCTCCTCTGCTGTCCCCACCCATTCTGCCCAGGCTCCTCCTATTTGACCCCACCCAATCTGACTAGGCTCCTCCTAAGCCCCTCCTCTCCTCTCTGACCTCACCCAATCTGACTAGGCTCCTCCTCTGCTGTCTGACCCCACCCATTCTGCCCAGGCTCCTCCTATTTGACCCCACCCAATCTGACTAGGCCCCTCCTCTGCTGTCCCCACCCATTCTGCCCAGGCTCCTCCTATACCCCCTCCTCTCTGACCCCACCCAATCTGACTAGGCTCCTCCTATACCCCTCCTCTCTAACCTCACCCATTCTGCCCAGGCTCCTCCACCCATTCTGCCCAGGCTCCTCTCATAACCTTCTGACCCCACCCATTCTGCCCAGGCTCCTCCTATACCCCTCCTATTTGACCCCACCCAATCTGACTAGGCCCCTCCTCTGCTGTCCCCACCCATTCTGCCCAGGCTCCTCCTATTTGACCCCACCCAATCTGACTAGGCTCCTCCTAAGCCCCTCCTCTCCTCTCTGACCCCACCCAATCTGACTAGGCTCCTCCTAAGCCCCTCCTCTCTAACCAGAACTCCTCCTTTACCCCTCCTCTCTGACCCCACCCAATCTGACTTGGCTCCTCCTAAGCCCCTCCTCTGCTGTCTGACCCCACCCATTCTGCTCAGGCTCTTCCTAAGCCCCTCCTCTCTGACCCCACCCAATCTGACTAGGCTCCTCCTAAGCCCCTCCTCTGCTGTTTAACCCCACCCAATCTGACTAGGCTCCTCCTAAGCCCCTCCTTAGCTGTCTGACCCCACCCATTCTGCCCAGGCTCCTCCTATACCCCCTCCTCTCTGACTCCACCCATTCTGCCCAGGCTCCTCCTAAGCCCCTCCTCTCTGACTCCACCCATTCTGCCCAGGCTCCTCCTAAGCCCCTCCTCTCCGACCCCACCCATTCTGCCCAGGCTCCTCCTAAGCCCCTCCTCTCCGACCCCACCCATTCTGCCCAGGCTCCTCCAAAGCACCTCCTCTGCTGTCTGACCCCACCCATTCTGCCCAGGCTCCTCCTATTTGACCTCACCCAATCTGACTAGGCTCCTCCTATACCCCCTCTGCCCAGGCTCCTCCTATACCCCTCCTATTTGACCCCACCCAATCTGACTAGGCTCCTCCTATACCCCCTCTGCCCAGGCTCCTCCTATACCCCTCCTATTTGACCCCACCCAATCTGACTAGGCCGCTCCTCTGCTGTCCCCACCCATTCTGCCCAGGCTCCTCCTATACCCCCTCCTCTCTGACCCCACCCAATCTGACTAGGCTCCTCCTATACCCCTCCTCTCTAACCTCACCCATTCTGCCCACGCTCCTCCACCCATTCTGCCCAGGCTCCTCCCATAACCTTCTGACCCCACCCATTCTGCCCAGGCTCCTCCTATACCCCCTCCTCTCTGACTCCACCCATTCTGCCCAGGCTCCTCCTAAGCCCCTCCTTTCTGACTCCACCCATTCTGCCCAGGCTCCTCCTATACCCCTCCTCTCTAACCTCACCCATTCTGCCCACGCTCCTCCACCCATTCTGCCCAGGCTCCTCCCATAACCTTCTGACCCCACCCATTCTGCCCAGGCTCCTCCTATACCCCCTCCTCTCTGACTCCACCCATTCTGCCCAGGCTCCTCCTAAGCCCCTCCTTTCTGACTCCACCCATTCTGCCCAGGCTCCTCCTAAGCCCCTCCTCTGCGACCCCACCCATTCTGCCCAGGCTCCTCCTAAGCACCTCCTCTGCAGTCTGACCCCACCCATTCTGCCCAGGCTCCTCCTATTTGACCCCACCCAATCTGACTAGGCTCCTCCTATACCCCCTCTGCCCAGGCTCCTCCTATACCCCTCCTCTCTGACCTCACCCAATCTGACTAGGCTACTCCTATACCCCCTCTGCCCAGGCTCCTCCTATACCCCTCCTATTTGACCCCACCCAATCTGACTAGGCCCCTCCTATACCCCTCTGCCCAGGCTCCTCCTATACCCCTCCTCTCTGACCAGAACTCCTCCTATACCCCTCCTCTCTGATCCCACCCAATCTGACTTGGCTCCTCCTAAACCCCTCCTCTGCTGTCTTACCCCACCCATTCTGCCCAGGCTCCTCCTATACCCCTCCTCTCTGACCCCACCCAATCTGACTAGGCTCCTCCTAAGCCCCTCCTCTGCTGTCTGACCCCACCCATTCTGCCCAGGCTCCTCCTAAGCCCCTCCTCTGCTATCTGACCCCACCCATTCTGCCCAGGCTCCTCCTATATCCCTCCTCTCTGACCCCACCCAATCTGACTAGGCTCCTCCTAAGCCCCTCCTCTGCTGTCTGACCCCACCCATTCTGCTCAGGCTCCTCCTAAGCCCCTCCTATTTGACCCCACCCAATCTGACTAGGCCCCTCCTCTGCTGTCCCCACCCATTCTGCCCAGACTCCTCCTATACCCCCTCCTCTCTGACCCCACCCAATCTAACTAGGCTCCTCCTATACCCCTCCTCTCTGACCAGAACTCCTCCTATACCCCTCCTCTCTGACCCCACCCAATCTGACTTGGCTCCTCCTAAACCCCTCCTCTGCTGTCTGACCCCACCCATTCTGCCCAGGCTCCTCCTATACCCCTCCTCTCTGACCCCACCCAATCTGACTAGGCTCCTCCTATACCCCTCCTCTCTAACCTCACCCATTCTGCCCAGGCTCCTCCACCCATTCTGCCCAGGCTCCTCCCATAACCTTCTGACCCCACCCATTCTGCCCAGGCTCCTCCTATACCCCTCCTATTTGACCCCACCCAATCTGACTAGGCCCCTCCTCTGCTGTCCCCACCCATTCTGCCCAGGCTCCTCCTATTTGACCCCACCCAATCTGACTAGGCTCCTCCTAAGCCCCTCCTCTCCTCTCTGACCTCACCCAATCTGACTAGGCTCCTCCTCTGCTGTCTGACCCCACCCATTCTGCCCAGGCTCCTCCTATTTGACCCCCCCCAATCGGACAAGGCCCCTCCTATACCCCCTCTACCCAGGCTCCTCCTATACCCCTCCTCTCTGACCAGAACTCCTCCTATACCCCTCCTCTCTGACCCCACCCAATCTGACTTGGCTCCTCCTAAACCCCTCCTCTGCTGTCTTACCCCACCCATTCTGCCCAGGCTCCTCCTATACCCCTCCTCTCTGACCCCACCCAATCTGACTAGGCTCCTCCTAAGCCCCTCCTCTGCTGTCTGACCCCACCCATTCTGCCCAGGCTCCTCCTAAGCCCCTCCTCTGCTATCTGACCCCACCCATTCTGCCCAGGCTCCTCCTATACCCCTCCTCTCTGACCCCACCCAATCTGACTAGGCTCCTCCTAAGCCCCTCCTCTGCTGTCTGACCCCACCCATTCTGCTCAGGCTCCTCCTAAGCCCCTCCTATTTGACCCCACCCAATCTGACTAGGCCCCTCCTCTGCTGTCCCCACCCATTCTGCCCAGGCTCCTCCTATACCCCCTCCTCTCTGACCCCACCCAATCTGACTAGGCTCCTCCTATACCCCTCCTCTCTAACCTCACCCATTCTGCCCAGGCTCCTCCACCCATTCTGCCCAGGCTCCTCCCATAACCTTCTGACCCCACCCATTCTGCCCAGGCTCCTCCTATACCCCTCCTATTTGACCCCACCCAATCTGACTAGGCCCCTCCTCTGCTGTCCCCACCCATTCTGCCCAGGCTCCTCCTATTTGACCCCACACAATCTGACTAGGCTCCTCCTAAGCCCCTCCTCTCCTCTCTGACCTCACCCAATCTGACTAGGCTCCTCCTCTGCTGTCTGACCCCACCCATTCTGCCCAGGCTCCTCCTATTTGACCCCCCCCAATCGGACTAGGCCCCTCCTATACCCCCTCTACCCAGGCTCCTCCTATACCCCTCCTCTCTGACCAGAACTCCTCCTATACCCCTCCTCTCTGACCCCACCCAATCTGACTTGGCTCCTCCTAAACCCCTCCTCCGCTGTCTGACCCCACCCATTCTGCCCAGGCTCCTCCTATACCCCTCCTCTCTGACCCCACCCAATCTGACTAGGCTCCTCCTAAGCCCCTCCTCTGCTGTCTGACCCCACCCATTCTGCTCAGGCTCTTCCTAAGCCCCTCCTCTCTGACCCCACCCAATCTGACTAGGCTCCTCCTAAGCCCCTCCTCTGCTGTCTGACCCCACCCAATCTGACTAGGCTCCTCCTAAGCCCCTCCTCAGCTGTCTGACCCCACCCATTCTGCCCAGGCTCCTCCTATACCCCCTCCTCTCTGACTCCACCCATTCTGCCCAGGCTCCTCCTATACCCCTCCTCTCTGACCCCACCCAATCTGACTAGGCTCCTCCTAAGCCCCTCCTCTGCTGTCTGACCCCACCCATTCTGCTCAGGCTCTTCCTAAGCCCCTCCTCTCTGACCCCACCCAATCTCACTAGGCTCCTCCTATACCCCTCCTCTCTAACCTCACCCATTCTGCCCAGGCTCCTCCACCCATTCAGCCCAGGCTCCTCCCATAACCTTCTGACCCCACCCATTCTGCCCAGGCTCCTCCTATACCCCTCCTATTTTACCCCACCCAATCTGACTAGGCCCCTCCTCTGCTGTCCCCACCCATTCTGCCCAGGCTCCTCCTATTTGACCCCACCCAATCTGACTAGGCTCCTCCTAAGCCCCTCCTCTCCTCTCTGACCTCACCCAATCTGACTAGGCTCCTCCTCTGCTGTCTGACCCCACCCATTCTGCCCAGGCTCCTCCTATTTGACCCCACCCAATCTGACTAGGCCCCTCCTCTGCTGTCCCCACCCATTCTGCCCAGGCTCCTCCCATAACCTTCTGACCCCACCCATTCTGCCCAGGCTCCTCCTATACCCCTCCTTTTTGACCCCACCCAATCTGACTAGGCCCCTCCTCTGCTGTCCCCACCCATTCTGCCCAGGCTCCTCCTATTTGACCCCACCCAATCTGACTAGGCTCCTCCTAAGCCCCTCCTCTCCTCTCTGACCTCACCCAATCTGACTAGGCTCCTCCTCTGCTGTCTGACCCCACCCATTCTGCCCAGGCTCCTCCTATTTGACCCCCCCCAATCTGACTAGGCCCCTCCTATACCCCCTTTACCCAGGCTCCTCCTATACCCCTCCTCTCTGACCAGAACTCCTCCTATACCCCTCCTCTCTGACCCCACCCAATCTGACTAGGCCCCTCCTATACCCCCTCTGCCCAGGCTCCTCCTATACCCCTCCTCTCTGACCAGAACTCCTCCTTTACCCCTCCTCTCTGACCCCACCCAATCTGACTTGGCTCCTCCTAAACCCCTCCTCTGCTGTCTGACCCCACCCATTCTGCCCAGGCTCCTCCTATACCCCTCCTCTCTGACCCCACCCAATCTGACTAGGCTCCTCCTAAGCCCCTCCTCTGCTGTCTGACCCCACCCATTCTGCTCAGGCTCTTCCTAAGCCCCTCCTCTCTGACCCAACCCAATCTGACTAGGGTCCTCCTAAGCCCCTCCTCTGCTGTTTGACCCCACCCAATCTGACTAGGCTCCTCCTAAGTCCCTCCTTAGCTGTCTGACCCCACCCATTCTGCCCAGGCTCCTCCTATACCCCCTCCTCTCTGACTCCACCCATTCTGCCCAGGCTCCTCCTAAGCCCCTCCTCTCCGACCCCACCCATTCTGCCCAGGCTCCTCCTAAGCACCTCCTCTGCTGTCTGACCCCACCCATTCTGCCCAGGCTCCTCCTATTTGACCCCACCCAATCTGACTAGGCTCCTCCTATACCCCCTCCGCCCAGGCTCCTCCTATACTTCTCCTCTCTGACCTCACCCAATCTGACTAGGCTCCTCCTATACCCCCTCTGCCCAGGCTCCTCCTATACCCCTCCTATTTGACCCCACACAATCTGACTAGGCTCCTCCTATACCCCCTCTGCCCAGGCTCCTCCTATACCCCTCCTCTCTGACCTCACCCATTCTGCCCTGGCTCCTCCTAAGCCCCTCCTCTGCTGTCTGACCCCACCCAACCTGCCCAGGCTCCTCCTATACCCCTCCTCTCTGACCCCACCCAATCTGACTAGGCTCCTCCTAAGCCCCTCCTCTCCTCTCTGACCCCACCCATTCTGCCCAGGCTCCTCCTAAGCCCCTCCTCTGCTATCTGACCCCACCCATTCTGCCCAGGCTCCTCCTATACCCCTCCTCTCTGACCCCACCCAATCTGACTAGGCTCCTCCTAAGCCCCTCCTCTGCTGTCTGACCCCACCCATTCTGCTCAGGCTCCTCATAAGCCCCTCCTATTTGACCCCTCCCAATCTGACTAGGCCCCTCCTCTGCTGTCCCCACCCATTCTGCCCAGGCTCCTCCTATACCCCCTCCTCTCTGACCACACCCAATCTGACTAGGCTCCTCCTATACCCCTCCTCTCTAACCTCACCCATTCTGCCCAGGCTCCTCCACCCATTCTGCCCAGGCTCCTCCCATAACCTTCTGACCCCACCCATTCTGCCCAGGCTCCTCCTATACCCCCTCCTCTCTGACTCCACCCATTCTGCCCAGGCTCCTCCTAAGCCCCTCCTCTCTGACTCCACCCATTCTGCCCAGGCTCCTCCTAAGCCCCTCCTCTCCGACCCCACCCATTCTGCCCAGGCTCCTCCTAAGCACCTCCTCTTCTGTCTGACCCCACCCATTCTGCCCAGTCTCCTCCTATTTGACCCCACCCAATCTGACTAGGCTCCTCCTATACCCCCTCTGCCCAGGCTCCTCCTATACCCCTCCTCTCTGACCTCACCCAATCTGACTAGGCTCCTCCTATACCCCCTCTGCCCAGGCTCCTCCTATACCCCTCCTATTTGACCCCACCCAATCTGACTAGGCTCCTCCTATACCCCCTCTGCCCAGGCTCCTCCTATACCCCTCCTCTCTGACCTCACCCATTCTGCCCTGGCTCCTCTTAAGCCCCTCCTCTGCTGTCTGACCCCACCCAACCTGCCCAGGCTCCTCCTATACCCCTCCTCTCTGACCCCACCCAATCTGACTAGGCTCCTCCTAAGCCCCTCCTCTCCTCTCTGACCCCACCCATTCTGCCCAGGCTCCTCCTAAGCCCCTCCTCTGCTATCTGACCCCACCCAATCTGACTAGGCTCCTCCTAAGCCCCTCCTTTGCTGTCTGACCCCACCCATTCTGCTCAGGCTCCTCCTAAGCCCCTCCTATTTGACCCCACCCAATCTGACTAGGCCCCTCCTCTGCTGTCCCCACCCATTCTGCCCAGGCTCCTCCTATACCCCCTCCTCTCTGACCCCACCCAATCTGACTAGGCTCCTCCTATACCCCTCCTCTCTAACCTCACCCATTCTGCCCAGGCTCCTCCACCCATTCTGCCCAGGCTCCTCCCATAACCTTCTGACCCCACCCATTCTGCCCAGGCTCCTCCTATACCCCTCCTATTTGACCCCACCCAATCTGACTAGGCCCCTCCTCTGCTGTCCCCACCCATTCTGCCCAGGCTCCTCCTATTTGACCCCACCCAATCTGACTAGGCTCCTCCTAAGCCCCTCCTCTCCTCTCTGACCTCACCCAATCTGACTAGGCTCCTCCTCTGCTGTCTGACCCCACCCATTCTGCCCAGGCTCCTCCTATTTGACCCCACCCAATCTGACTAGGCCCCTCCTCTGCTGTCCCCACCCATTCTGCCCAGGCTCCTCCTATACCCCCTCCTCTCTGACCCCACCCAATCTGACTAGGCTCCTCCTATACCCCTCCTCTCTAACCTCACCCATTCTGCCCAGGCTCCTCCACCCATTCTGCCCAGGCTCCTCCCATAACCTTCTGACCCCACCCATTCTGCCCAGGCTCCTCCTATACCCCTCCTATTTGACCCCACCCAATCTGACTAGGCCCCTCCTCTGCTGTCCCCACCCATTCTGCCCAGGCTCCTCCTATTTGACCCCACCCAATCTGACTAGGCTCCTCCTAAGCCCCTCCTCTCCTCTCTGACCCCACCCAATCTGACTAGGCTCCTCCTAAGCCCCTCCTCTCTAACCAGAACTCCTCCTTTACCCCTCCTCTCTGACCCCACCCAATCTGACTTGGCTCCTCCTAAGCCCCTCCTCTGCTGTCTGACCCCACCCATTCTGCTCAGGCTCTTCCTAAGCCCCTCCTCTCTGACCCCACCCAATCTGACTAGGCTCCTCCTAAGCCCCTCCTCTGCTGTTTAACCCCACCCAATCTGACTAGGCTCCTCCTAAGCCCCTCCTTAGCTGTCTGACCCCACCCATTATGCCCAGGCTCCTCCTATACCCCCTCCTCTCTGACTCCACCCATTCTGCCCAGGCTCCTCCTAAGCCCCTCCTCTCTGACTCCACCCATTCTGCCCAGGCTCCTCCTAAGCCCCTCCTCTCCGACCCCACCCATTCTGCCCAGGCTCCTCCTAAGCCCCTCCTCTCCGACCCCACCCATTCTGCCCAGGCTCCTCCTAAGCACCTCCTCTGCTGTCTGACCCCACCCATTCTGCCCAGGCTCCTCCTATTTGACCTCACCCAATCTGACTAGGCTCCTCCTATACCCCCTCTGCCCAGGCTCCTCCTATACCCCTCCTATTTGACCCCACCCAATCTGACTAGGCTCCTCCTATACCCCCTCTGCCCAGGCTCCTCCTATACCCCTCCTATTTGACCCCACCCAATCTGACTAGGCCCCTCCTCTGCTGTCCCCACCTTTTCTGCCCAGGCTCCTCCTATACCCCCTCCTCTCTGACCCCACCCAATCTGACTAGGCTCCTCCTATACCCCTCCTCTCTAACCTCATCCGTTCTGCCCACGCTCCTCCACCCATTCTGCCCAGGCTCCTCCCATAACCTTCTGACCCCACCCATTCTGCCCAGGCTCCTCCTATACCCCCTCCTCTCTGACTCCACCCATTCTGCCCAGGCTCCTCCTAAGCCCCTCCTTTCTGACTCCACCCATTCTGCCCAGGCTCCTCCTATACCCCTCCTCTCTAACCTCACCCATTCTGCCCACGCTCCTCCACCCATTCTGCCCAGGCTCCTCCCATAACCTTCTGACCCCACCCATTCTGCCCAGGCTCCTCCTATACCCCCTCCTCTCTGACTCCACCCATTCTGCCCAGGCTCCTCCTAAGCCCCTCCTTTCTGACTCCACCCATTCTGCCCAGGCTCCTCCTAAGCCCCTCCTCTCCGACCCCACCCATTCTGCCCAGGCTCCTCCTAAGCACCTCCTCTGCAGTCTGACCCCACCCATTCTGCCCAGGCTCCTCCTATTTGACCCCACCCAATCTGACTAGGCTCCTCCTATACCCCCTCCGCCCAGGCTCCTCCTATACCCCTCCTCTCTGACCTCACCCAATCTGACTAGGCTACTCCTATACCCCCTCTGCCCAGGCTCCTCCTATACCCCTCCTATTTGACCCCACCCAATCTGACTAGGCCCCTCCTATACCCCTCTGCCCACGCTCCTCCTATACCCCTCCTCTCTGACCAGAACTCCTCCTATACCCCTCCTCTCTGACCCCACCCAATCTGACTTGGCTCCTCCTAAACCCCTCCTCTGCTGTCTGACCCCACCCATTCTGCCCAGGCTCCTCCTATACCCCTCCTCTCTGACCCCACCCAATCTGACTAGGCTCCTCCTAAGCCCATCCTCTGCTGTCTGACCCCACCCATTCAGCTCAGGCTCTTCCTAAGCCCCTCCTCTCTGACCCCACCCAATCTGACTAGGCTCCTCCTAAGCCCCTCCTCTGCTGTCTGACCCCACCCAATCTGACTAGGCTCCTCCTAAGCCCCTCCTCAGCTGTCTGACCCCACCCATTCTGCCCAGGCTCCTCCTATACCCCCTCCTCTCTGACTCCACCCATTCTGCCCAGGCTCCTCCTAAGCCCCTCCTCTCTGACTCCACCCATTCTGCCCAGGCTCCTCCTAAGCCCCTCCTCTCCGACCCCACCCATTCTGCCCAGGCTCCTCCTAAGCACCTCCTCTGCTGTCTGACCCCACCCATTCTGCCCAGGCTCCTCCTATTTGACCCCACCCAATCTGACTAGGCTCCTCCTATATCCCCTCCGCCCAGGCTCCTCCTATACCCCTCCTCTCTGACCTCACCCAATCTGACTAGGCTCCTCCTATACCCCCTCTGCCCAGGCTCCTCCTATACCCCTCCTATTTGACCCCACCCATTCTGCCCAGGCTCCTCCTATACCCCTCCTATTTTACCCCACCCAATCTGACTAGGCCCCTCCTCTGCTGTCCCCACCCATTCTGCCCAGGCTCCTCCTATTTGACCCCACCCAATCTGACTAGGCTCCTCCTAAGCCCCTCCTCTCCTCTCTGACCTCACCCAATCTGACTAGGCTCCTCCTCTGCTGTCTGACCCCACCCATTCTGCCCAGGCTCCTCCTATTTGACCCCACCCAATCTGACTAGGCCCCTCCTCTGCTGTCCCCACCCATTCTGCCCAGGCTCCTCCCATAACCTTCTGACCCCACCCATTCTGCCCAGGCTCCTCCTATACCCCTCCTTTTTGACCCCACCCAATCTGACTAGGCCCCTCCTCTGCTGTCCCCACCCATTCTGCCCAGGCTCCTCCTATTTGACCCCACCCAATCTGACTAGGCTCCTCCTAAGCCCCTCCTCTCCTCTCTGACCTCACCCAATCTGACTAGGCTCCTCCTCTGCTGTCTGACCCCACCCATTCTGCCCAGGCTCCTCCTATTTGACCCCCCCCAATCTGACTAGGCCCCTCCTATACCCCCTCTACCCAGGCTCCTCCTATACCCCTCCTCTCTGACCAGAACTCCTCCTATACCCCTCCTCTCTGACCCCACCCAATCTGACTAGGCCCCTCCTATACCCCCTCTGCCCAGGCTCCTCCTATACCCCTCCTCTCTGACCAGAACTCCTCCTTTACCCCTCCTCTCTGACCCCACCCAATCTGACTTGGCTCCTCCTAAACCCCTCCTCTGCTGTCTGACCCCACCCATTCTGCCCAGGCTCCTCCTATACCCCTCCTCTCTGACCCCACCCAATCTGACTAGGCTCCTCCTAAGCCCCTCCTCTGCTGTCTGACCCCACCCATTCTGCTCAGGCTCTTCCTAAGCCCCTCCTCTCTGACCCAACCCAATCTGACTAGGGTCCTCCTAAGCCCCTCCTCTGCTGTTTGACCCCACCCAATCTGACTAGGCTCCTCCTAAGTCCCTCCTTAGCTGTCTGACCCCACCCATTCTGCCCAGGCTCCTCCTATACCCCCTCCTCTCTGACTCCACCCATTCTGCCCAGGCTCCTCCTAAGCCCCTCCTCTCCGACCCCACCCATTCTGCCCAGGCTCCTCCTAAGCACCTCCTCTGCTGTCTGACCCCACCCATTCTGCCCAGGCTCCTCCTATTTGACCCCACCCAATCTGACTAGGCTCCTCCTATACCCCCTCCGCCCAGGCTCCTCCTATACTTCTCCTCTCTGACCTCACCCAATCTGACTAGGCTCCTCCTATACCCCCTCTGCCCAGGCTCCTCCTATACCCCTCCTATTTGACCCCACACAATCTGACTAGGCTCCTCCTATACCCCCTCTGCCCAGGCTCCTCCTATACCCCTCCTCTCTGACCTCACCCATTCTGCCCTGGCTCCTCCTAAGCCCCTCCTCTGCTGTCTGACCCCACCCAACCTGCCCAGGCTCCTCCTATACCCCTCCTCTCTGACCCCACCCAATCTGACTAGGCTCCTCCTAAGCCCCTCCTCTCCTCTCTGACCCCACCCATTCTGCCCAGGCTCCTCCTAAGCCCCTCCTCTGCTATCTGACCCCACCCATTCTGCCCAGGCTCCTCCTATACCCCTCCTCTCTGACCCCACCCAATCTGACTAGGCTCCTCCTAAGCCCCTCCTCTGCTGTCTGACCCCACCCATTCTGCTCAGGCTCCTCATAAGCCCCTCCTATTTGACCCCACCCAATCTGACTAGGCCCCTCCTCTGCTGTCCCCACCCATTCTGCCCAGGCTCCTCCTATACCCCCTCCTCTCTGACCACACCCAATCTGACTAGGCTCCTCCTATACCCCTCCTCTCTAACCTCACCCATTCTGCCCAGGCTCCTCCACCCATTCTGCCCAGGCTCCTCCCATAACCTTCTGACCCCACCCATTCTGCCCAGGCTCCTCCTATACCCCCTCCTCTCTGACTCCACCCATTCTGCCCAGGCTCCTCCTAAGCCCCTCCTCTCTGACTCCACCCATTCTGCCCAGGCTCCTCCTAAGCCCCTCCTCTCCGACCCCACCCATTCTGCCCAGGCTCCTCCTAAGCACCTCCTCTTCTGTCTGACCCCACCCATTCTGCCCAGGCTCCTCCTATTTGACCCCACCCAATCTGACTAGGCTCCTCCTATACCCCCTCTGCCCAGGCTCCTCCTATACCCCTCCTCTCTGACCTCACCCAATCTGACTAGGCTCCTCCTATACCCCCTCTGCCCAGGCTCCTCCTATACCCCTCCTATTTGACCCCACCCAATCTGACTAGGCTCCTCCTATACCCCCTCTGCCCAGGCTCCTCCTATACCCCTCCTCTCTGACCTCACCCATTCTGCCCTGGCTCCTCTTAAGCCCCTCCTCTGCTGTCTGACCCCACCCAACCTGCCCAGGCTCCTCCTATACCCCTCCTCTCTGACCCCACCCAATCTGACTAGGCTCCTCCTAAGCCCCTCCTCTCCTCTCTGACCCCACCCATTCTGCCCAGGCTCCTCCTAAGCCCCTCCTCTGCTATCTGACCCCACCCAATCTGACTAGGCTCCTCCTAAGCCCCTCCTTTGCTGTCTGACCCCACCCATTCTGCTCAGGCTCCTCCTAAGCCCCTCCTATTTGACCCCACCCAATCTGACTAGGCCCCTCCTCTGCTGTCCCCACCCATTCTGCCCAGGCTCCTCCTATACCCCCTCCTCTCTGACCCCACCCAATCTGACTAGGCTCCTCCTATACCCCTCCTCTCTAACCTCACCCATTCTGCCCAGGCTCCTCCACCCATTCTGCCCAGGCTCCTCCCATAACCTTCTGACCCCACCCATTCTGCCCAGGCTCCTCCTATACCCCTCCTATTTGACCCCACCCAATCTGACTAGGCCCCTCCTCTGCTGTCCCCACCCATTCTGCCCAGGTTCCTCCTATTTGACCCCACCCAATCTGACTAGGCTCCTCCTAAGCCCCTCCTCTCCTCTCTGACCTCACCCAATCTGACTAGGCTCCTCCTCTGCTGTCTGACCCCACCCATTCTGCCCAGGCTCCTCCTATTTGACCCCACCCAATCTGACTAGGCCCCTCCTCTGCTGTCCCCACCCATTCTGCCCAGGCTCCTCCTATACCCCCTCCTCTCTGACCCCACCCAATCTGACTAGGCTCCTCCTATACCCCTCCTCTCTAACCTCACCCATTCTGCCCAGGCTCCTCCACCCATTCTGCCCAGGCTCCTCCCATAACCTTCTGACCCCACCCATTCTGCCCAGGCTCCTCCTATACCCCTCCTATTTGACCCCACCCAATCTGACTAGGCCCCTCCTCTGCTGTCCCCACCCATTCTGCCCAGGCTCCTCCTATTTGACCCCACCCAATCTGACTAGGCTCCTCCTAAGCCCCTCCTCTCCTCTCTGACCCCACCCAATCTGACTAGGCTCCTCCTAAGCCCCTCCTCTCTAACCAGAACTCCTCCTTTACCCCTCCTCTCTGACCCCACCCAATCTGACTTGGCTCCTCCTAAGCCCCTCCTCTGCTGTCTGACCCCACCCATTCTGCTCAGGCTCTTCCTAAGCCCCTCCTCTCTGACCCCACCCAATCTGACTAGGCTCCTCCTAAGCCCCTCCTCTGCTGTTTAACCCCACCCAATCTGACTAGGCTCCTCCTAAGCCCCTCCTTAGCTGTCTGACCCCACCCATTATGCCCAGGCTCCTCCTATACCCCCTCCTCTCTGACTCCACCCATTCTGCCCAGGCTCCTCCTAAGCCCCTCCTCTCTGACTCCACCCATTCTGCCCAGGCTCCTCCTAAGCCCCTCCTCTCCGACCCCACCCATTCTGCCCAGGCTCCTCCTAAGCCCCTCCTCTCCGACCCCACCCATTCTGCCCAGGCTCCTCCTAAGCACCTCCTCTGCTGTCTGACCCCACCCATTCTGCCCAGGCTCCTCCTATTTGACCTCACCCAATCTGACTAGGCTCCTCCTATACCCCCTCTGCCCAGGCTCCTCCTATACCCCTCCTATTTGACCCCACCCAATCTGACTAGGCTCCTCCTATACCCCCTCTGCCCAGGCTCCTCCTATACCCCTCCTATTTGACCCCACCCAATCTGACTAGGCCCCTCCTCTGCTGTCCCCACCTTTTCTGCCCAGGCTCCTCCTATACCCCCTCCTCTCTGACCCCACCCAATCTGACTAGGCTCCTCCTATACCCCTCCTCTCTAACCTCATCCATTCTGCCCACGCTCCTCCACCCATTCTGCCCAGGCTCCTCCCATAACCTTCTGACCCCACCCATTCTGCCCAGGCTCCTCCTATACCCCCTCCTCTCTGACTCCACCCATTCTGCCCAGGCTCCTCCTAAGCCCCTCCTTTCTGACTCCACCCATTCTGCCCAGGCTCCTCCTATACCCCTCCTCTCTAACCTCACCCATTCTGCCCACGCTCCTCCACCCATTCTGCCCAGGCTCCTCCCATAACCTTCTGACCCCACCCATTCTGCCCAGGCTCCTCCTATACCCCCTCCTCTCTGACTCTACCCATTCTGCCCAGGCTCCTCCTAAGCCCCTCCTTTCTGACTCCACCCATTCTGCCCAGGCTCCTCCTAAGCCCCTCCTCTCCGACCCCACCCATCCTGCCCAGGCTCCTCCTAAGCACCTCCTCTGCAGTCTGACCCCACCCATCCTGCCCAGGCTCCTCCTAAGCACCTCCTCTGCAGTCTGACCCCACCCAATCTGACTAGGCTCCTCCTATACCCCCTCCGCCCAGGCTCCTCCTATACCCCTCCTCTCTGACCTCACCCAATCTGACTAGGCTACTCCTATACCCCCTCTGCCCAGGCTCCTCCTATACCCCTCCTATTTGACCCCACCCAATCTGACTAGGCCCCTCCTATACCCCTCTGCCCACGCTCCTCCTATACCCCTCCTCTCTGACCAGAACTCCTCCTATACCCCTCCTCTCTGACCCCACCCAATCTGACTTGGCTCCTCCTAAACCCCTCCTCTGCTGTCTGACCCCACCCATTCTGCCCAGGCTCCTCCTATACCCCTCCTCTCTGACCCCACCCAATCTGACTAGGCTCCTCCTAAGCCCATCCTCTGCTGTCTGACCCCACCCATTCAGCTCAGGCTCTTCCTAAGCCCCTCCTCTCTGACCCCACCCAATCTGACTAGGCTCCTCCTAAGCCCCTCCTCTGCTGTCTGACCCCACCCAATCTGACTAGGCTCCTCCTAAGCCCCTCCTCAGCTGTCTGACCCCACCCATTCTGCCCAGGCTCCTCCTATGCCCCCTCCTCTCTGACTCCACCCATTCTGCCCAGGCTCCTCCTAAGCCCCTCCTCTCTGACTCCACCCCCTCTGCCCAGGCTCCTCCTATACCCCTCCTATTTGACCCCACCCAATCTGACTAGGCTCCTCCTATATCCCCTCCGCCCAGGCTCCTCCTATACCCCTCCTATTTGACCCCACCCAATCTGACTAGGCTCCTCCTATACCCCCTCTGCCCAGGCTCCTCCTATACCCCTCCTATTTGACCCCACCCAATCTGACTAGGCTCCTCCTATACCCCCTCTGCCCAGGCTCCTCCTATACCCCTCCTCTCTGACCTCACCCAATCTGACTAGGCTCCTCCTATACCCCCTCTGCCCAGGCTCCTCCTATACCCCTCCTATTTGACCCCACCCAATCTGACTAGGCTCCTCCTATACCCCCTCTGCCCAGGCTCCTCCTATACCCCTCCTCTCTGACCTCACCCATTCTGCCCTGGCTCCTCCTAAGCCCCTCCTCTGCTGTCTGACCCCACCCAACCTGCCCAGGCTCCTCCTATACCCCTCCTCTGCTATCTGACCCCACCCATTCTGCCCTGGCTCCTCCTAAGCCCCTCCTCTGCTGTCTGACCCCACCCAATCTGACTAGGCTCCTCCTAAGCCCCTCCTCTCCTCTCTGACCCCACCCATTCTGCCCAGGCTCCTCCTAAGCCCCTCCTCTCCTCTCTGACCCCACCCATTCTGCCCAGGCTCCTCCTAAGCCCCTCCTCTGCTATCTGACCCCACCCAATCTGACTAGGCTCCTCCTAAGCCCCTCCTCTGCTGTCTGACCCCACCCATTCTGCTCAGGCTCCTCCTAAGCCCCTCCTATTTGACCCCACCCAATCTAACTAGGCTCCTCCTATACCCCTCCTCTCTAACCTCACCCATTCTGCCCAGGCTCCTCCACCCATTCTGCCCAGGCTCCTCCCATAACCTTCTGACCCCACCCATTCTGCCCAGGCTCCTCCTATACCCCTCCTATTTGACCCCACCCAATCTGACTAGGCCCCTCCTCTGCTGTCCCCACCCATTCTGCCCAGGCTCCTCCTATTTGACCCCACCCAATCTGACTAGGCTCCTCCTAAGCCCCTCCTCTCCTCTCTGACCTCACCCAATCTGACTAGGCTCCTCCTCTGCTGTCTGACCCCACCCATTCTGCCCAGGCTCCTCCTATTTGACTCCCCCCAATCGGACTAGGCCCCTCCTATACCCCCTCTACCCAGGCTCCTCCTATACCCCTCCTCTCTGACCAGAACTCCTCCTATACCCCTCCTCTCTGACCCCACCCAATCTGACTTGGCTCCTCCTAAACCCCTCCTCTGCTGTCTGACCCCACCCATTCTGCCCAGGCTCCTCCTAAGCCCCTCCTCTGCTATCTGACCCCACCCATTCTGCCCAGGCTCCTCCTATACCCCTCCTCTCTGACCCCACCCAATCTGACTAGGCTCCTCCTAAGCCCCTCCTCTGCTGTCTGACCCCACCCATTCTGCTCAGGCTCCTCCTAAGCCCCTCCTATTTGACCCCACCCAATCTGACTAGGCCCCTCCTCTGCTGTCCCCACCCAATCTGACTAGGCTCCTCCTATACCCTCCTCTCTAACCTCACCCATTCTGCCCAGGCTCCTCCACCCATTCTGCCCAGGCTCCTCCCATAACCTTCTGACCCCACCCATTCTGCCCAGGCTCCTCCTATACCCCTCCTCTCTGACCCCACCCAATCTGACTAGGCTCCTCCTAAGCCCCTCCTCTGCTGTCTGACCCCACCCATTCTGCCCAGGCTCCTCCCATAACCTTCTGACCCCACCCATTCTGCCCAGGCTCCTCCTATTTGACCCCACCCATTCTGCCCAGGCTCCTCCTATTTGACCCCCCCCCAATCGGACTAGGCCCCTCCTATACCCCCTCTACCCAGGCTCCTCCTATACCACTCCTCTCTGACCTCACCCAATCTGACTAGGCTCCTCCTAAGCCCCTCCTCTGCTGTCTGACCCCACCCAATCTGACTAGGCTCCTCCTAAGCCCCTCCTCAGCTGTCTGACCCCACCCAATCTGACTAGGCTCCTCCTATACCCCCTCCGCCCAGGCTCCTCCTATACCACTCCTCTCTGACCTCACCCAATCTGACTAGGCTCCTCCTATACCCCCTCCGCCCAGGCTCCTCCTAAGCCCCTCCTATTTGACCCCACCCAATCTGACTAGGCCCCTCCTCTGCTGTCCCCACCCATTCTGCCCAGGCTCCTCCTATTTGACCCCACCCAATCTGACTAGGCTCCTCCTCTGCCTGACCCCACCCATTCTGCCCAGGCTCCTCCTATTTGACCCCCCCCCAATCTGACTAGGCTCCTCCTAAGCCCCTCCTCTCCTCTCTGACCTCACCCAATCTGAGTAGGCTCCTCCTCTGCTGTCTGACCCCACCCATTCTGCCCAGGCTCCTCCTATTTGACCCCCCCCAATCGGACTAGGCCCCTCCTATACCCCCTCTACCCAGGCTCCTCCTATACCCCTCCTCTCTGACCAGAACTCCTCCTATACCCCTCCTCTCTGACCCCACCCAATCTGACTAGGCTCCTCCTAAGCCCCTCCTCTGCTGTCTGACCCCACCCAATCTGACTAGGCTCCTCCTAAGCCCCTCCTCAGCTGTCTGACCCCACCCATTCTGCCCAGGCTCCTCCTATACCCCCTCCTCTCTGACTCCACCCATTCTGCCCAGGCTCCTCCTAAGCCCCTCCTCTCCGACCCCACCCATTCTGCCCAGGCTCCTCCTAAGCACCTCCTCTGCTGTCTGACCCCACCCAATCTGACTAGGCTCCTCCTATACCCCCTCCGCCCAGGCTCCTCCTATACCACTCCTCTCTGACCTCACCCAATCTGACTAGGCTCCTCCTATACCCCCTCCGCCCAGGCTCCTCCTATACCCCTCCTCTCTGACCCCACCCAATCTGACTAGGCTCCTCCTAAGCCCCTCCTCTCCTCTCTGACCCCACCCAATCTGACTAGGCTCCTCCTAAGCCCCTCCTCTGCTATCTGACCCCACCCATTCTGCTCAGGCTCCTCCTAAGCCCCTCCTCTCTGACCCCACCCAATCTGACTAGGCTCCTCCTAAACCCCTTCTCTGCTGTCTGACCCCAGCCATTCTGCCCAGGCTCCTCCTAAGCCCCTCCTCTCTGCCCAGGCTCCTCCTATACCGTTCCTCTCTGACCAGAACTCCTCCTATACCCCTCCTCTCTGACCCCACCCATTCTGCCCAGGCTCCTCCTATACCCCCTCCTCTCTGACTCTACCCCCTCTGCCCAGGCTCCTCCTAAGCCCCTCCTTTCTGACTCCACCCATTCTGCCCAGGCTCCTCCTATACCCCTCCTATTTTACCCCACCCAATCTGACTAGGCCCCTCCTCTGCTGTCCCCACCCATTCTGCCCAGGCTCCTCCTATTTGACCCCACCCAATCTGACTAGGCTCCTCCTAAGCCCCTCCTCTCCTCTCTGACCTCACCCAATCTGACTAGGCTCCTCCTCTGCTGTCTGACCCCACCCATTCTGCCCAGGCTCCTCCTATTTGACCCCACCCAATCTGACTAGGCCCCTCCTCTGCTGTCCCCACCCATTCTGCCCAGGCTCCTCCCATAACCTTCTGACCCCACCCATTCTGCCCAGGCTCCTCCTATACCCCTCCTTTTTGACCCCACCCAATCTGACTAGGCCCCTCCTCTGCTGTCCCCACCCATTCTGCCCAGGCTCCTCCTATTTGACCCCACCCAATCTGACTAGGCTCCTCCTAAGCCCCTCCTCTCCTCTCTGACCTCACCCAATCTGACTAGGCTCCTCCTCTGCTGTCTGACCCCACCCATTCTGCCCAGGCTCCTCCTATTTGACCCCCCCCAATCTGACTAGGCCCCTCCTATACCCCCTCTACCCAGGCTCCTCCTATACCCCTCCTCTCTGACCAGAACTCCTCCTATACCCCTCCTCTCTGACCCCACCCAATCTGACTAGGCCCCTCCTATACCCCCTCTGCCCAGGCTCCTCCTATACCCCTCCTCTCTGACCAGAACTCCTCCTTTACCCCTCCTCTCTGACCCCACCCAATCTGACTTGGCTCCTCCTAAACCCCTCCTCTGCTGTCTGACCCCACCCATTCTGCCCAGGCTCCTCCTATACCCCTCCTCTCTGACCCCACCCAATCTGACTAGGCTCCTCCTAAGCCCCTCCTCTGCTGTCTGACCCCACCCATTCTGCTCAGGCTCTTCCTAAGCCCCTCCTCTCTGACCCAACCCAATCTGACTAGGGTCCTCCTAAGCCCCTCCTCTGCTGTTTGACCCCACCCAATCTGACTAGGCTCCTCCTAAGTCCCTCCTTAGCTGTCTGACCCCACCCATTCTGCCCAGGCTCCTCCTATACCCCCTCCTCTCTGACTCCACCCATTCTGCCCAGGCTCCTCCTAAGCCCCTCCTCTCCGACCCCACCCATTCTGCCCAGGCTCCTCCTAAGCACCTCCTCTGCTGTCTGACCCCACCCATTCTGCCCAGGCTCCTCCTATTTGACCCCACCCAATCTGACTAGGCTCCTCCTATACCCCCTCCGCCCAGGCTCCTCCTATACTTCTCCTCTCTGACCTCACCCAATCTGACTAGGCTCCTCCTATACCCCCTCTGCCCAGGCTCCTCCTATACCCCTCCTATTTGACCCCACACAATCTGACTAGGCTCCTCCTATACCCCCTCTGCCCAGGCTCCTCCTATACCCCTCCTCTCTGACCTCACCCATTCTGCCCTGGCTCCTCCTAAGCCCCTCCTCTGCTGTCTGACCCCACCCAACCTGCCCAGGCTCCTCCTATACCCCTCCTCTCTGACCCCACCCAATCTGACTAGGCTCCTCCTAAGCCCCTCCTCTCCTCTCTGACCCCACCCATTCTGCCCAGGCTCCTCCTAAGCCCCTCCTCTGCTATCTGACCCCACCCATTCTGCCCAGGCTCCTCCTATACCCCTCCTCTCTGACCCCACCCAATCTGACTAGGCTCCTCCTAAGCCCCTCCTCTGCTGTCTGACCCCACCCATTCTGCTCAGGCTCCTCATAAGCCCCTCCTATTTGACCCCACCCAATCTGACTAGGCCCCTCCTCTGCTGTCCCCACCCATTCTGCCCAGGCTCCTCCTATACCCCCTCCTCTCTGACCACACCCAATCTGACTAGGCTCCTCCTATACCCCTCCTCTCTAACCTCACCCATTCTGCCCAGGCTCCTCCACCCATTCTGCCCAGGCTCCTCCCATAACCTTCTGACCCCACCCATTCTGCCCAGGCTCCTCCTATACCCCCTCCTCTCTGACTCCACCCATTCTGCCCAGGCTCCTCCTAAGCCCCTCCTCTCTGACTCCACCCATTCTGCCCAGGCTCCTCCTAAGCCCCTCCTCTCCGACCCCACCCATTCTGCCCAGGCTCCTCCTAAGCACCTCCTCTTCTGTCTGACCCCACCCATTCTGCCCAGGCTCCTCCTATTTGACCCCACCCAATCTGACTAGGCTCCTCCTATACCCCCTCTGCCCAGGCTCCTCCTATACCCCTCCTCTCTGACCTCACCCAATCTGACTAGGCTCCTCCTATACCCCCTCTGCCCAGGCTCCTCCTATACCCCTCCTATTTGACCCCACCCAATCTGACTAGGCTCCTCCTATACCCCCTCTGCCCAGGCTCCTCCTATACCCCTCCTCTCTGACCTCACCCATTCTGCCCTGGCTCCTCTTAAGCCCCTCCTCTGCTGTCTGACCCCACCCAACCTGCCCAGGCTCCTCCTATACCCCTCCTCTCTGACCCCACCCAATCTGACTAGGCTCCTCCTAAGCCCCTCCTCTCCTCTCTGACCCCACCCATTCTGCCCAGGCTCCTCCTAAGCCCCTCCTCTGCTATCTGACCCCACCCAATCTGACTAGGCTCCTCCTAAGCCCCTCCTTTGCTGTCTGACCCCACCCATTCTGCTCAGGCTCCTCCTAAGCCCCTCCTATTTGACCCCACCCAATCTGACTAGGCCCCTCCTCTGCTGTCCCCACCCATTCTGCCCAGGCTCCTCCTATACCCCCTCCTCTCTGACCCCACCCAATCTGACTAGGCTCCTCCTATACCCCTCCTCTCTAACCTCACCCATTCTGCCCAGGCTCCTCCACCCATTCTGCCCAGGCTCCTCCCATAACCTTCTGACCCCACCCATTCTGCCCAGGCTCCTCCTATACCCCTCCTATTTGACCCCACCCAATCTGACTAGGCCCCTCCTCTGCTGTCCCCACCCATTCTGCCCAGGTTCCTCCTATTTGACCCCACCCAATCTGACTAGGCTCCTCCTAAGCCCCTCCTCTCCTCTCTGACCTCACCCAATCTGACTAGGCTCCTCCTCTGCTGTCTGACCCCACCCATTCTGCCCAGGCTCCTCCTATTTGACCCCACCCAATCTGACTAGGCCCCTCCTCTGCTGTCCCCACCCATTCTGCCCAGGCTCCTCCTATACCCCCTCCTCTCTGACCCCACCCAATCTGACTAGGCTCCTCCTATACCCCTCCTCTCTAACCTCACCCATTCTGCCCAGGCTCCTCCACCCATTCTGCCCAGGCTCCTCCCATAACCTTCTGACCCCACCCATTCTGCCCAGGCTCCTCCTATACCCCTCCTATTTGACCCCACCCAATCTGACTAGGCCCCTCCTCTGCTGTCCCCACCCATTCTGCCCAGGCTCCTCCTATTTGACCCCACCCAATCTGACTAGGCTCCTCCTAAGCCCCTCCTCTCCTCTCTGACCCCACCCAATCTGACTAGGCTCCTCCTAAGCCCCTCCTCTCTAACCAGAACTCCTCCTTTACCCCTCCTCTCTGACCCCACCCAATCTGACTTGGCTCCTCCTAAGCCCCTCCTCTGCTGTCTGACCCCACCCATTCTGCTCAGGCTCTTCCTAAGCCCCTCCTCTCTGACCCCACCCAATCTGACTAGGCTCCTCCTAAGCCCCTCCTCTGCTGTTTAACCCCACCCAATCTGACTAGGCTCCTCCTAAGCCCCTCCTTAGCTGTCTGACCCCACCCATTATGCCCAGGCTCCTCCTATACCCCCTCCTCTCTGACTCCACCCATTCTGCCCAGGCTCCTCCTAAGCCCCTCCTCTCTGACTCCACCCATTCTGCCCAGGCTCCTCCTAAGCCCCTCCTCTCCGACCCCACCCATTCTGCCCAGGCTCCTCCTAAGCCCCTCCTCTCCGACCCCACCCATTCTGCCCAGGCTCCTCCTAAGCACCTCCTCTGCTGTCTGACCCCACCCATTCTGCCCAGGCTCCTCCTATTTGACCTCACCCAATCTGACTAGGCTCCTCCTATACCCCCTCTGCCCAGGCTCCTCCTATACCCCTCCTATTTGACCCCACCCAATCTGACTAGGCTCCTCCTATACCCCCTCTGCCCAGGCTCCTCCTATACCCCTCCTATTTGACCCCACCCAATCTGACTAGGCCCCTCCTCTGCTGTCCCCACCTTTTCTGCCCAGGCTCCTCCTATACCCCCTCCTCTCTGACCCCACCCAATCTGACTAGGCTCCTCCTATACCCCTCCTCTCTAACCTCATCCATTCTGCCCACGCTCCTCCACCCATTCTGCCCAGGCTCCTCCCATAACCTTCTGACCCCACCCATTCTGCCCAGGCTCCTCCTATACCCCCTCCTCTCTGACTCCACCCATTCTGCCCAGGCTCCTCCTAAGCCCCTCCTTTCTGACTCCACCCATTCTGCCCAGGCTCCTCCTATACCCCTCCTCTCTAACCTCACCCATTCTGCCCACGCTCCTCCACCCATTCTGCCCAGGCTCCTCCCATAACCTTCTGACCCCACCCATTCTGCCCAGGCTCCTCCTATACCCCCTCCTCTCTGACTCTACCCATTCTGCCCAGGCTCCTCCTAAGCCCCTCCTTTCTGACTCCACCCATTCTGCCCAGGCTCCTCCTAAGCCCCTCCTCTCCGACCCCACCCATCCTGCCCAGGCTCCTCCTAAGCACCTCCTCTGCAGTCTGACCCCACCCATCCTGCCCAGGCTCCTCCTAAGCACCTCCTCTGCAGTCTGACCCCACCCAATCTGACTAGGCTCCTCCTATACCCCCTCCGCCCAGGCTCCTCCTATACCCCTCCTCTCTGACCTCACCCAATCTGACTAGGCTACTCCTATACCCCCTCTGCCCAGGCTCCTCCTATACCCCTCCTATTTGACCCCACCCAATCTGACTAGGCCCCTCCTATACCCCTCTGCCCACGCTCCTCCTATACCCCTCCTCTCTGACCCCACCCAATCTGACTTGGCTCCTCCTAAACCCCTCCTCTGCTGTCTGACCCCACCCATTCTGCCCAGGCTCCTCCTATACCCCTCCTCTCTGACCCCACCCAATCTGACTAGGCTCCTCCTAAGCCCATCCTCTGCTGTCTGACCCCACCCATTCAGCTCAGGCTCTTCCTAAGCCCCTCCTCTCTGACCCCACCCAATCTGACTAGGCTCCTCCTAAGCCCCTCCTCTGCTGTCTGACCCCACCCAATCTGACTAGGCTCCTCCTAAGCCCCTCCTCAGCTGTCTGACCCCACCCATTCTGCCCAGGCTCCTCCTATGCCCCCTCCTCTCTGACTCCACCCATTCTGCCCAGGCTCCTCCTAAGCCCCTCCTCTCTGACTCCACCCCCTCTGCCCAGGCTCCTCCTATACCCCTCCTATTTGACCCCACCCAATCTGACTAGGCTCCTCCTATATCCCCTCCGCCCAGGCTCCTCCTATACCCCTCCTATTTGACCCCACCCAATCTGACTAGGCTCCTCCTATACCCCCTCTGCCCAGGCTCCTCCTATACCCCTCCTATTTGACCCCACCCAATCTGACTAGGCTCCTCCTATACCCCCTCTGCCCAGGCTCCTCCTATACCCCTCCTCTCTGACCTCACCCAATCTGACTAGGCTCCTCCTATACCCCCTCTGCCCAGGCTCCTCCTATACCCCTCCTATTTGACCCCACCCAATCTGACTAGGCTCCTCCTATACCCCCTCTGCCCAGGCTCCTCCTATACCCCTCCTCTCTGACCTCACCCATTCTGCCCTGGCTCCTCCTAAGCCCCTCCTCTGCTGTCTGACCCCACCCAACCTGCCCAGGCTCCTCCTATACCCCTCCTCTGCTATCTGACCCCACCCATTCTGCCCTGGCTCCTCCTAAGCCCCTCCTCTGCTGTCTGACCCCACCCAATCTGACTAGGCTCCTCCTAAGCCCCTCCTCTCCTCTCTGACCCCACCCATTCTGCCCAGGCTCCTCCTAAGCCCCTCCTCTCCTCTCTGACCCCACCCATTCTGCCCAGGCTCCTCCTAAGCCCCTCCTCTGCTATCTGACCCCACCCAATCTGACTAGGCTCCTCCTAAGCCCCTCCTCTGCTGTCTGACCCCACCCATTCTGCTCAGGCTCCTCCTAAGCCCCTCCTATTTGACCCCACCCAATCTAACTAGGCTCCTCCTATACCCCTCCTCTCTAACCTCACCCATTCTGCCCAGGCTCCTCCACCCATTCTGCCCAGGCTCCTCCCATAACCTTCTGACCCCACCCATTCTGCCCAGGCTCCTCCTATACCCCTCCTATTTGACCCCACCCAATCTGACTAGGCCCCTCCTCTGCTGTCCCCACCCATTCTGCCCAGGCTCCTCCTATTTGACCCCACCCAATCTGACTAGGCTCCTCCTAAGCCCCTCCTCTCCTCTCTGACCTCACCCAATCTGACTAGGCTCCTCCTCTGCTGTCTGACCCCACCCATTCTGCCCAGGCTCCTCCTATTTGACTCCCCCCAATCGGACTAGGCCCCTCCTATACCCCCTCTACCCAGGCTCCTCCTATACCCCTCCTCTCTGACCAGAACTCCTCCTATACCCCTCCTCTCTGACCCCACCCAATCTGACTTGGCTCCTCCTAAACCCCTCCTCTGCTGTCTGACCCCACCCATTCTGCCCAGGCTCCTCCTAAGCCCCTCCTCTGCTATCTGACCCCACCCATTCTGCCCAGGCTCCTCCTATACCCCTCCTCTCTGACCCCACCCAATCTGACTAGGCTCCTCCTAAGCCCCTCCTCTGCTGTCTGACCCCACCCATTCTGCTCAGGCTCCTCCTAAGCCCCTCCTATTTGACCCCACCCAATCTGACTAGGCCCCTCCTCTGCTGTCCCCACCCAATCTGACTAGGCTCCTCCTATACCCTCCTCTCTAACCTCACCCATTCTGCCCAGGCTCCTCCACCCATTCTGCCCAGGCTCCTCCCATAACCTTCTGACCCCACCCATTCTGCCCAGGCTCCTCCTATACCCCTCCTCTCTGACCCCACCCAATCTGACTAGGCTCCTCCTAAGCCCCTCCTCTGCTGTCTGACCCCACCCATTCTGCCCAGGCTCCTCCCATAACCTTCTGACCCCACCCATTCTGCCCAGGCTCCTCCTATTTGACCCCACCCATTCTGCCCAGGCTCCTCCTATTTGACCCCCCCCCAATCGGACTAGGCCCCTCCTATACCCCCTCTACCCAGGCTCCTCCTATACCACTCCTCTCTGACCTCACCCAATCTGACTAGGCTCCTCCTAAGCCCCTCCTCTGCTGTCTGACCCCACCCAATCTGACTAGGCTCCTCCTAAGCCCCTCCTCAGCTGTCTGACCCCACCCAATCTGACTAGGCTCCTCCTATACCCCCTCCGCCCAGGCTCCTCCTATACCACTCCTCTCTGACCTCACCCAATCTGACTAGGCTCCTCCTATACCCCCTCCGCCCAGGCTCCTCCTAAGCCCCTCCTATTTGACCCCACCCAATCTGACTAGGCCCCTCCTCTGCTGTCCCCACCCATTCTGCCCAGGCTCCTCCTATTTGACCCCACCCAATCTGACTAGGCTCCTCCTCTGCCTGACCCCACCCATTCTGCCCAGGCTCCTCCTATTTGACCCCCCCCCAATCTGACTAGGCTCCTCCTAAGCCCCTCCTCTCCTCTCTGACCTCACCCAATCTGAGTAGGCTCCTCCTCTGCTGTCTGACCCCACCCATTCTGCCCAGGCTCCTCCTATTTGACCCCCCCCAATCGGACTAGGCCCCTCCTATACCCCCTCTACCCAGGCTCCTCCTATACCCCTCCTCTCTGACCAGAACTCCTCCTATACCCCTCCTCTCTGACCCCACCCAATCTGACTAGGCTCCTCCTAAGCCCCTCCTCTGCTGTCTGACCCCACCCAATCTGACTAGGCTCCTCCTAAGCCCCTCCTCAGCTGTCTGACCCCACCCATTCTGCCCAGGCTCCTCCTATACCCCCTCCTCTCTGACTCCACCCATTCTGCCCAGGCTCCTCCTAAGCCCCTCCTCTCCGACCCCACCCATTCTGCCCAGGCTCCTCCTAAGCACCTCCTCTGCTGTCTGACCCCACCCAATCTGACTAGGCTCCTCCTATACCCCCTCCGCCCAGGCTCCTCCTATACCACTCCTCTCTGACCTCACCCAATCTGACTAGGCTCCTCCTATACCCCCTCCGCCCAGGCTCCTCCTATACCCCTCCTCTCTGACCCCACCCAATCTGACTAGGCTCCTCCTAAGCCCCTCCTCTCCTCTCTGACCCCACCCAATCTGACTAGGCTCCTCCTAAGCCCCTCCTCTGCTATCTGACCCCACCCATTCTGCTCAGGCTCCTCCTAAGCCCCTCCTCTCTGACCCCACCCAATCTGACTAGGCTCCTCCTAAACCCCTTCTCTGCTGTCTGACCCCAGCCATTCTGCCCAGGCTCCTCCTAAGCCCCTCCTCTCTGCCCAGGCTCCTCCTATACCGTTCCTCTCTGACTCCACCCATTCTGCCCAGGCTCCTCCTCCTACAGACAACACCCGTTCTCTTTCTTTCACCTTTCTTTCCACACCTATTTTACTTACCAACCAATCTGCAATCCCTCTTTCGCTAGGCATGATTCCACTCTTACACAACACACAGACACATTTTACTTACCAATTTACTTACCTGGTGCCGAACCCGGGATTTGAACCCTGGTTGCCTGGATGGAGGGCAGGAACTTACCCACTGGACCACACTGGTTTCCATGTAAGTAGCCTATCAAATTGTCCTTATGTCATGGTCATCCTTTTAATGTGCAATGGAAGCCACAGGGAAGGACACCAAGGCCTGTATGTTGCTTATAATTACTACTGCAATCCTCTAGACCACCAAGGAGCTATAGTTCAAAGGTATGGCTTGCACCTTTGGTGGGGACAACCCTCACAGGCCAGGGTTCGAATCCTGCCAGTGCTGTAGAAGTATCCCAAGGTGGGAAATTATCAAACAGTGATTTTTTTTTTTTTTTTTGCTAAGTGTTTTTCTGGTTTCCATGTAAGTAGCCTATCAAATTGTCCGTATGTCATGGTCATCCATTTAATGTGCAATGGAAGCCACAGGAAAGGACACCAAGGCCTGTATGTTGCTGATAATTACTACTGCAATCCTCTAGACCACCAAGGAGCTATAGTTCAAAGGGATGGCTTGCACCTTTGGTGGGGACAACCCTCACAGGCCAGGGTTCGAATCCTGCCAGTGCTGTAGAAGTATCCCAAGGTGGGAAATTATCAAACAGTGATGTTCTTTTTTTTTTTTTGCTAAGTGTTTTTCTGGTTTCCATGTAAGTAGCCTATCAAATTGTCCGTATGTCATGGTCATCCATTTAATGTGCAATGGAAGCCACAGGAAAGGACACCAAGGCCTGTATGTTGCTGATAGTTAATACTGCAATCCTCCAGACCACCAAGGAGCTATAGCTCAAAGGTAAGGCTTGTACCTTTGGTGGGGACAACCCTCACAGGCCAGGGTTCGAATCCTGCCAGTGCTGTAGAAGTATCCCAAGGTGGGAAATTTTCAAACAGTGATTTTCTTTTTTTTTTTTTTTTGCTAAGTGTTTTTCTGGTTTCCATGTAAGTAGCCTATCAAATTGTCCTTATGTCATGGTCATCCATTTAATGTGCAATGGAAGCCACAGGAAAGGACACCATGGCCTGTATGTTGCTTATAGTTACTACTGCAATCCTCCAGACCACCAAGGAGCTATAGCTCAAAGGTATGGCTTGTACCTTTGGTGGGGACAGCCCTCACAGGCCAGGGTTCGAATCCTGCCAGTGCTGTAGAAGTATCCCAAGGTGGGAAATTTTCAAACAGTGATATTCTTTTTTTTTTTTTTGCTAAGTGTTTTTCTGGTTTCCATGTAAGTAGCCTATCAAATTGTCCTTATGTCATGGTCATCCATTTAATGTGCAATGGAAGCCACAGGGAAGGACACCAAGGCCTGTATGTTGCTTATAGTTACTACTGCAATCCTCTAGACCACCAAGGAGATAGCTCAAAGGTAAGGCTTGTACCTTTGGTGGGGACAGCCCTCACAGGCCAGGGTTCGAATCCTGCCAGTGCTGTAGAAGTATCCCAAGGTGGGAAATTTTCAAACAGTGATTTTTTTTTTTTTTGCTAGTGTTTTTTTGGCAGGTGTCTCCCAACATTTCATATGTTTTCTCTCATGACCTTCTACCAACCGCCCTATTTCTCAAGTAGGTGCTAGGAACAAGGCCTTATCTTCCTTTATCAATGTCTTCATTCTTTGTCCTTTAAGTTTGGTGAATTGCAGAGTGCAATTGTGGTATTGGGGGTTATAACTGAGCACAAGAATGCGAGGATGGTGCTACACTTATTGTAAAATAGGTTGGTTGATGGTGATTTTTCATTTTAGTGTGAGCCACTCGCTCAAATCAGGGGTTTGGTGCCAGTGAGCTTGGATAGAAATAAAGGTCAAGTATGAGCTCTGGCTAATGAAATGATGGGTCGAGTTTGAGGCTAGCTAGAGTCCATTTATTAGGTGCAATAAGAAGTTGGAAAGATTGTTTCCTTTAAGAGACAGACAAGAGCAGAGTCAAGCCTTTGCTCTAGTAGATCTGCATCATGCCTGCTGCAGGATGTGAAGGAGTGGACCTCCACAGCAGTGCGCTGTGCCGGGCTGGGCTGCACTGGGCTGGGCTGGGCCTGCCCTGGCATCTTGGATTTATTCACCCACCTCCTTCCTTTGAAGAACGCTCACGAACGGCCACGAACGTCCTTGTTCTGTATACAGGCGGACAGCAGGCAATTTAGGACCCTGCTAAATGATGGTGATGTCCCCATGTGCTTCCTTCGAGTGGCATGATCCTTCGTCTAAGGCAGGTGGGCTTTTTTAAAATTTGGTTGAAGACCATATGTTGGAGGCAGTATCACGGCACAAGCCGCCGACCGTCTCAGAAGAAAGTATGCATGGGAGGACATTATTTGCATAGGAGAGCCCTCTTCTCAGTCCCATTCTTAAGCTGCAGTGGCCATGAAGTGTTACTAGTGGGCAGCAGTATGAACAAAAGAGCACACTGAGGCTTTTCTTCTGCTTGCTGACATGATTCTTGTTCATTTTTGTCTTGCAAAGCCTAAGGAGTGAAGGACTACGATGACTGAGGGGATGAGGAATGGCTGGCCTGTATTTGTGGTGAAGGGGGAACATTTGGAAGGTAAACAGCAAGATGAAAGTGTCAAAGCACATATGTTTGCTGAGTGATTGAGTCTGTGTGTCACTTGTCTCTTTGTAGGGACATGTGAGAAAGGAACAGCAGCACCATAGACTTCAGGTGGGAGAGCAAGCAAGGATGAATATTTCCCTCAAATCCAAATACTTACAGCACCTCAAAGATGACAAGTGCGATATGATGTTCTGCAATTGCAAGGATTTGCCATGTGTGGTGCATAAATATGCATGGTTAGTGAGGTTTTTCTCAGAATGTGAGTATCGTTAGGCTGGCAAATGTCAGGCACTCCTTTGGGGGTATGAGGCCAAGAAAAAATTTGGGAAGTTTGCTACAGTCATCTGTAGGATCGAAAGACACTGGGGAATCGTTATAGAGGGAGCCAGGCTGCACAAAACGTGGTAACAGTTGGACAGAAATCTTTAGCAGGACTTTTGACTACCCCCAATGTGGGACCAGGACCGCAGTACCGATCTGTCTCTGAAACGTATTTTGACCTCTGGGCACCACCATCTCAATGCCCCTCAAATGTTCCCTCCTGGAACCCCAGCTTTGGTAGTGCATCAACCAGGTTTCAATCATTTGAGTGACCACAAACACCCTTGCTATGTGCCTTCCATTTACATTCAGTCAGTAACCCAGCTGCTTTGTTCGCTATTGAATCTCAAGTGACAGTTGGATGCACATTGCAGGGGTATACAGGCATTTACCGTACTGTACAGCCCCTCTCAGTACAGTCAGACTACACTTCTTAAAATCATAAATACATGTTTTGTCCAACAGTAAGGCCGGGCCTTTCCTCTGTAGTTCATAGCCAACGTAAGGAGGAAAAAATAAGCTGAAGAGCATGCCAAAATTCTCTACAGACACTGCCAATCCTCACACTGCCTATTTGCATGCCGAGGTTATTCACTATGACCCACCAAACCAATTGGCAACAGTAGCCTCTCTCTGCCTCATTCGTATGCTCCGATGCCACCTTTATTTAGCAAATGTTAGTGCTCTAGGATTTCATAGCACGATTCGCTATAGCCTCTTTTTTCAACAGAAATGTCCTAAAGGTACCTATACCAATCTGCTGGGTGGGGAGGAGGGGGGCTGCTGCTGCTGGCAGTAAAATTTTGGGGCACCCCACCTGCAAAAATACATCCACATGCTCCTTGTTGTACCTTTCAATACCATAACTGCAGCAGAATCGTATGGTGACCCCTGTTGGTAACAGAAACTGTCAAACAGCTTTTTGCCACCCCCCCTCCCCCGTTGCCCCTAACCATTTGGGGTACACCCCATGAGGGAGGATCAGAGCAATAAAAAATAATGGTAGCCCCCCCCCAAAAAGTACCTGGAAGGCATGCCATTCTGTGCACCTCATCGCTCTTCACGTTGCGCCTAAGCACCTTTTAATACTGCTCCCCGACTGCCCCCTCCCAACAGAAATCAGAAAGTATAGGGGGGTGCATTAAAAAAGTTTTTGCAGTTCCCCACCATAAGTCAGGATCCTCCTCCATCTATGACCCCTTCCTAGGCCCTCAGACCCCACCCATTCTGCCCAGGCTCCTCCTATTTGACCACACCCAATCTGACTAGGCTCCTCCTAAACCCCTCCTCTGCTCTCTGACCCCACCCAATCTGACTAGGCTCCTCCTATACCCCCTCCTCTCTGACTCCACCCATTCTGCCCAGGCTCCTCCCATACCCCTCTGACCCCACCCATTCTGCCCAGGCTCCTCCTATACCCCTCCTATTTGACCCCAATCTGACTAGGCTCCTCCTAAGCCCCTCCTTTGCTGTCTGACCCCACCCATTCTGACTAAGCTCCTCCTAAACCCCTCCTCTGCTGTCTGACTCCACCCATTCTGCCCAGGCTCCTCCTCAGCCCCTCCTCTCTGACCTCACCCAATCTGACTAGGCTCCTCCTATACCCCCTCCTCTCTGACCCCACCCAGCTCCTCCTAAACCCCTCCTCTGCTGTCTGACCCCACCCATTCTGCCCAGGCTCCTCCTATACCCCCTCCTCTCTGACCTCACCCATTCCCCTCCTCTCTGACTCCACCGACTGCTCCTATACCCCCTCCTCTCTGATTCCACCCATTCTGCCCAGGCTCCTCCTATACCCCTCCTCTCTGACCTCACCCAATCTGACTAGGCTCCTCCTAAGCCCCTCCTCTCCTCTCTGACCCCACCCATTCTGCCCAGGCTCCTCCTAAGCCCCTCCTCTGCAGTCTGAGCCCACCCATTCTGCCCAGGCTCCTCCTATTTGACCCCACCCAATCTGACTTGGCTCCTCCTAAGCCCCTCCTCTGCAGTCTGACCCCACCCATTCTGCCCGGGCTCCTCCTATACCCCCTCCTCTCTGATTCCACCCATTCTTCCCAGGCTCCTCCCATCACCTTCTGACCCCACCCATTCTGCCCAGGCTCCTCCTATACCCCTCCTATTTGACCCCACCCAATCTGACTAGGCCCCTCCTCTGCTGTCTGACCCCACCCATTCTGCCCAGGCTCCTCCTATTTGACCCCACCCAATCTGACTAGGCTCCTCCTATACCCCCTCTGCCCAGGCTCCTCCTATACCCCTCCTCTCTGACCTCACCCAATCTGACTAGGCTCCTCCTAAGCCCCTCCTCTGCTGTCTGACCCCACCCAACCTGCCCAGGCTCCTCCTATACCCCTCCTCTCTGACCCCACCCAATCTGACTAGGCTCCTCCTAAGCCCCTCCTCTCCGACCCCACCCATTCTGCCCGGGCTCCTCCTAAGCCCCTCCTCTCTGACCCCACCCAATCTGACTAGGCTCCTCCTAAGCCCCTCCTCTGCTATCTGACCCCACCCATTCTGCTCAGGCTCCTCCTAAGCCCCTCCTCTCTGACCCCACCCAATCTGACTAGGCTCCTCCTAAGCCCCTCCTCTGCTGTCTGACCCCACCCAATCTGACTAGGCTCCTCCTAAGCCCCTCCTCTGCTGTCTGACCCCACCCATTCTGCCCAGGCTCCTCCTATACCCCCTCCTCTCTGACTCCACCCAGGCTCCTCCTAAGCCCCTCCTCTCTAACCTCACCCAATCTGACTAGGCTCCTCCTAAGCCCCTCCTCTCTGACCTCACCCAATCTGACTAGGCTCCTCCTAAGCCCCTCCTCTGCTGTCTGACCCCACCGATTCTGCCCAGGCTCCTCCTATACCCCCTCCTCTCTGATTCCACCCATTCTTCCCAGGCTCCTCCCATAACCTTCTGACCCCACCCATTCTGCCCAGCCTCCTCCTATACCCCTCCTATTTGACCCCACCCAATCAGACTAGGCCCCTCCTCTGCTGTCTGACCTTACCCATTCTGCCCAGGCTCCTCCTATTTGACCCCACCCAATCTGACTAGGCTCCTCCTATACCCCCTCTGCCCAGGCTCCTCCTATACCCCTCCTCTGCTGTCTGACCCCACCCAACCTGCCCAGGCTCCTCCTATACCCCTCCTCTCTGACCCCACCCAATCTGACTAGGCTCCTCCTAAGCCCCTCCTCTCCTCTCTGACCCCACCCATTCTGCCCAGGCTCCTCCTAAGCCCCTCCTCTGCTGTCTGACCCCACCCATTCTGCTCAGGCTCCTCGTAAGCCCCTCCTCTCTGACCCCACCCAATCTGACTAGGCTCCTCCTAAGCCCCTCCTCTGCTGTCTGACCCCACCCATTCTGCCCAGGCTCCTCCTATACCCCCTCCTCTCTAACTCCACCCATTCTGCCCAGGCTCCTCCTAAGCCCCTCCTCTCTGACTCCACCCATTCTGCCCAGGCTCCTCCTAGGCCCCTCCTCTCTGACCCCACCCAATCTGACTAGGCTCCTCCTATACCCCTCCTCTCTAACCTCACCCAATCTGACTAGGCTCCTCCTAAGCCCCTCCTATTTGACCCCACCCAATCTGACTAGGCCCCTCCTCTGCTGTCTGACCCCACCCATTCTGCCCAGGCTCCTCCTATTTGACCCCACCCAATCTGACTAGGCTCCTCCTATACCCCCTCTGCCCAGGCTCCTCCTATACCCCTCCTCTCTGACCTCACCCAATCTGACTAGGATCCTCCTAAACCCCTCCTCTGCTCTCTGACCCCACCCAATCTGACTAGGCTCCTCCTATACCCCCTCCTCTCTGACTCCACCCATTCTGCCCAGGCTCCTCCCATACCCCTCTGACCCCACCCATTCTGCCCAGGCTCCTCCTATACCCCTCCTATTTGACCCCAATCTGACTAGGCTCCTCCTAAGCCCCTCCTCTGCTGTCTGACCCCACCCATTCTGACTAAGCTCCTTCTAAACCCCTCCTCTGCTGTCTGACTCCACCCATTCTGCCCAGGCTCCTCCTCAGCCCCTCCTCTCTGACCTCACCCAATCTGACTAGGCTCCTCCTATACCCCCTCCTCTCTGACCCCACCCAGCTCCTCCTAAACCCCTCCTCTGCTGTCTGACCCCACCCATTCTGCCCAGGCTCCTCCTATACCCCTCCTCTCTGACCTCACCCATTCCCCTCCTCTCTGACTCCACCGACCGCTCCTATACCCCTCCTCTCTGACCTCACCCAATCTGACTAGGCTCCTCCTAAGCCCCTCCTCTCCTCTCTGACCCCACCCATTCTGCCCAGGCTCCTCCTAAGCCCCTCCTCTGCTGTCTGACCCCACCCATTCTGCCCAGGCTCCTCCTATTTGACCCCACCCAATCTGACTTGGCTCCTCCTAAGCCCCTCCTCTGCTGTCTGACCCCACCCATTCTGCCCAGGCTCCTCCTATACCCCCTCCTCTCTGATTCCACCCATTCTGCCCAGGCTCCTCCTATACCCCTCCTCTCTGACCCCACCCAATCTGACTAGGCTCCTCCTAAGCCCCTCCTCTCCTCTCTGACCCCACCCATTCTGCCCAGGCTCCTCCTAAGCCCCTCCTCTGCTGTCTGACCCCACCCATTCTGCTCAGGCTCCTCGTAAGCCCCTCCTCTCTGACCCCACCCAATCTGACTAGGCTCCTCCTAAGCCCCTCCTCTGCTGTCTGACCCCACCCATTCTGCCCAGGCTCCTCCTATACCCCCTCCTCTCTAACTCCACCCATTCTGCCCAGGCTCCTCCTAAGCCCCTCCTCTCTGACTCCACCCATTCTGCCCAGGCTCCTCCTAAGCCCCTCCTCTCCTCTCTGACCCCACCCATTCTGCCCAGGCTCCTCCTAAGCCCCTCCTCTGCTGTCTGACCCCACCCATCCTGCCCAGGCTCCTCCTATTTGACCCCACCCAATCTGACTAGGCCCCTCCTGAACCCCCTCTGCCCATGCTCCTCCTATACCCCTCCTCTCTGACCAGACTCCTCCCAATCTGACTTGGCTCCTCCTAAACCCCTCCTCTGCTGTCTGACCCCACCCATTCTGCTCAGGCTCCTCCTATACCCCCTCCTCTCTGCCTCCACCCATTCTGCCCAGGCTCCTCCTAAGCCCCTCCTCTGCTGTCTGACCCCACCCAATCTGACTGGGCTCCTCCTATACCCCCTCTGCCCAGGCTCCTCCTATACCCCTCCTCTCTGACCTCACCCATTCTGCCCAGGCTCCTCCTAAGCCCCTCCTCTGCTGTCTGACCCCACCCAACCTGCCCAGGCTCCTCCTATACCCCTCCTCTCTGACCCCACCCAATCTGACTAGGCTCCTCCTAAGCCCCTCCTCTCCTCTCTGACCCCACCCATTCTGCCCAGGCTCCTCCTAAGCCCCTCCTCTGCTGTCTGACCCCACCCATTCTGCTCAGGCTCCTCGTAAGCCCCTCCTCTCTGACCCCACCCAATCTGACTAGGCTCCTCCTAAGCCCCTCCTCTGCTGTCTGACCCCACCCATTCTGCCCAGGCTCCTCCTATACCCCCTCCTCTCTAACTCCACCCATTCTGCCCAGGCTCCTCCTAAGCCCCTCCTCTCTGACTCCACCCATTCTGCCCAGGCTCCTCCTAGGCCCCTCCTCTCTGACCCCACCCAATCTGACTAGGCTCCTCCTATACCCCTCCTCTCTAACCTCACCCAATCTGACTAGGCTCCTCCTAAGCCCCTCCTATTTGACCCCACCCAATCTGACTAGGCCCCTCCTCTGCTGTCTGACCCCACCCATTCTGCCCAGGCTCCTCCTATACCCCCTCCTCTCTAACTCCACCCATTCTGCCCAGGCTCCTCCTAAGCCCCTCCTCTCTGACTCCACCCATTCTGCCCAGGCTCCTCCTAGGCCCCTCCTCTCTGACTCCACCCAACCTGCCCAGGCTCCTCCTATACCCCTCCTCTCTGACCTCACCCAATCTGACTAGGCTCCTCCTATACCCCCTCTGCCCAGGTTATTCCTATACCTCTCCTATTTGACCCCACCCAATCTGACTAGGCTCCTCCTATACCCCCTCTGCCCAGGCTCCTCCTATACCCCTCCTCTCTGACCTCACCCATTCTGCCCAGGCTCCTCCTATACCCCTCCTAATCTGACTAGGCCCCTCCTCTGCTGTCTGACCCCACCCATTCTGCCCAGGCTCCTCCTATACCCCCTCCTCTCTGACTCCACCCATTCTGCCCAGGCTCCTCCTAAGCCCCTCCTCTCTGACCCCACCCAATCTGACTAGGCTCCTCCTAAGCCCCTCCTCTGCTGTTTGACCCCACCCAACCTGCCCAGGCTCCTCCTATACCCCTCCTCTCTGACCTCACCCAATCTGACTAGGCTCCTCCTAAGCCCCTCCTCTCCTCTCTGACCCCACCCATTCTGCCCAGGCTCCTCCTAAGCCCCTCCTCTGCTGTCTGACCCCACCCATTCTGCCCAGGCTCCTCCTATTTGACCCCACCCAATCTGACTTGGCTCCTCCTAAGCCCCTCCTCTGCTGTCTGACCCCACCCATTCTGCCCAGGCTCCTCCTATACCCCCTCCTCTCTGATTCCACCCATTCTTCCCAGGCTCCTCCCATCTCCTTCTGACCCCACCCATTCTGCCCAGGCTCCTCCTATACCCCTCCTATTTGACCCCACCCAATCTGACTAGGCCCCTCCTCTGCTGTCTGACCCCACCCATTCTGCCCAGGCTCCTCCTATTTGACCCCACCCAATCTGACTAGGCTCCTCCTATACCCCCTCTGCCCAGGCTCCTCCTATACCCCTCCTCTCTGACCTCACCCATTCTGTCCAGGCTCCTCCTAAGCCCCTCCTCTGCTGTCTGACCCCACCCAACCTGCCCAGGCTCCTCCTATACCCCTCCTCTCTGACCCCACCCAATCTGACTAGGCTCCTCCTAAGCCCCTCCTCTCCTCTCTGACCCCACCCATTCTGCCCAGGCTCCTCCTAAGCCCCTCCTCTGCTATCTGACCCCACCCATTCTGCCCAGGCTCCTCCTATACCCCTCCTTTCTGACCCCACCCAATCTGACTAGGCTCCTCCTAAGCCCCTCCTCTGCTGTCTGACCCCACCCATTCTGCTCAGGCTCCTCCTAAGCCCCTCCTCTCTGACTCCACCCATTCTGCCCAGGCTCCTCCTAAGCCCCTCCTCTCTGACCCCACCCAATCTGACTAGGCTCCTCCTAAGCCCCTCCTCTCTAACCTCACCCAATCTGACTAGGCTCCTCCTAAGCCCCTCCTCTCTGACCCCACCCAATCTGACTAGGCTCCTCCTAAGCCGCTCCTCTGCTGTCTGACCCCACCCATTCTGCCCAGGCTCCTCCTATACCCCCTCCTCTCTAACCTCACCCAATCTGACTAGGCTCCTCCTAAGCCCCTCCTCTCTGACCCACCCAATCTGACTAGGCTCCTCCTAAGCCCCTCCTCTGCTGTCTGACCCCACCCATTCTTCCAAGGCTCCTCCCATAACCTTCTGACCCCACCCATTCTGCCCAGGCTCCTCCTATACCCCTCCTATTTGACCCCACCCAATCTGACTAGGCCCCTCCTCTGCTGTCTGACCCCACCCATTCTGCCCAGGCTCCTCCTATACCCCCTCCTCTCTGACCTCACCCATTCTGCCCAGGCTCCTCCTATTTGACCCCACCCAATCTGACTAGGCTCCTCCTATACCCCCTCTGCCCAGGCTCCTCCTATACCCCTCCTCTCTGACCTCACCCAATCTGACTAGGCTCCTCCTAAGCCCCTAGGCTCCTCCTCTGCTGTCTGACCCCACCCATTCTGCCCAGGCTCCTCCTATTTGACCCCACCCAATCTGACTAGGCCCCTCCTGAACCCCCTCTGCCCAGGCTCCTCCTATACCCCTCCTCTCTGACCAGACTCCTCCTATACCCCTCCCAATCTGACTTGGCTCCTCCTAAACCCCTCCTCTGCTGTCTGACCCCACCCTTTCTGCTCAGGCTCCTCCTATACCCCCTCCTCTCTGCCTCCACCCATTCTGCCCAGGCTCCTGCTAAGCCCCTCCTCTCTGACCCCACCCAATCTGACTAGGCTCCTCCTAAGCCCCTCCTCTGCTGTCTGACCCCACCCATTCTGCCCAGGCTCCTCCTATACCCCCTCCTCTCTGACTCCACCCATTCTGCCCAGGCTCCTCCTAAGCCCCTCCTCTCTGACCCCACCCAATCTGACTAGGCTCCTCCTATACCCCTCCTCTCTAACCTCACCCAATCTGACTAGGCTCCTCCTAAGCCCCTCCTCTGCTGTCTGACCCCACCCAACCTGCCCAGGCTCCTCCTATACCCCTCCTCTCTGACCCCACCCAATCTGACTAGGCTCCTCCTAAGCCCCTCGTCTCTGACCCCACCCATTCTGCCCAGGCTCCTCCTAAGCCCCTCCTCTGCTATCTGACCCCACCCATTCTGCCCAGGCTCCTAGTATACCCCCTCCTCTCTGCCTCCACCCATTCTGCCCAGGCTCCTCCTAAGCCCCTCCTCTCTGACCCCACCCAATCTGACTAGGCTCCTCCTAAGCCCCTCCTCTCCGACCCCACCCATTCTGCCCAGGCTCCTCCTAAGCCCCTCCTCTGCTATCTGACCCCACCCATTCTGCCCAGGCTCCTCCTATACCCCCTCCTCTCTGACCCCACCCATTCTGCCCAGGCTCCTCCTATACCCCCTCCTCTCTGCCTCCACCCATTCTGCCCAGGCTCCTCCTAAGCCCCTCCTCTCTGACCCCACCCAATCTGACTAGGCTCCTCCTAAGCCCCTCCTCTGCTGTCTGACCCCACCCATTCTGCCCAGGCTCCTCCTATACCCCCTCCTCTCTGACCTCACCCATTCCCCTCCTCTCTGACTCCACCGACTGCTCCTATACCCCCTCCTCTCTGATTCCACCCATTCTGCCCAGGCTCCTCCTATACCCCTCCTAATCTGACTAGGCCCCTCCTCTGCTGTCTGACCCCACCCATTCTGCCCAGGCTCCTCCTATACCCCCTCCTCTCTGACTCCACCCATTCTGCCCAGGCTCCTCCTAAGCCCCTCCTCTCTGACCCCATCCAATCTGACTAGGCTCCTCCTATACCCCTCCTCTCTGACTATACCCCTCCTCTCTGACCTCACCCAATCTGACTAGGCTCCTCCTATACCCCCACTGCTCAGGCTCCTCCTATACCCCTCCTCTCTGACCTCACCCAATCTGACTAGGCTCCTCCTATACCCCCTCTGCTCAGACTCCTCCTATACCCCTCCTCTCTGACCTCACTCAATCTGACTAGGCTCCTCCTAAGCCCCTCCTCTGCTGTCTGACCCCACCCATTCTGACTAAGCTCCTCCTAAACCCCTCCTCTGCTGTCTGACTCCACCCATTCTGCCCAGGCTCCTCCTCAGCCCCTCCTCTCTGACCTCACCCAATCTGACTAGGCTCCTCCTATACCCCCTCCTCTCTGACCCCACCCAGCTCCTCCTAAACCCCTCCTCTGCTGTCTGACCCCACCCATTCTGCCCAGGCTCCTCCTATACCCCCTCCTCTCTGACCTCACCCAATCTGACTAGGCTCCTCCTATACCCCTCCTCTGCTGTCTGACCCCACCCATTCTGCCCAGGCTCCTCCTATAACCCCTCCTCTCTGACCTCACCCATTCTGCCCAGGCTCCTCCTATACCCCTCCTCTCTGACCTCACCCAATCTGACTAGGCTCCTCCTATACCCCTCCTCTGCTGTCTGACCCCACCCATTCTGCCCAGGCTCCTCCTATACCCCCTCCTCTCTGACCTCACCCATTCTGCCCAGGCTCCTCCTATTTGACCCCACCCAATCTGACTAGGCTCCTCCTATACCCCCTCTGCCCAGGCTCCTCCTATACCCCTCCTCTCTGACCTCACCCAATCTGACTAGGCTCCCCCTAAGCCCGTAGGCTCCTCCTCTGCTGTCTGACCCCACCCATTCTGCCCAGGCTCCTCCTATTTGACCCCAACCAATCTGACTAGGCTCCTCCTAAGCCCCCTCCTCTCTGACCTCACCCAATCTGACTAGGCTCCTCCTAAGCCCCTCCTCTGCTGTCTGACCCCACCCAACCTGCCCAGGCTCCTCCTATACCCCCTCCTCTCTGATTCCACCCATTCTTCCCAGGCTCCTCCCATCACCTTCTGACCCCACCAATTCTGCCCAGGCTCCTCCTATACCCCTCCTATTTGACCCCACCCAATCTGACTAGGCCCCTCCTCTGCTGTCTGACCCCACCCATTCTGCCCAGGCTCCTCCTATTTGACCCCACCCAATCTGACTTGGCTCCTCCTAAGCCCCTCCTCTGCTGTCTGACCCCACCCATTCTGCCCAGGCTCCTCCTATACCCCCTCCTCTCTGATTCCACCCATTCTTCCCAGGCTCCTCCCATCACCTTCTGACCCCACCCATTCTGCCCAGGCTCCTCCTATACCCCTCCTATTTGACCCCACCCAATCTGACTAGGCCCCTCCTCTGCTGTCTGACCCCACCCATTCTGCCCGGGCTCCTCCTATTTGACCCCACCCAATCTGACTAGGCTCCTCCTATACCCCTCCGCCCAGGCTCCTCCTATACCCCTCCTCTCTGACCTCACCCAATCTGACTAGGCTCCTCCTATACCCCCTCTGCCCTGGCTCCTCCTATACCCCTCCTATTTGACCCCACCCAATCTGACTAGGCTCCTCCTATACCCCCTCTGCCCAGGCTCCTCCTATACCCCTCCTCTCTGACCTCACCCATTCTGCCCAGGCTCCTCCTAAGCCCCTCCTCTGCTGTCTGACCCCACCCAACCTGCCCAGGCTCCTCCTATACCCCTCCTCTCTGACCCCACCCAATCTGACTAGGCTCCTCCTAAGCCCCTCCTCTCCTCTCTGACCCCATCCATTCTGCCCAGGCTCCTCCTAAGCCCCTCCTCTGCTATCTGACCCCACCCATTCTGCCCAGGCTCCTCCTATACCCCTCCTCTCTGACCCCACCCAATCTGACTAGGCTCCTCCTAAGCCCCTCCTCTGCTGTCTGACCCCACCCATTCTGCTCAGGCTCCTCCTAAGCCCCTCCTCTCTGACCCCACCCAATCTGACTAGGCTCCTCCTAAGCCCCTCCTCTGCTGTCTGACCCCACCCAATCTGACTAGGCTCCTCCTAAGCCCCTCCTCTGCTGTCTGACCCCACCCATTCTGCCCAGGCTCCTCCTATACCCCCTCCTCTCTGACTCCAGCCATTCTGCCCAGGCTCCTCCTAAGCCCCTCCTCTCTGACTCCACCCATTCTGCCCAGGCTCCTCCTAAGCCCCTCCTCTCTGACCCCACCCAATCTGACTAGGCTCCTCCTAAGCCCCTCCTCTCCTCTCTGACCCCACCCATTCTGCCCAGGCTCCTCCTATACCCCCTCCGCCCAGGCTCCTCCTATACCCCTCCTCTCTGACCTCACCCAATCTGACTAGGCTCCTCCTATACCCCCTCCGCCCAGGCTCCTCCTATACCCCTCCTCTCTGACCTCACCCAATCTGACTAGGCTCCTCCTATACCCCCTCTGCCCAGGCTCCTCCTATACCCCTCCTATTTGACCCCACCCAATCTGACTAGGCTCCTCCTATACCCCCTCTGCCCAGGCTCCTCCTATACCCCTCCTCTCTGACCTCACCCATTCTGCCCAGGCTCCTCCTAAGCCCCTCCTCTGCTGTCTGACCCCACCCAACCTGCCCAGGCTCCTCCTATACCCCTCCTCTCTGACCCCACCCAATCTGACTAGGCTCCTCCTAAGCCCCTCCTCTCCTCTCTGACCCCACCCATTCTGCCCAGGCTCCTCCTAAGCCCCTCCTCTGCTATCTGACCCCACCAATTCTGCCCAGGCTCCTCCTATACCCCTCCTCTCTGACCCCACCCAATCTGACTAGGCTCCTCCTAAGCCCCTCCTCTGCTGTCTGACCTCACCCAATCTGACTAGGCTCCTCCTAAGCCCCTCCTCTGCTGTCTGACCCCACCCATTCTGCCCAGGCTCCTCCTATACCCCCTCCTCTCTGACTCCACCCATTCTGCCCAGGCTCCTCCTATACCCCTCCTATTTGACCCCACCCAATCTGACTAGGCCCCTCCTCTGCTGTCCCCACCCATTCTGCCCAGGCTCCTCCTATACCCCTCCTATTTGACCCCACCCAATCTGACTAGGCTCCTCCTATACCCCTCCTCTCTAACCTCACCCAATCTGACTAGGCTCCTCCTAAGCCCCTCCTCTCCTCTCTGACCCCACCCATTCTGCCCAGGCTCCTCCTAAGCCCCTCCTCTGCTATCTGACCCCACCCATTCTGCCCAGGCTCCTCCTATACCCCCTCCTCTCTGATTCCACCCATTCTTCCCAGGCTCCTCCCATAACCTTCTGACCCCACCCATTCTGCCCAGGCTCCTCCTATACCCCTCCTATTTGACCCCACCCAATCTGACTAGGCCCCTCCTCTGCTGTCCCCACCCATTCTGCCCAGGCTCCTCCTATTTGACCCCACCCAATCTGACTAGGCTCCTCCTAAGCCCCTCCTCTCCTCTCTGACCCCACCCAATCTGACTAGGCTCCTCCTAAGCCCCTCCTCTCTCACCTCACCCAATCTGACTAGGCTCCTCCTAAGCCCCTCCTCTCTGACCCCACCCAATCTGACTAGGCTCCTCCTAAGCCCCTCCTCTGCTGTCTGACCCCACCCATCCTGCCCAAGCTCCTCCTATACCCCCTCCTCTCTAACCTCACCCAATCTGACTAGGCTCCTCCTAAGCCCCTCCTCTCTGACCCACCCAATCTGACTAGGCTCCTCCTAAGCCCCTCCTCTGCTGTCTGACCCCACCCATTCTTCCCAGGCTCCTCCCATAACCTTCTGACCCCACCCATTCTGCCCAGGCTCCTCCTATACCCCTCCTATTTGACCCCACCCAATCTGACTAGGCCCCTCCTCTGCTGTCTGACCCCACCCATTCTGCCCAGGCTCCTCCTATACCCCCTCCTCTCTGACCTCACCCATTCTGCCCAGGCTCCTCCTATTTGACCCCACCCAATCTGACTAGGCTCCTCCTATACCCCCTCTGCCCAGGCTCCTCCTATACCCCTCCTCTCTGACCTCACCCAATCTGACTAGGCTCCTCCTAAGCCCCTAGGCTCCTCCTCTGCTGTCTGACCCCACCCATTCTGCCCAGGCTCCTCCTATTTGACCCCACCCAATCTGACTAGGCCCCTCCTGAACCCCCTCTGCCCAGGCTCCTCCTATACCCCTCCTCTCTGACCAGACTCCTCCTATACCCCTCCCAATCTGACTTGGCTCCTCCTAAACCCCTCCTCTGCTGTCTGACCCCACCCATTCTGCTCAGGCTCCTCCTATACCCCCTCCTCTCTGCCTCCACCCATTCTGCCCAGGCTCCTCCTAAGCCCCTCCTCTCTGACCCCACCCAATCTGACTAGGCTCCTCCTAAGCCCCTCCTCTGCTGTCTGACCCCACCCATTCTGCCCAGGCTCCTCCTATACCCCCTCCTCTCTGACTCCACCCATTCTGCCCAGGCTCCTCCTAAGCCCCTCCTCTCTGACCCCACCCAATCTGACTAGGCTCCTCCTATACCCCTCCTCTCTAACCTCACCCAATCTGACTAGGCTCCTCCTAAGCCCCTCCTCTGCTGTCTGACCCCACCCAACCTGCCCAGGCTCCTCCTATACCCCTCCTCTCTGACCCCACCCAATCTGACTAGGCTCCTCCTAAGCCCCTCCTCTCTGACCCCACCCATTCTGCCCAGGCTCCTCCTAAGCCCCTCCTCTGCTATCTGACCCCAACCATTCTGCCCAGGCTCCTCCTATACCCCCTCCTCTCTGCCTCCACCCATTCTGCCCAGGCTCCTCCTAAGCCCCTCCTCTCTGACCCAACCCAATCTGACTAGGCTCCTCCTAAGCCCCTCCTCTCTGCCTCCACCCATTCTGCCCAGGCTCCTCCTAAGCCCCTCCTCCCTGACCCCACCCAATCTGACTAGGCTCCTCCTAAGCCCCTCCTCTCCGACCCCACCCATTCTGCCCAGGCTCCTCCTAAGCTCCTCCTCTGCTATCTGACCCCACCCATTCTGCCCAGGCTCCTCCTATACCCCCTCCTCTCTGACCCCACCCATTCTGCCCAGGCTCCTCCTATACCCCCTCCTCTCTGCCTCCACCCATTCTGCCCAGGCTCCTCCTAAGCCCCTCCTCTCTGACCCCACCCAATCTGACTAGGCTCCTCCTAAGCCCCTCCTCTGCTGTCTGACCCCACCCATTCTGCCCAGGCTCCTCCTATACCCCCTCCTCTCTGACCTCACCCATTCCCCTCCTCTCTGACTCCACCGACTGCTCCAATCCCCCCTCCTCTCTGATTCCACCCATTCTGCCCAGGCTCCTCCTATACCCCTCCTAATCTGACTAGGCCCCTCCTCTGCTGTCTGACCCCACCCATTCTGCCCAGGCTCCTCCTATACCCCCTCCTCTCTGACTCCACCCATTCTGCCCAGGCTCCTCCTAAGCCCCTCCTCTCTGACCCCATCCAATCTGACTAGGCTCCTCCTATACCCCTCCTCTCTGACTATACCCCTCCTCTCTGACCTCACCCAATCTGACTAGGCTCCTCCTATACCCCCTCTGCTCAGGCTCCTCCTATTCCCCTCCTCTCTGACCTCACCCAATCTGACTAGGCTCCTCCTATACCCCCTCTGCTCAGGCTCCTCCTATACCCCTCCTCTCTGACCTCACCCAATCTGACTAGGCTCCTCCTAAGCCCCTCCTCTGCTGTCGGACCCCACCATTCTGACTAAGCTCCTCCTAAACCCCTCCTCTGCTGTCTGACTCCACCCATTCTGCCCAGGCTCCTCCTCAGCCCCTCCTCTCTGACCTCACCCAATCTGACTAGGCTCCTCCTATACCCCCTCCTCTCTGACCCCACCCAGCTCCTCCTAAACCCCTCCTCTGCTGTCTGACCCCACCCATTCTGCCCAGGCTCCTCCTATACCCCCTCCTCTCTGACCTCACCCAATCTAACTAGGCTCCTCCTATACCCCTCCTCTGCTGTCTGACCCCACCCATTCTGCCCAGGCTCCTCCTATACCCCCTCCTCTCTGACCTCACCCATTCTGCCCAGGCTCCTCCTATACCCCTCCTCTCTGACCTCACCCAATCTGACTAGGCTCCTCCTATACCCCTCCTCTGCTGTCTGACCCCACCCATTCTGCCCAGGCTCCTCCTATACCCCTCCTCTCTGACCTCACCCAATCTGACTAGGCTCCTCCTATACCCCCTCTGCCCAGGCTTCTCCTATACCCCTCCTATTTGACCCCACCCAATCTGACTAGGCTCCTCCTATACCCCCTCTGCCCAGGCTCCTCCTATACCCCTCCTCTCTGACCTCACCCATTCTGCCCAGGCTCCTCCTAAGCCCCTCCTCTGCTGTCTGACCCCACCCAACCTGCCCAGGCTCCTCCTATACCCCTCCTCTCTGACCCCACCCAATCTGACTAGGCTCCTCCTAAGCCCCTCCTCTCCTCTCTGACCCCACCCATTCTGCCCAGGCTCCTCCTAAGCCCCTCCTCTGCTATCTGACCCCACCCATTCTGCCCAGGCTCCCCCTATACCCCTCCTCTCTGACCCCACCCAATCTGACTAGGCTCCTCCTAAGCCCCTCCTCTGCTGTCTGACCCCACCCATTCTGCTCAGGCTCCTCCTAAGCCCCTCCTCTCTGACCCCACCCAATCTGACTAGGCTCCTCCTAAGCCCCTCCTCTGCTGTCTGACCCCACCCAATCTGACTAGGCTCCTCCTAAGCCCCTCCTCTGCTGTCTGACCCCACCCATTCTGCCCAGGCTCCTCCTATACCCCCTCCTCTCTGACTCCAGCCATTCTGCCCAGGCTCCCCCTAAGCCCCTCCTCTCTGACTCCACCCATTCTGCCCAGGCTCCTCCTAAGCCCCTCCTCTCTGACCCCACCCAATCTGACTAGGCTCCTCCTAAGCCCCTCCTCTCCTCTCTGACCCCACCCATTCTGCCCAGGCTCCTCCTATACCCCCTCCGCCCAGGCTCCTCCTATACCCCTCCTCTCTGACCTCACCCAATCTGACTAGGCTCCTCCTATACCCCCTCCGCCCAGGCTCCTCCTATACCCCTCCTCTCTGACCTCACCCAATCTGACTAGGCTCCTCCTATACCCCCTCTGCCCAGGCTCCTCCTATACCCCTCCTATTTGACCCCACCCAATCTGACTAGGCTCCTCCTATACCCCCTCTGCCCAGGCTCCTCCTATACCCCTCCTCTCTGACCTCACCCATTCTGCCCAGGCTCCTCCTAAGCCCCTCCTCTGCTGTCTGACCCCACCCAACCTGCCCAGGCTCCTCCTATACCCCTCCTCTCTGACCCCACCCAATCTGACTAGGCTCCTCCTAAGCCCCTCCTCTCCTCTCTGACCCCACCCATTCTGCCCAGGCTCCTCCTAAGCCCCTCCTCTGCTATCTGACCCCACCCATTCTGCCCAGGCTCCTCCTATACCCCTCCTCTCTGACCCCACCCAATCTGACTAGGCTCCTCCTAAGCCCCTCCTCTGCTGTCTGACCTCACCCAATCTGACTAGGCTCCTCCTAAGCCCCTCCTCTGCTGTCTGACCCCACCCATTCTGCCCAGGCTCCTCCTATACCCCCTCCTCTCTGACTCCACCCATTCTGCCCAGGCTCCTCCTATACCCCTCCTATTTGACCCCACCCAATCTGACTAGTGTGGTAAAATCGATTACCTATGCATAATTTATAATCAATAATCAATAAGAATAACTCAGAGAAATAAGAGGCAAAATCCGGGATATTGAGGTTTACTCAAAAGGGTTTTATTCCTTAAAAAGGAATTGGGTTATTGGCTCGAGCCAAGGTGGCATACCATTCCGTCACCACATAGGTTCGGGAAGGGGCAGACAGACAACATATTATTTACAGAAGTTCATATATATAGTCAATGCATTACATTAAACGAATATGCAGTAGGCGTAACAGCTGGAAAAAGAGAGATAAAACATGAATACGTCATAGAAAAGGCGTTACAATAGACGTGCATAGAGGCATGTACTAGAAACGTCACTTATCATGAAGTCACAGGTAGGTGGATCCAGAAGAGAATCCTGCAATGTCAGCAAAAATATATGGCAGAGATGCGCGCGCAGCAACTTGACGTGAGTCTGACGTGTAACTGGAGGGTGAAGGGGACTTGACATTTAGCACTACAAGTGTAGACATAAGTCTAGGATGTCAGAACAACCTAATCCCAAATCGTATCTGATATCATATGTTTAAGGAACTGTAGTATCTGGAAGGGAAAAGGTCTCTCGGGCGGAGGCTACCCTATACTAGTTATGAGTGCGTGTACATGTGTCTACGTGTCGGCCTGCTAGGTGAGGGGGCATGGGCCTACCATGGCAACGGAGTCTATGAATTATTTGCACGGAGACAGAAAGACCGGGCCCACTGCTCCTGCAGCTGGGAGGATGTTTACTTGAGCTACGAGACAGGAATGTATTTTCGAGGAGTGGAGCAGATAATTCGAAGGTCGAATACAGTCTTGGCAGGCAGAAGGCTGGGTTATGCGCCGGAGCCGCGCAAGGAGTAGGGCGGGGGTCACTGGTACAGAGGCAGCCTGGGTTGAGGCCCCCGGAGTCGGGAAGCAGGAAAAAAGGCTCAATGGCAGATCAGGGCCTACTTCGCCAGAGCTGAAAAACGTGTAAAGTGTACCACAAAAAGACGGTGGCACGGCATATATAGGAACTGAATATTCAATCCGTTCATGGCGGATCTGAAAGAGGACATGTTAAAGATGGACGCAAATGTATTTGCGTCTTCGTAGCTGGCAAAGGAGGGAAATCACATGCACTGCAAGCTAGTACATGGAGACGGTGGGGTACGCGCTGGGGAACACTACTCGATCAAAAATTATATTTCCTCATTCCCTCCTTGTTCCCCACGGACCCTTCATGTTACATCGATTCTCATTAATTGATCAATCTGTTCACTTAACATCATTTGCTCTTCTTTCTTTTCGCGTTTTGAATGGGAACTTGGATATGGAATGCATGAAGTGGCACACAGGCCGCAAATCGCCGGACCACATTGGAGACACAGGCAACAACTGAGTACTATGAGAAGGCCAATACCTAGGAGGGATAGGATCTTCCACCCCCAGGCTGATAGCGTTGTCCAGAACCAACCGGACCAAGTCCAGGTGCCTGGAGTCTGATGTATTAAACTTGCAATTTTATGGAGACGTGTAATAGCTTTGTACACGGTTGGCGCGTTATTTGGGATGAAAACACAGCAACTTGACCCGATGACCTTACAAGCTCCACCCCTATCTGCCAAGATGACGTCAATAACGAGACGATTTTGAAGAACAACAACCCGTATGGCGGACTGCTCCTCTGTTAAGTTACCTAGAGCTGAAGTGGTCTCAAGTACCACTGCTTCGAGAGTTCTGGTTAATCTACGAATTAGTTTACTGTTAGACACAGTACCTAGGTAGGGGAAGAAACCTTTGTTAAAATCTGTATATTGTTCCCATGTGGTTTCAGTATAATCGACAAGCGGGAGATCTCTTTGGTATCTATGCTTAACCAGATTGGTGTTTCTATGGTAGTCAGGAGGGGCTAGGAAAACAGGTGGCAGAAGGAATGCAATGTAACAGGTACCATCCCAATCTAAAGGCAAACGGACATATGCAGTATGGCCGCAAACAAAATAGGAATGACGTAAAGCCCTAAACGTGGATCTACCATGATCACTGAAATCGACCACAGTAGTACATTTACTATGACCTAAGTGTACAGAACCATTCTTGCGAACACATAGTTCACCAGTAATTGGCAATACTGCCATAGCAGGTAGAACAGGGGCAGCTTCGGATTCGACAGATAAAATCATGAATGTAACTGTGTAATTACCTAATCCATATACTTCATTTTCTAGATCAGTTCCAGTATCTACAGGGAGTCCCTCCTTGTCAGGGTAACATACTCGGAGCAAAACTAAGTTCAGGTTTCCCCAATCCCAGTTACCTTCGTAAATAGCAGCATCAGAAACTAGGGAATTGAGCATTTTAAACCATGCACCACATGTGCCATTGTGAGTGAACGGGTACGGAAAAAGGGGCAAAACACCCTTGTTTTCTTGGTAAGGAGGGAGTCGACCACATATCCAACAGTTTGTAGCATTGGTAGTCTGATGGGAGTGATGTAACATACTAATGAAAGTGTTATTGCGCAGCGCAAGTCTATAGGATAACTCATGTGGGGGTAATTCACTAAAAGAATGTTCGGCAGTAACATTATATGCAGATTGTGCACGCTTGAATATAGGATAATATATGTGTAACAGAACACTAGCAGTAATAACCAGCAGACTTAAGAAAAACATAATAAGTAGTGTTACTATACAGCGACTGCGAAGTGATTTACAATATGCATTCTTCTTATGTTGTCTTTGTCTATCTCTCTCTCTATCTCGATCTAGGGGATACATGTCAGAAACTAATTTAACCGATTCACCTAGGGGAGGACTTAAACAATTAAACTGTCTGACTTGCTAGATCGTAATTTCGTTCTGTATTCCTCAGAAGCGGATTTCTCAACCAAAGGGAGTTTTGAGTCAGTTTGTGGAGGAGGGCAGGGCTTAGAGTCCAAGTCCGAAGGAAGTCCGTAGAATTTTTTAATGTGGCTGGAATGCAGCCATCCCTTCCTGCCCTCTATTTTAACAGCTGTCCTCGTCGTGAGCAGTACCAACTTCGGGGTTTGCCAGCGGGGCTCCAATGGGCTCTTCCGATCAAAATTGCGGACGAAGACGTAATCGCCCGGAACCACCTCGTGGGGCTTCACCTCGGTGTTGTCGGGAAAGGCTGCAGCTACCTGTGAACGACAAGATTGTAGTGCAGACATCAAGGAGGCAAGGTAATCTGTCAGCATAAGACAATCAACATCAGTTATTTTGCGTGGTATGGGCGTCCCCCACATATTCGGTGGTCTCCCAAAAACCACTTCGTACGGGGATAGCCCAGATCGGGAATGGACCACCATCCTCATATAGAAAAGGGCGACCGGCAAGGCAACTATCCAGTCTACACCTTTCTCTCTACAGATCTTGGAAAGTCGTATTTTTAATGTCTGATTATGGCGCTCCACGAGACCTGCTGCCTCGGGATGCCGAACACAATGGAACTTCCACTGGTAACCTAACAGGAGTGTAATGTGTTCCACGAGCACAGATGAGAATGGCTGGCCATTATCTGAGTACACGATGCGGGGCAAACCATACCGTGGGAAGTATTCACGAACCAGCTGCTTGGCAGTGGTCGGAGCAGTGTAATCGGGAACTGGGTATGCCTCTATCCATCGGGAAAGAGCACACACGACTACGAGGACATACTTAAATCCTCGACAGCGTTCCATCTGGATATAATCCATCTGGAGTATTTCAAAAGGGTATTCGGGAGGCTGGAATCCACCTTGCTCTACGGGAATGCTTTTACCTGGATTGAACTGACCACAAATCATGCAAGTACGCACTTTCTGTTTGGCTGCTGCCCGTAAGTTTTTATTGGACCATATGTGTTGAATACTGTCTAGCATTGCCTTCTCTCCTAGGTGTGCGGGACTATGTATTGTATTAATGATGACTTGTACCATAGAGTCGGGGAGAAACCATGTAGATTTTCCCTTCGTCATCCATCCCTGGTCTGTTTGGATCCCTCCTAATTTAGTCCATTCCTTAATCTCATCTGGTGTTGCATGTGACTGTATGTCGATTACATCATGCGCGGGATCCCTAACTGTCATGCAGTGCGATGGTACCACTAATTGTGTCTGATCAGTTACATGAGTTCGGTTCTGAGCAGTTTGTTTTGCTGTTCGGTTGTCAGGTCGTTACCCTGGGAAATGATATCAGTAACCTTTGTATGTGCCTTACATTTCATGATAGAGATTGCCGTGGGTAGATGTATTGCATCTAACAAAGCTTGAATGAGGGGACCGTGTTGAATGTTGGCACCGTGAGAAGTTAAGTAACCTCTCTCTCGCCAAAGGACTCCAAAGTCGTGTACGACTCCAAATGCATAACGTGAATCAGTATATATGTTGACTCTCTTATTTCTAGCTTGAATACATGCTTGGGTCAGAGCAATAAGCTCTGCTGCTTGAGCTGACAAAGTGTCAATACAATTGGTTTCAATGACTTCCGTGTCTGTCGTGACGGCGTAGGCTGCCACTAATTCACCTGTTCTTGTTCTCATACATGAACCATCCACATACAGTGTCAGGTCTGGATTTGGTAACGGAACATCTGTCAAGTCTTGTCTGGGTTTTGTTGTGATAGTAATAACTTCAATGCAATCATGTGCCAATGGATCTACTCCATTTATTGGCAATAACGTGGCAGGATTTAATGTGCTGCAGCGTCTGATTTCGATGTGTGGTTGAAACAATGTCAGTTCGTAACCTGTCAATCTTGCTATGGTCAGGTGTTGAGTTTGAGTCGGATTCAAAAGGACTTCTACAGAATGCGGAACCTGTACTGTCAATGGATGTCCTAACACAATAGAATCACTCTGTCTGATTGCTAAAGCTGTTGCTGCAACTGATTTCAAACATGCCGGAAGGGCCTGGGCTACTGGATCTAATGTGCTAGAAAAGTAAGCACAAGGCTTGTGTGAACCTGCTTGTTCCTGAGTGAGGACTGACAAAGCAGTACCCTCACGTTCTGTGACAAAAAGTGTAAAAGGCTTACTGTAACATGGTGTTGCTAAAACAGGTGCTTGGCATAAGGCTTTCTTCAAATCCTCAAAAGCTTGTGTATGTTCCTGAGTCCAAGGGAGGACAGTCGAAGTCGCTGCCTCCTGTGTTGTTAACTGAATGAGTGGCTTCGCTAAAAATGCATATTGGGGAATCCATTGTCTGCAGTATGAAGTGAGGCCTATGAAAGCCCGTACTTCCTTTTGTGTTCTGGGTGGTGCCATATTAACAATTAACTGAATGCGATCAGGTGTGAGCTGCCTCCCCACTTTGGACAGCAAGTGACCCAGGTACACAACTTGCTGAACACAGAATTGTAGCTTCGAAGGAGACACCTTGTGTCCCTTATCGGCCAGGAAATTCAAAACAGTCAGTGATGCATTTTCACATTCGGGTTCGCTTCGAGCGGTGATCAGCAGATCATCGACATACTGAAGCAGGGCAGTGTGAACTGGCATGTGGATGCTGTCGAGTTGTTTTTTCAATGCTTGACTATAGATGCTGGGGCTTTCTGTGAATCCTTGAGGTGCACGGGCAAATTTGAAAGATCGTCCATTTAAACTGAATCCGAACAAATATTGGCTTTCAGGATCAATGGGAACACTGAAGAAAGCGTTCTTGAGGTCAATTACAGTGAAGAACGTCGCTTCCGAATCAATAGCAGTTAGTAATGAAGAGATATCTGGGACCACGGGGTACTGTGGTACAATGCATTTATTCAATTCGCGCAGATCAATGACTAATCGATAAACAGGTGGAGCATTTGGGTCAGTTCTTTTAAGAACAGGAATGATAGGGGAATTACACACGTTGGAGTCAGTTTCCACAACCACTCCTTGTGCAATCAGCTCGTCAATGATTCTCAGTAAAGCCACTACAGCATCTGGGGGTAACTTGTATTGTCGTATTCGTGGTAATACCACTCCTGCCTTGAGTGTGACCCGATATGGGGTAATGTGCATGCAACCTACATCAGTGGGGCCCTGCGCCCACAAGTGTGCAGGGACGTTCTGTAACCGGGGATCCATATCTCTCAATACATAATGGCCTTTGAAATCTCGCAAAAACAATCGTACTCCCTCAGGAGAACAGCATATAATAGCTCCTAGAGCTTTCAATGTCTTTATGCCTAACAGGTTTTCTGGACATGATTTCGTGAGCAATAAATCTGTAGTCCGTGTCAGAGGACCTACTGCAAGAGGGAGGGGTTGTGATACTTCATTAATAATGGGTTTTCCTGAAAATCCAAGGGACACGTTCTGTGAGCCTGAGAGGGGTGCCCCTGGTACTTCATCGTGGCTTATCGTGGTTCTGCTTGCCCCTGTATCGATGAGAAACTTTCTGTCTTTCCCTAATACTTGACTATGTACATAGGGACCATTTTGATCTACAGGAACTTCAATAAGAGGCAAGCGGAATTCCCTCTCCAGGCTGTTTCATGTGTATCGTTGGTAATCAGGGTAATCGTTCTGTGCATACTGATACATCTGCTGTGTTGTATTTTGTGTTGCGGTAATGGGCTGTTGTTGGGGTATCGCTACGGTCTGTGTGGAGACTGGCATGGGTGCAATATGTTGTATATTCTGGGGTACCTGTTGTGAAGTCTGATCTTGTCTAGGAGGACGCGGTCTCTCTTTAGTCTTACCCGTGGCGATATTATGTTTCAGAACTGCACAATCGTTTATATAATGACCTGGCTGTTTGCAGTAATTACATACACCTTTTACAGGAACTGTTGACTTGCCGGGATGGGTCGCACCCTTTTTCTGACCGTCGGCAGGAACCGACTGAGCAACTAACATTTTCATTTTTGTATCTTTCATACGTCGTTGTTCATGTTCTTGTTCTTCTCTAAGTCTATTCTGGTGGTACTGTAACATTTGTAACATTTGCGAAGGGGTATTAGCCTGCCAAGTGCTTTCTACTTTCATTACTCTATTCTTAACCTGGGGCAAGGAATTCTCGACTAATTTTGTTACAAAAAGATGTGGATATGACTCGCTACTTGCTTTCAGACCGCTATTTATACCAAAACATTTCTCAAATCGAGTATAGAAATCACTAGTGTCTTCATCAGGTTTCTGTTTGCATGCTGAAATAGCACCCCAATCTTCCTTTTTCGTACTCAATAAACGTGGCAACACTTGTACTAATAAACCTGGTAACGCTTTAACCTTGTCCCCAAGCCCTAGGCCTGGCACTCGGGTATCTTCTTCATTTTGTAATGCAGCCCAATCAATCTTTGCCTCTCCCACCTCCCACTCTTTTTCTTTGAGTTTCTCGTATATGCCTGGAGGTAGTAATACTTTCAGTATTTTCATAAGATCGGGATAAGTGTAATCGCCCATTAATAACATATCCCTATTTCGCGATGAAACCCTGCGGGATCTTTATCATGACTGGGTACTAGTTTCTTCATTTCCAACAATTCAATTTTAGTCACAGGTGTATACATGAACACACGTCTAAGCGTGTTGTCTGCGTTCTGTACGGGGTGCACTTCACGCAACGGATTCTGTCTATCCATATAATACATGGTTTTTCGTTCCATAGCGGGTGCTGCGTTGATCTGCGGACATAAGAATGTACTATACTTGTGGCGGTGTTCTAGAATAACTTTAATCAGATCGGTACCTAGACCTTTCCATCTGTTCATGACCAGTTCTATTAATATGTCAGGCAAAGGGCCTGGATCAGAATGTTGGCTTTTATATAATAAAAGCAGATGTTGTATCATGTACATACCAGCTAAACGCTGTTCACTCGGAGTCAAATTCAGGAACGTATGTGCTAACGCATCATCACCATATTTCTCAGAGCTGTCAGCCCATTGCACGGCTGACCTGGCTAATTCTTGTTCATCCATAGAATCGAGTACATGGTACCCCATTCGTTCTTGGAGTATTCTATCAGTGGCTTGGAATAAGTGTTCGGGTGTTCTAGGATTACACATGGCTTCTTGATATAACCTTTTACTTTCTGGGCGCACTGGGCGCATCGAATTGTTGAATGGTCTTCCTTTACCTACATAAGCTATCATTTCTCTAGCTGGCAGCTGTGTGTGTTCTGGTGTCTCGACTTCCTCCTCTGGCTCCTCCTCCGTGGATTCATGTTTGTCGGACTCTACTTCCGGTACGGGCTGCCTTTTCTCATGCATCTTATTTATTGCAGTTCTGATTCTTCGGTACATATTATCTACACTGGCCTCTCTGTCATGCTGTCCATCTGCTATATGCTGACCCCATTTGTGGAGTGCTTTTACATCCTCCGGGTTCATACCCGGCCTGTCCACTTCTCTAATGAAGCAGTTTATAAGAAACCGCAATATCTTGCCTTTAGTATCCACTTTCTGATAGGCCATGGCCTCCTTAATACTTTCAGGCCCTACTCCTGTCTGAACAAACTTATATATTCGATCTAAGTGTTCTGTCATTCCAGGTAGTGTCATTAGGAAGTTCGTGACTCGCCGTAAACGTACTGATGCGAGTAACATTCTCTCGTCACTCTTTTTACCAGGTACTGGATCATATCTACAGTCTGCAAGGCGATCTCCATAAATTGTGATATCTGTTCTAGGTGTACGCTGTTGCGCTATTTCTCTAAAGGTCATGCGGTGGGTGGGTGGCGGGGTCTGGAAATCTATCGCTCCTCCGGACGCGCCTCCTGAGGCGCCCGCTCCGAAAGGGTTAGTCGGATTCGTATCAAGGGTAGTAGGGGGTGTAGGGATCGGGGGAGGAGTAGTTTGTCGGGGAGGAAGAGCATAATTGTCCTGACCGTCAGGTGCAGGCACTTGTGGCAATGCGGCATTAACATATGCGGGAGCTACATCGTCTAAATAGGAAGAAAGGAATATGTCCTTTGCTGTCTTCTGGTGTGTTTTAGTCGGGAGCAATGGGGGTGGTAGGTCCTTCGGTACTTCCGGAGAAGCCTTTGGCAAGCCCTTTGACAGTATGGGGAACATGCCATTCATAAGTGTATTTCGCTGTCTGTCTACTTGTTCTAATTTTACTCTGATGCCTTCCTCAACTAATGCGTTTTCTCGGGTCTTGTCAAGCTCCTCCTTACTTTTTTCTTCTAGTCTGTGTGCTTTTTCTGTGCGCCTATGCGATTCTTTACGCCACAACTCGATGGCATCTTTCTGTGACTGCCTGGCTTTCTTTTTCCATAAAGCTTCTTCTACTCTCATGATGCAATCTGCATCCCATGTCCCAGCAGCGGGCCATCTCTGATTCTCTGACAGTTCTTTAGTGTAATCTACCCATAAGTCGAGAAATAAAACGGCGTCTAGGCCGTGCTTATGGTACATAAAGTACCCTGGAGTGTCCCTAGGTGGAATGGGAACAGCTTCCTCTAGAACCCCTTTACGGGTTTTTATTCGTCTTAGTTTGGAAAACAACGGCATTCTGAAATCTGGCTACTTGGTTCTTACTCAGATATGGACACACTGAACATGAACACGTTTAAGCACAATAGATGATCGAACATTCACTCATACCACGACATTTAAATGACTTAAAGACATTTCAAGAACGAAAACCACATTAATTACATGAAAACCTACCAACTACAGGAAACAGGATGTACCGCTAAACAGTACAGATACACCTTACAGATGCAAACTAGATATACTGCTAAACAGTATAGATACACTGCTAAACAGTGCAGACCAGGTTCGTGTACCCGAACCCGTCTTGACCGGCACAAACTAATGCGCACGTCAGGATGCGTCCCTAGCAACGGTACTCACCAGGAAGCACGGAAACAGAAGGCCTCGGAAACCCTGGACTGGACGGGGCTCGGACTGGATTCGGACTCGACTCGTGACGCAGATACTTCAGAACTTCGGAACCTGGTGGGCCTCCGTATACCTCGGATCTTGCTCTCTCAGCTAGGCTCAGGTCGGGATCCTCCGCACTCCTCACCGCCTCGTCTGGGTGTCGATCGCAGCCTCAGTCACCTCCGTTGGCCTGAGGGAGATACAGGAAATCCTGCGGGTACGCGTAGTTGTCCGTCCGGCTGTGGCAGGGGGCTAGGCCTGCAACGCACCTCCGGCGCGTGGGGTGGGGGAGGGGCCCCACGTTGGGCGCCAAAACTGTGGTAAAATCGATTACCTATGCATAATTTATAATCAATAATCAATAAGAATAACTCAGAGAAATAAGAGGCAAAATCCGGGATATTGAGGTTTACTCAAAAGGGTTTTATTCCTTAAAAAGGAATTGGGTTATTGGCTCGAGCCAAGGTGGCATACCATTCCGTCACCACATAGGTTCGGGAAGGGGCAGACAGACAACATATTATTTACAGAAGTTCATATATATAGTCAATGCATTACATTAAACGAATATGCAGTAGGCGTAACAGCTGGAAAAAGAGAGATAAAACATGAATACGTCATAGAAAAGGCGTTACAATAGACGTGCATAGAGGCATGTACTAGAAACGTCACTTATCATGAAGTCACAGGTAGGTGGATCCAGAAGAGAATCCTGCAATGTCAGCAAAAATATATGGCAGAGATGCGCGCGCAGCAACTTGACGTGAGTCTGACGTGTAACTGGAGGGTGAAGGGGACTTGACATTTAGCACTACAAGTGTAGACATAAGTCTAGGATGTCAGAACAACCTAATCCCAAATCGTATCTGATATCATATGTTTAAGGAACTGTAGTATCTGGAAGGGAAAAGGTCTCTCGGGCGGAGGCTACCCTATACTAGTTATGAGTGCGTGTACATGTGTCTACGTGTCGGCCTGCTAGGTGAGGGGGCATGGGCCTACCATGGCAACGGAGTCTATGAATTATTTGCACGGAGACAGAAAGACCGGGCCCACTGCTCCTGCAGCTGGGAGGATGTTTACTTGAGCTACGAGACAGGAATGTATTTTCGAGGAGTGGAGCAGATAATTCGAAGGTCGAATGCAGTCTTGGCAGGCAGAAGGCTGGGTTATGCGCCGGAGCCGCGCAAGGAGTAGGGCGGGGGTCACTGGTACAGAGGCAGCCTGGGTTGAGGCCCCCGGAGTCGGGAAGCAGGAAAAAAGGCTCAATGGCAGATCAGGGCCTACTTCGCCAGAGCTGAAAAACGTGTAAAGTGTACCACAAAAAGACGGTGGCACGGCATATATAGGAACTGAATATTCAATCCGTTCATGGCGGATCTGAAAGAGGACATGTTAAAGATGGACGCAAATGTATTTGCGTCTTCGTAGCTGGCACAGGAGGGAAATCACATGCACTGCAAGCTAGTACATGGAGACGGTGGGGTACGCGCTGGGGAACACTACTCGATCAAAAATTATATTTCCTCACTAGGCCCCTCCTCTGCTGTCCCCACCCATTCTGCCCAGGCTCCTCCTATACCCCTCCTATTTGACCCCACCCAATCTGACTAGGCTCCTCCTATACCCCTCCTCTCTAACCTCACCCAATCTGACTAGGCTCCTCCTAAGCCCCTCCTCTCCTCTCTGACCCCACCCATTCTGCCCAGGCTCCTCCTAAGCCCCTCCTCTGCTATCTGACCCCACCCATTCTGCCCAGGCTCCTCCTATACCCCCTCCTCTCTGATTCCACCCATTCTTCCCAGGCTCCTCCCATAACCTTCTGACCCCACCCATTCTGCCCAGGCTCCTCCTATACCCCTCCTATTTGACCCCACCCAATCTGACTAGGCCCCTCCTCTGCTGTCCCCACCCATTCTGCCCAGGCTCCTCCTATTTGACCCCACCCAATCTGACTAGGCTCCTCCTAAGCCCCTCCTCTCCTCTCTGACCCCACCCAATCTGACTAGGCTCCTCCTAAGCCCCTCCTCTCTAACCTCACCCAATCTGACTAGGCTCCTCCTAAGCCCCTCCTCTCTGACCCCACCCAATCTGACTAGGCTCCTCCTAAGCCCCTCCTCTGCTGTCTGACCCCACCCATCCTGCCCAAGCTCCTCCTATACCCCCTCCTCTCTAACCTCACCCAATCTGACTAGGCTCCTCCTAAGCCCCTCCTCTCTGACCCACCCAATCTGACTAGGCTCCTCCTAAGCCCCTCCTCTGCTGTCTGACCCCACCCATTCTTCCCAGGCTCCTCCCATAACCTTCTGACCCCACCCATTCTGCCCAGGCTCCTCCTATACCCCCCCTATTTGACCCCACCCAATCTGACTAGGCCCCTCCTCTGCTGTCTGACCCCACCCATTCTGCCCAGGCTCCTCCTATACCCCCTCCTCTCTGACCTCACCCATTCTGCCCAGGCTCCTCCTATTTGACCCCACCCAATCTGACTAGGCTCCTCCTATACCCCCTCTGCCCAGGCTCCTCCTATACCCCTCCTCTCTGACCTCACCCAATCTGACTAGGCTCCTCCTAAGCCCCTAGGCTCCTCCTCTGCTGTCTGACCCCACCCATTCTGCCCAGGCTCCTCCTATTTGACCCCACCCAATCTGACTAGGCCCCTCCTGAACCCCCTCTGCCCAGGCTCCTCCTATACCCCTCCTCTCTGACCAGACTCCTCCTATACCCCTCCCAATCTGACTTGGCTCCTCCTAAACCCCTCCTCTGCTGTCTGACCCCACCCATTCTGCTCAGGCTCCTCCTATACCCCCTCCTCTCTGCCTCCACCCATTCTGCCCAGGCTCCTCCTAAGCCCCTCCTCTCTGACCCCACCCAATCTGACTAGGCTCCTCCTAAGCCCCTCCTCTGCTGTCTGACCCCACCCATTCTGCCCAGGCTCCTCCTATACCCCCTCCTCTCTGACTCCACCCATTCTGCCCAGGCTCCTCCTAAGCCCCTCCTCTCTGACCCCACCCAATCTGACTAGGCTCCTCCTATACCCCTCCTCTCTAACCTCACCCAATCTGACTAGGCTCCTCCTAAGCCCCTCCTCTGCTGTCTGACCCCACCCAACCTGCCCAGGCTCCTCCTATACCCCTCCTCTCTGACCCCACCCAATCTGACTAGGCTCCTCCTAAGCCCCTCCTCTCTGACCCCACCCATTCTGCCCAGGCTCCTCCTAAGCCCCTCCTCTGCTATCTGACCCCAACCATTCTGCCCAGGCTCCTCCTATACCCCCTCCTCTCTGCCTCCACCCATTCTGCCCAGGCTCCTCCTAAGCCCCTCCTCTCTGACCCAACCCAATCTGACTAGGCTCCTCCTAAGCCCCTCCTCTCTGCCTCCACCCATTCTGCCCAGGCTCCTCCTAAGCCCCTCCTCCCTGACCCCACCCAATCTGACTAGGCTCCTCCTAAGCCCCTCCTCTCCGACCTCACCCATTCTGCCCAGGCTCCTCCTAAGCTCCTCCTCTGCTATCTGACCCCACCCATTCTGCCCAGGCTCCTCCTATACCCCCTCCTCTCTGACCCCACCCATTCTGCCCAGGCTCCTCCTATACCCCCTCCTCTCTGCCTCCACCCATTCTGCCCAGGCTCCTCCTAAGCCCCTCCTCTCTGACCCCACCCAATCTGACTAGGCTCCTCCTAAGCCCCTCCTCTGCTGTCTGACCCCACCCATTCTGCCCAGGCTCCTCCTATACCCCCTCCTCTCTGACCTCACCCATTCCCCTCCTCTCTGACTCCACCGACTGCTCCTATACCCCCTCCTCTCTGATTCCACCCATTCTGCCCAGGCTCCTCCTATACCCCTCCTAATCTGACTAGGCCCCTCCTCTGCTGTCTGACCCCACCCATTCTGCCCAGGCTCCTCCTATACCCCCTCCTCTCTGACTCCACCCATTCTGCCCAGGCTCCTCCTAAGCCCCTCCTCTCTGACCCCATCCAATCTGACTAGGCTCCTCCTATACCCCTCCTCTCTGACTATACCCCTCCTCTCTGACCTCACCCAATCTGACTAGGCTCCTCCTATACCCCCTCTGCTCAGGCTCCTCCTATTCCCCTCCTCTCTGACCTCACCCAATCTGACTAGGCTCCTCCTATACCCCCTCTGCTCAGGCTCCTCCTATACCCCTCCTCTCTGACCTCACCCAATCTGACTAGGCTCCTCCTAAGCCCCTCCTCTGCTGTCTGACCCCACCCATTCTGACTAAGCTCCTCCTAAACCCCTCCTCTGCTGTCTGACGCCACCCATTCTGCCCAGGCTCCTCCTCAGCCCCTCCTCTCTGACCTCACCCAATCTGACTAGGCTCCTCCTATACCCCCTCCTCTCTGACCCCACCCAGCTCCTCCTAAACCCCTCCTCTGCTGTCTGACCCCACCCATTCTGCCCAGGCTCCTCCTATACCCCCTCCTCTCTGACCTCACCCAATCTAACTAGGCTCCTCCTATACCCCTCCTCTGCTGTCTGACCCCACCCATTCTGCCCAGGCTCCTCCTATACCCCCTCCTCTCTGACCTCACCCATTCTGCCCAGGCTCCTCCTATACCCCTCCTCTCTGACCTCACCCAATCTGACTAGGCTCCTCCTATACCCCTCCTCTGCTGTCTGACCCCACCCATTCTGCCCAGGCTCCTCCTATACCCCCTCCTCTCTGACCTCACCCATTCTGCCCAGGCTCCTCCTATTTGACCCCACCCAATCTGACTAGGCTCCTCCTATACCCCCTCTGCCCAGGCTCCTCCTATACCCCTCCTCTCTGACCTCACCCAATCTGACTAGGCTCCTCCTAAGCCCCTAGGCTCCTCCTCTGCTGTCTGACCCCACCCATTCTGCCCAGGCTCCTCCTATTTGACCCCAACCAATCTGACTAGGCTCCTCCTAAGCCCCCTCCTCTCTGACCTCACCCAATCTGACTAGGCTCCTCCTAAGCCCCTCCTCTGCTGTCTGACCCCACCCAACCTGCCCAGGCTCCTCCTATACCCCCTCCTCTCTGATTCCACCCATTCTTCCCAGGCTCCTCCCATCACCTTCTGACCCCACCCATTCTGCCCAGGCTCCTCCTATACCCGTCCTATTTGACCCCACCCAATCTGACTAGGCCCCTCCTCTGCTGTCTGACCCCACCCATTCTGCCCAGGCTCCTCCTATTTGACCCCACCCAATCTGACTTGGCTCCTCCTAAGCCCCTCCTCTGCTGTCTGACCCCACCCATTCTGCCCAGGCTCCTCCTATACCCCCTCCTCTCTGATTCCACCCATTCTTCCCAGGCTCCTCCCATCACCTTCTGACCCCACCCATTCTGCCCAGGCTCCTCCTATACCCCTCCTATTTGACCCCACCCAATCTGACTAGGCCCCTCCTCTGCTGTCTGACCCCACCCATTCTGCCCAGGCTCCTCCTATTTGACCCCACCCAATCTGACTAGGCTCCTCCTATACCCCTCCGCCCAGGCTCCTCCTATACCCCTCCTCTCTGACCTCACCCAATCTGACTAGGCTCCTCCTATACCCCCTCTGCCCAGGCTCCTCCTATACCCCTCCTATTTGACCCCACCCCATCTGACTAGGCTCCTCCTATACCCCCTCTGCCCAGGCTCCTCCTATACCCCTCCTCTCTGACCTCACCCATTCTGCCCAGGCTCCTCCTAAGCCCCTCCTCTGCTGTCTGACCCCACCCAACCTGCCCAGGCTCCTCCTATACCCCTCCTCTCTGACCCCACCCAATCTGACTAGGCTCCTCCTAAGCCCCTCCTCTCCTCTCTGACCCCACCCATTCTGCCCAGGCTCCTCCTAAGCCCCTCCTCTGCTATCTGACCCCACCCATTCTGCCCAGGCTCCTCCTATACCCCTCCTCTCTGACCCCACCCAATCTGACTAGGCTTCTCCTAAGCCCCTCCTCTGCTGTCTGACCCCACCCATTCTGCTCAGGCTCCTCCTAAGCCCCTCCTCTCTGACCCCACCCAATCTGACTAGGCTCCTCCTAAGCCCCTCCTCTGCTGTCTGACCCCACCCAATCTGACTAGGCTCCTCCTAAGCCCCTCCTCTGCTGTCTGACCCCACCCATTCTGCCCAGGCTCCTCCTATACCCCTCTCCTCTCTGACTCCACCCATTCTGCCCAGGCTCCTCCTAAGCCCCTCCTCTCTGACTCCACCTATTCAGCCCAGGCTCCTCCTAAGCCCCTCCTCTCTGACCCCACCCAATCTGACTAGGCTCCTCCTAAGCCCCTCCTCTCCTCTCTGACCTCACCCATTCTGCCCAGGCTCCTCCTATACCCCCTCCGCCCAGGCTCCTCCTATACCCCTCCTCTCTGACCTCACCCAATCTGACTAGGCTCCTCCTATACCCCCTCCGCCCAGGCTCCTCCTATACCCCTCCTCTCTGACCTCACCCAATCTGACTAGGCTCCTCCTATACCCCCTCTGCCCAGGCTCCTCCTATACCCCTCCTATTTGACCCCACCCAATCTGACTAGGCTCCTCCTATACCCCCTCTGCCCAGGCTCCTCCTATACCCCTCCTCTCTGACCTCACCCATTCTGCCCAGGCTCCTCCTAAGCCCCTCCTCTGCTGTCTGACCCCACCCAACCTGCCCAGGCTCCTCCTATACCCCTCCTCTCTGACCCCACCCAATCTGACTAGGCTCCTCCTAAGCCCCTCCTCTCCTCTCTGACCCCACCCATTCTGCCCAGGCTCCTCCTAAGCCCCTCCTCTGCTATCTGACCCCACCCATTCTGCCCAGGCTCCTCCTATACCCCCTCCTCTCTGACTCCACCCATTCTGCCCAGGCTCCTCCTATACCCCTCCTATTTGACCCCACCCAATCTGACTAGGCCCCTCCTCTGCTGTCCCCACCCATTCTGCCCAGGCTCCTCCTATACCCCTCCTATTTGACCCCACCCAATCTGACTAGGCTCCTCCTATACCCCTCCTCTCTAACCTCACCCAATCTGACTAGGCTCCTCCTAAGCCCCTCCTCTCCTCTCTGACCCCACCCATTCTGCCCAGGCTCCTCATAAGCCCCTCCTCTGCTATCTGACCCCACCCATTCTGCCCAGGCTCCTCCTATCCCCCCTCCTCTCTGATTCCACCCATTCTTCCCAGGCTCCTCCCATAACCTTCTGACCCCACCCATTCTGCCCAGGCTCCTCCTATACCCCTCCTATTTGACCCCACCCAATCTGACTAGGCCCCTCCTCTGCTGTCCCCACCCATTCTGCCCAGGCTCCTCCTATTTGACCCCACCCAATCTGACTAGGCTCCTCCTAAGCCCCTCCTCTCCTCTCTGACCTCACCCAATCTGACTAGGCTCCTCCTCTGCTGTCTGACCCCACCCATTCTGCCCAGGCTCCTCCTATTTGACCCCACCCAATCTGACTAGGCCCCTCCTATACCCCCTCTACCCAGGCTCCTCCTATACCCCTCCTCTCTGACCAGAACTCCTCCTATACCCCTCCTCTCTGACCCCACCCAATCTGACTAGGCCCCTCCTATACCCCCTCTGCCCAGGCTCCTCCTATACCCCTCCTCTCTGACCAGAACTCCTCCTATACCCCTCCTCTCTGACCCCACCCAATCTGACTTGGCTCCTCCTAAACCCCTCCTCTGCTGTCTGACCCCACCCATTCTGCCCAGGCTCCTCCTATACCCCCTCCTCTCTGACTCCACCCAGCCTCCTCCTAAGCCCCTCCTCTCTGACCAGGCTCCTCCTATACCCCTCCTCTCTGACCTCACCCAATCTGACTAGGCTCCTCCTAAGCCCCTCCTCTGCTGTCTAACCCCACCCAACCTGCCCAGGCTCCTCCTATACCCCTCCTATTTGACCCCACCCAACCTGCCCAGGCTCCTCCTATACCCCTCCTCTCTGACCCCACCCAATCTGACTAGGCTCCTCCTAAGCCCCTCCTCTCCTCTCTGACCCCACCCATTCTGCCCAGGCTCCTCCTAAGCCCCTCCTCTGCTATCTGACCCCACCCATTCTGCCCAGGCTCCTCCTATACCCCTCCTCTCTGACTATACCCCTCCTCTCTGACCTCACCCAATCTGACTAGGCTCCTCCTATACCCCCTCTGCTCAGGCTCCTCCTATACCCCTCCTCTCTGACCTCACCCAATCTGACTAGGCTGCTCCTATACCCCCTCTGCTCAGGCTCCTCCTATACCCCTCCTCTCTGACCTCACCCAATCTGACTAGGCTCCTCCTAAGCCCCTCCTCTGCTGTCTGACCCCACCCAATCTGACTAGGCTCCTCCTAAGCCCCTCCTCTGCTGTCTGACCCCACCCATTCTGCCCAGGCTCCTCCTATACCCCCTCCTCTCTGACTCCACCCATTTTGCCCAGGCTCCTCCTATACCCCTCCTATTTGACCCCACCCAATCTGACTAGGCCCCTCCTCTGCTGTCCCCACCCATTCTGCCCAGGCTCCTCCTATACCCCTCCTATTTGACCCCACCCAATCTGACTAGGCTCCTCCTATACCCCTCCTCTCTAACCTCACCCAATCTGACTAGGCTCCTCCTAAGCCCCTCCTCTCCTCTCTGACCCCACCCATTCTGCCCAGGCTCCTCCTAAGCCCCTCCTCTGCTATCTGACCCCACCCATTCTGCCCAGGCTCCTCCTATACCCCCTCCTCTCTGATTCCACCCATTCTTCCCAGGCTCCTCCGATAACCTTCTGACCCCACCCAATCTGACTAGGCTCCTCCTATACCCCTCCTCTCTAACCTCACCCAATCTGACTAGGCTCCTCCTAAGCCCCTCCTCTCCTCTCTGACCCCACCCATTCTGCCCAGGCTCCTCCTAAGCCCCTCCTCTGCTATCTGACCCCACCCATTCTGCCCAGGCTCCTCCTATACCCCCTCCTCTCTGATTCCACCCATTCTTCCCAGGCTCCTCCGATAACCTTCTGACCCCACCCATTCTGCCCGGGCTCCTCCTATACCCCTCCTATTTGACCCCACCCAATCTGACTAGGCCCCTCCTCTGCTGTCCCCACCCATTCTGCCCAGGCTCCTCCTATTTGACCCCACCCAATCTGACTAGGCTCCTCCTAAGCCCCTCCTCTCCTCTCTGACCTCACCCAATCTGACTAGGCTCCTCCTAAGCCCCTAGGCTCCTCCTCTGCTGTCTGACCCCACCCATTCTGCCCAGTCTCCTCCTATTTGACCCCACCCAATCTGACTAGGCCCCTCCTGAACCCCCTCTGCCCAGGCTCCTCCTATACCCCTCCTCTCTGACCAGACTCCTCCTATACCCCTCCCAATCTGACTTGGCTCCTCCTAAACCCCTCCTCTGCTGTCTGACCCCACCCATTCTGCTCAGGCTCCTCCTATACCCCCTGCTCTCTGCCTCCACCCATTCTGCCCAGGCTCCTCCTATGCCCCTCCTCTCTGACCCCACCCAATCTGACTAGGCTCCTCCTAAGCCCCTCCTCTGCTGTCTGACCCCACCCATTCTGCCCAGGCTCCTCCTATACCCCCTCCTCTCTGCCTCCACCCATTCTGCCCAGGCTCCTCCTAAGCCCCTCCTCTCTGACCCCACCCAATCTGACTAGGCTCCTCCTATACCCCTCCTATTTGACCCCACCCAATCTGACTAGGCCCCTCCTCTGCTGTCCCCACCCATTCTGCCCAGGCTCCTCCTATACCCCTCCTATTTGACCCCACCCAATCTGACTAGGCTCCTCCTATACCCCTCCTCTCTGACCCCACCCAATCTGACTAGGCTCCTCCTAAGCCCCTCCTCTCTGCCTCCACCCATTCTGCCCAGGCTCCTCCTAAGCCCCTCCTCTCTGACCCCACCCAATCTGACTAGGCTCCTCCTAAGCCCCTCCTCTCCGACCCCACCCATTCTGCCCAGCCTCCTCCTAAGCCCCTCCTCTGCTATCTGACCCCACCCATTCTGCCCAGGCTCCTCCTATACCCCCTCCTCTCTGACCCCACCCATTCTGCCCAGGCTCCTCCTATACCCCCTCCTCTCTGCCTCCACCCATTCTGCCCAGGCTCCTCCTAAGCCCCTCCTCTCTGACCCCACCCAATCTGACTAGGCTCCTCCTAAGCCCCTCCTCTGCTGTCTGACCCCACCCATTCTGCCCAGGCTCCTCCTATACCCCCTCCTCTCTGACCTCACCCATTCTCCTCCTCTCTGACTCCACCGACTGCTCCTATACCCCCTCCTCTCTGATTCCACCCATTCTGCCCAGGCTCCTCCTATACCCCTCCTAATCTGACTAGGCCCCTCCTCTGCTGTCTGACCCCACCCATTCTGCCCAGGCTCCTCCTATACCCCCTCCTCTCTGACTCCACCCATTCTGCCCAGGCTCCTCCTAAGCCCCTCCTCTCTAACCCCATCCAATCTGACTAGGCTCCTCCTATACCCCTCCTCTCTGACTATACCCCTCCTCTCTGACCTCACCCAATCTGACTAGGCTCCTCCTATACCCCCTCTGCTCAGGCTCCTCCTATACCCCTCCTCTCTGACCTCACCCAATCTGACTAGGCTCCTCCTATACCCCCTCTGCTCAGGCTCCTCCTATACCCCTCCTCTCTGACCTCACCCAATCTGACTAGGCTCCTCCTATACCCCCTCTGCTCAGGCTCCTCCTATACCCCTCCTCTCTGACCTCACCCAATCTGACTAGGCTCCACCTAAGCCCCTCCTCTGCTGTCTGACCCCACCCATTCTGACTAAGCTCCTCCTAAACCCCTCCTCTGCTGTCTGACTCCACCCATTCTGCCCAGGCTTCTCCTCAGCCCCTCCTCTCTGACCTCACCCAATCTGACTAGGCTCCTCCTATACCCCCTCCTCTCTGACCCCACCCAGCTCCTCCTAAACCCCTCCTCTGCTGTCTGACCCCACCCATTCTGCCCAGGCTCCTCCTATACCCCCTCCTCTCTGACCTCACCCAATCTGACTAGGCTCCTCCTATACCCCTCCTGTGCTGTCTGACCCCACCCATTCTGCCCAGGCTCCTCCTATACCCCCTCCTCTCTGACCTCACCCATTCTGCCCAGGCTCCTCCTATACCCCTCCTCTCTGACCTCACCCAATCTGACTAGGCTCCTCCTATACCCCTCCTCTGCTATCTGACCCCACCCATTCTGCCCAGGGTCCTCCTATACCCCCTCCTCTCTGACCTCACCCATTCTGCCCAGGCTCCTCCTATTTGACCCCACCCAATCTGACTAGGCTCCTCCTATACCCCTCCTCTCTGACCTCACCCAATCTGACTAGGCTCCTCCTAAGCCCCTAGGCTCCTCCTCTGCTGTCTGACCCCACCCATTCTGCCCAGGCTCCTCCTATTTGACACCAACCAATCTGACTAGGCTCCTCCTAAGCCCCCTCCTCTCTGACCTCACCCAATCTGACTAGGCTCCTCCTAAGCCCCTCCTCTGCTGTCTGACCCCACCCAACCTGCCCAGGCTCCTCCTATACCCCCTCCTCTCTGATTCCACCCATTCTTCCCAGGCTCCTCCCATCACCTTCTGACCCCACCCATTCTGCCCAGGCTCCTCCTATACCCCTCCTATTTGACCCCACCCAATCTGACTAGGCCCCTCCTCTGCTGTCTGACCCCACCCATTCTGCCCAGGCTCCTCCTATTTGACCCCACCCAATCTGACTTGGCTCCTCCTAAGCCCCTCCTCTGCTGTCTGACCCCACCCATTCTGCCCAGGCTCCTCCTATACCCCCTCCTCTCTGATTCCACCCATTCTTCCCAGGCTCCTCCCATCACCTTCTGACCCCACCCATTCTGCCCAGGCTCCTCCTATACCCCTCCTATTTGACCCCACCCAATCTGACTAGGCCCCTCCTCTGCTGTCTGACCCCACCCATTCTGCCCAGGCTCCTCCTATTTGACCCCACCCAATCTGACTAGGCTCCTCCTATACCCCTCCCCCCAGGCTCCTCCTATACCCCTCCTCTCTGACCTCACCCAATCTGACTCGGCTCCTCCTATACCCCCTCTGCCCAGGCTCCTCCTATACCCCTCCTATTTGACCCCACCCAATCTGACTAGGCTCCTCCTATACCCCCTCTGCCCAGGCTCCTCGTATACCCCTCCTCTCTGACCTCACCCATTCTGCCCAGGCTCCTCCTAAGCCCCTCCTCTGCTGTCTGACCCCACCCAACCTGCCCAGGCTCCTCCTATACCCCTCCTCTCTGACCCCACCCAATCTGACTAGGCTCCTCCTAAGCCCCTCCTCTCCTCTCTGACCCCACCCATTCTGCCCAGGCTACTCCTAAGCCCCTCCTCTGCTATCTGACCCCACCCATTCTGCCCAGGCTCCTCCTATACCCCTCCTCTCTGACCCCACCCAATCTGACTAGGCTCCTCCTAAGCCCCTCCTCTGCTGTCTGACCCCACCCATTCTGCTCAGGCTCCTCCTAAGCCCCTCCTCTCTGACCCCACCCAATCTGACTAGGCTCCTCCTAAGCCCCTCCTCTGCTGTCTGACCCCACCCAATCTGACTAGGCTCCTCCTAAGCCCCTCCTCTGCTGTCTGACCTTACCCATTCTGCCCAGGCTCCTCCTATACCCCCTCCTCTCTGACTCCACCCATTCTGCCCAGGCTCCTCCTAAGCCCCTCCTCTCTGACCCCACCCAATCTGACTAGGCTCCTCCTAAGCCCCTCCCCTCCTCTCTGACCTCACCCATTCTGCCCAGGCTCCTCCTAAGCCCCTCCTCTGCTGTCTGACCCCACCCAACCTGCCCAGGCTCCTCCTATACCCCTCCTCTCTGACCCCACCCAATCTGACTAGGCTCCTCCTAAGCCCCTCCTCTCCTCTCTGACCCCACCCATTCTGCCCAGGCTCCTCCTAAGCCCCTCCTCTGCTATCTGACCCCACCCATTCTGCCCAGGCTCCTCCTATACCCCTCCTCTCTGACCCCACCCAATCTGACTAGGCTCCTCCTAAGCCCCTCCTCTGCTGTCTGACCCCACCCATTCTGCTCAGGCTCCTCCTAAGCCCCTCCTCTCTGACCCCACCCAATCTGACTAGGCTCCTCCTAAGCCCCTCCTCTGCTGTCTGACCCCACCCAATCTGACTAGGCTCCTCCTAAGCCCCTCCTCTGCTGTCTGACCCCACCCATTCTGCCCAGGCTCCTCCTATACCCCCTCCTCTCTGACTCCAGCCATTCTGCCCAGGCTCCTCCTAAGCCCCTCCTCTCTGACTCCACCCATTCTGCCCAGGCTCCTCCTAAGCCCCTCCTCTCTGACCCCACCCAATCTGACTAGGCTCCTCCTAAGCCCCTCCTCTCCTCTCTGACCCCACCCATTCTGCCCAGGCTCCTCCTATACCCCCTCCGCCCAGGCTCCTCCTATACCCCTCCTCTCTGACCTCACCCAATCTGACTAGGCTCCTCCTATACCCCCTCCGCCCAGGCTCCTCCTATACCCCTCCTCTCTGACCTCACCCAATCTGACTAGGCTCCTCCTATACCCCCTCTGCCCAGGCTCCTCCTATACCCCTCCTATTTGACCACACCCAATCTGACTAGGCTCCTCCTATACCCCCTCTGCCCAGGCTCCTCCTATACCCCTCCTCTCTGACCTCACCCATTCTGCCCAGGCTCCTCCTAAGCCCCTCCTCTGCTGTCTGACCCCACCCAACCTGCCCAGGCTCCTCCTATACCCCTCCTCTCTGACCCCACCCAATCTGACTAGGCTCCTCCTAAGCCCCTCCTCTCCTCTCTGACCCCACCCATTCTGCCGAGGCTCCTCCTAAGCCCCTCCTCTGCTATCTGACCCCACCCATTCTGCCCAGGCTCCTCCTATACCCCCTTCTCTCTGATTCCACCCATTCTTCCCAGGCTCCTCCGATAACCTTCTGACCCCACCCATTCTGCCCAGGCTCCTCCTATACCCCTCCTATTTGACCCCACCCAATCTGACTAGGCCCCTCCTCTGCTGTCCCCACCCATTCTGCCCAGGCTCCTCCTATTTGACCCCACCCAATCTGACTAGGCTCCTCCTAAGCCCCTCCTCTCCTCTCTGACCTCACCCAATCTGACTAGGCTCCTCCTAAGCCCCTAGGCTCCTCCTCTGCTGTCTGACCCCACCCATTCTGCCCAGTCTCCTCCTATTTGACCCCACCCAATCTGACTAGGCCCCTCCTGAACCCCCTCTGCCCAGGCTCCTCCTATACCCCTCCTCTCTGACCAGACTCCTCCTATACCCCTCCCAATCTGACTTGGCTCCTCCTAAACCCCTCCTCTGCTGTCTGACCCCACCCATTCTGCTCAGGCTCCTCCTATACCCCCTGCTCTCTGCCTCCACCCGTTCTGCCCAGGCTCCTCCTATGCCCCTCCTCTCTGACCCCACCCAATCTGACTAGGCTCCTCCTAAGCCCCTCCTCTGCTGTCTGACCCCACCCATTCTGCCCAGGCTCCTCCTATACCCCCTCCTCACTGCCTCCACCCATTCTGCCCAGGCTCCTCCTAAGCCCCTCCTCTCTGACCCCACCCAATCTGACTAGGCTCCTCCTATACCCCTCCTATTTGACCCCACCCAATCTGACTAGGCCCCTCCTCTGCTGTCCCCACCCATTCTGCCCAGGCTCCTCCTATACCCCTCCTATTTGACCCCACCCAATCTGACTAGGCTCCTCCTTTACCCCTCCTCTCTGACCCCACCTAATCTGACTAGGCTCCTCCTAAGCCCCTCCTCTCTGCCTCCACCCATTCTGCCCAGGCTCCTCCTAAGCCCCTCCTCTCTGACCCCACCCAATCTGACTAGGCTCCTCCTAAGCCCCTCCTCTCCGACCCCACCCATTCTGCCCAGCCTCCTCCTAAGCCCCTCCTCTGCTATCTGACCCCACCCATTCTGCCCAGGCTCCTCCTATACCCCCTCCTCTCTGACCCCACCCATTCTGCCCAGGCTCCTCCTATACCCCCTCCTCTCTGCCTCCACCCATTCTGCCCAGGCTCCTCCTAAGCCCCTCCTCTCTGACCCCACCCAATCTGACTAGGCTCCTCCTAAGCCCCTCCTCTGCTGTCTGACCCCACCCATTCTGCCCAGGCTCCTCCTATACCCCCTCCTCTCTGACCTCACCCATTCTCCTCCTCTCTGACTCCACCGACTGCTCCTATACCCCCTCCTCTCTGATTCCACCCATTCTGCCCAGGCTCCTCCTATACCCCTCCTAATCTGACTAGGCCCCTCCTCTGCTGTCTGACCCCACCCATTCTGCCCAGGCTCCTCCTATACCCCCTCCTCTCTGACTCCACCCATTCTGCCCAGGCTCCTCCTAAGCCCCTCCTCTCTGACCCCATCCAATCTGACTAGGCTCCTCCTATACCCCTCCTCTCTGACTATACCCCTCCTCTCTGACCTCACCCAATCTGACTAGGCTCCTCCTATACCCCCTCTGCTCAGGCTCCTCCGATACCCCTCCTCTCTGACCTCACCCAATCTGACTAGGCTCCTTGTTAGACCCGGGACCCTGGCCGGCCAAGACTCGCGTCGAGGTCAGTCAGGGATCGCCAGTTCTAAGTGTCAGGGCAAGGGAGTCACACACCAAGGCAACCCCTACTCGCCCTCTAGGTAACGTGGCGCGAGCAGTCAAGGCTAAACTTGGAGGCGATGTAAGTTAAGTATTTGCGCACGCACCCCAGCAACAACAATCAAGGCCCACCACAAAGAAACACTCCACCCAAGGTTATATGAAAATAGCCTTTGTATTATAAAAATATACATCAGATAAAACACACATCTTATTACACGGTGCCAACAGACACGGGCGGAATTTACAAGGGATATTTGTACAGGACAGGGCCACCTGGACCACTGTCAAGGGTATCAGCACTTTTAGAAATAATTACTGTAGCACAAAAATATAACAGTAGAGCATACAACCAGTAATCACTGGTAACAGGACCTCTCTAGCACCACCTGTACTAGGGAGAAAACAACCACCTACATGTCACAATACCTATAGGGGTGCAAGGATAAAACACATGATGTATCAACATTCAGAGGTGTAAAGGCACATGACGCATTAGCAATACATTCAGCGGTGCAGAATCAATAACCATTACCCCATACTCACAAGTCACCACCTGTGACTGTCCCGGTGTCCCAATGTCAGGGCCTAAACGTGGCAGTTGTCCACTAAGTGCTGGACAACTGGAGCAGGTAAAGTTAACACAAAGTTGGAGCCTCTCTGGGCTCAAGGAACCACCACTGTGGCACTGGTGAGCCTCTCTCAGGCTCTTAAACAAGAAAGGGTGCTGCTGAGCCTCTCAGGGCTCCAGCAACACAAGATGCAGCCTCGCTGGGCTGTGGGGTCCCCCTCTCTGGGGACCCAAAGCAATAATGCTGGCTAAGAGCCTCGCTGGGCTCTAAATCAACTGGTGCCCCCGGGGCACCTCGTGGCTCCAGAACGTGGAGATGCCCCCTGAGCCCTCAGGCTCGAAACACACGGGCGCTTCTCCTTGGGAGTCCCCCCTCTGGGGACTCGACGTGATTGTGGGGCGCTCAGAGCCTCTCTGGGCTCGTGAAAGGAAGAAATGCCCCCGGAGCCCTCAGGCTCCAAAAACACATAGGCGCGAGGTCGCGCTACAGAGAGGGGGCGGGGCGGACACCGGCAATGTGTCCCGACGCTCCCCCCCTCCTCTGCAGGCACCTACCGGTCTGGCGCTGGGCTTTCCAGCGGCGGCGGGTCTCTCCCGCTGGTCCCGGGGCTCTCCTCTCCTCTCGGGGAGCCTCGGCAGGCTCTCTCTCGGCTCGGCGAGGGAGGCGGGACTTCCGGTCGGCCTTTCCGGGGCCGCGTTCTGATTGGCCAACCGGCCCAGTGCTTCCGGGTCGTCGCGGGCAGCGCGGCGGCCCGTTTTAGGCAGGCAGGCGGCTTCCCAGGATCCGAGGAGTGGGCTCCCTCGTGAATCCAATTAATCACGGACCCGGGGCAAAACAATACGGCAATGAGCGGGGTGGCACCCGCGCCGTCAAACCACCACACGGGGCGATCGGAGGCCGGGCGGGCACCGGCCTATGCAGATCACAGCGCTCCCAAGCGCTGCAGGCACCAGTAAGCGCTCGTAAGCGCTAAACAGCAACAAAAGCGCTCCCAGGCGCTGGGGGTAAAAGCCAGCGCTCTCCAAGCGCTAGGCAGGCGATCTCCACGCTCCCAGTGCTGTAGGGCAGAGAGCAGCGCTCTCAGGCTGCAGGAAAGAAGTCCTCAGTGCTCCCCAGCACTGGAGGACAGGACAGGGCTCCAGCAGGGCTGGAGGCAGGCAGGGGGGCAAGGCTGGGCCAGAGCCAGCACACTGGGTCTCCAGGCAGGGAGACTCCCCAAGTGGCGGTCCTTCTGGCCCCAGCAGCGGCCAAAGCCCCCTCTGGCAGGATTCAAAAGAAGAACATTTTCAGTGGGGACACAGCCCCTTCTTATACTGACAAATCCTTTGTTACAATGTGCAGGGTGAAGGGAAAACCAGTCGCAGCTGGTTCTGGAGCACTCTTGATGGCCCAACCACCCATTCCTTTCACTGGGGAGGCTAGGGTCATTAGACACACCACAGGGGGGCGGAGCCAGCATTGTGTGGGGAAAACCCAGCCCATCCAGGACACAGGTACACTCCTCCCACACATCACTCATGCTAATCTCCCACTCACCACCGGGCAGACCCATCCAGACTTCCTGGAGCCTGGCATGCCAGCCAGCTCCAGCCAATCACGCTCCAGCACCCTCACTGTACACATATCTCAATGTCCAGAAGTAGCACTTCCCAACTAGACACACACATGCCGCAGACACCATCTTGCAGCATTCACTCTCACGAGTTCAGGCATACCAAACTCGAGCCTGCACTCCCCACGCATCAGGAACTACTAGGGACACACACATTCCCCATGCATTCCTATGGGAGGGCAGGCCAGCCATACTTCACGCACGCACTTTCACTCTGGGACTCAGGGGAAAGTGCGCAGAGACCCAAAAATCACTGACACAGGGTCACAAATAAGGCAAAAAGTCTAGGGGTGAACCTGCCCTGCGGGCCAAGTCCAACACAACCCCCTTCCAGCCAAAACGCAGGGGAGAACAATCACCACCGTGATGTACTTCCCTGCTTGGGGCGATAGAACACGGACGCAGGCCCGCCACTGCCGGGACACTCTCCTGTTCTATGCCACGGTGAACCCCTAGGGTTCCTTCTAAAGCTACGGTAAGGACCAACTGGGCTACCCCACTGGTACTCCTCAGCTGTCCGCGGCCCGGACCAGGCCCTGGGCCACCCAGGTGCCACCGGTCCTTGCCAATTCGCAGAGCGGGGGGTCGTAACCCCTGGCACATAGTGTCCATTCTCCACTCTCCCTGTCTGCAAGACAGGACTAGACTGCCACTGGTTCACCAGCCTTTGGTCTACAACCTCAGGCGGACCAGGAGTCTCAGAGAAGGCTTTCCTCCCCTTACCTCTTCTTCCAGGGTTCCTCCTCCTCCTGCGAGGGGGACACCCCGAACGCCATTCCAACCTAGGGTTTAACCCCTCAGGTTGCACCGGGGTCAGAGGTGGGCTTTCCCACCCTCTGCACCCCCTTCCAGAGGTCTGCCCTCTCCCAACTGGAGAAGTTCCCCTGGAAGAACCGGTCAGGACACTGCTTACAGTCGTCCTACCCTTCAGGTCAGGCCGAACCTGCACCTGGCCTCCCAACCTCCGGTCTAAAACCTTTGGTGGAATAATTGCCTGGCACTCCAGGACTTCTGGGGACTCACACGCAATCCCCCTGAGGTTGACACATGACCCATGTGTCGTGTGACGGTCCGTCTGGCGCAGATCTCCCGCCTCCTGTCCACCTGACAGGGCGCAAAGATCCCCCAGACCAGAAGTGGCGCCACCCGGGTCCACCCAAGACCTAGCCCAACTGGCTAGTCTCTGGTCCACTGGTGCATCCACTGGGAAACTCGTCCCCCAATCACTCCTCGCTTCGGACTTCTGTGCCCTCCCAACTGGAGCGACACTGCCGGACACTGGAACCCCTGGAGTTCTAGTTACAGACACTCCAGGTTCCCTAGACACTAGGAGATCTTCCTCAAGTGTACTCACAGGACAGCCTAGGTTCCCAACCTGGTGTTCCCTCAAGAAACCACCCAAGTTCTGAGACAGGGCTTCGGGCCTCGGGGTGCTCTCAGCCACCCCCTGACTCCTGCTCCACTGAGCCAGGCAGTCAGCCCCTTCACCCTTCTCACTATACTGGGACCTAGCTGGGCTACACTGAGCCTCTTCCACCACGCTGGGCTGGAAGCTCCCTGTACCACTACTGTTGGACTCACTCACCAACGACTCTACAGAACCTCTGGTCCTCTCCCAGCGGTCTGCTTCCAGTGCAAGCTCCCATGGTTCAGACAATCCACACCCCATCAGGTGTTGTCGCAACCCTGGGGGACAACAACTGAGCATCTGCTCTCTGAGAAACACATCGAACAATATGTCCCAATCACATTTCGTGGGCTCCTGTACCCAATCGCACAGGGCTTCACAACAGTCCTCCTCAAATTCCTCCCACGACTGGTGAGGCAGCTTCCTACTGCCCCTGAATTTCAACCTTTTCTCCTCCTCTGGAGAACCAGGAACCATACTCTGGGAACTGGGAGTGGGACTGTCAACATCAACACTCAAAAAGCTGCCACCACTGGACTCCACCCTCCCTGGGGGATCCAGAAAATTAAGACTGCGGTCAGGGGATAACCTACACTCTAGGGCTATCTTCTCCCTGGCCAAGGCCCTCTCAGCCTCTGCAATCCGCTCATTCACACCCAGCTGCGCCATCTTCCAGGCATACTCTAACCTGAGCTTCTCCATGGCCAGCTGGTGCTCCCTCTCTTCTCTCCTATCCATCCACTCCTCTGGGGACAGGGAAAGGGATGGGGTGCTATCTCTGACACGGGACCCAGCAAGGGACTCCCTATCTATGGGGTCCTCACTATCTGCTGGCGTCCCTGTGCTATCATTTTCTTCCTCCTCTTCTGAATCTTCAGGGCTCCCCACAGACCCACCACCCTCCTGGTGTGAGGCCCGGGCCCTTTCCTCACTGCGCTCAAGATCCCATTGATCCTCTTGCCATTTGACCATGCATCTCCTAAGTGCATACCAGCCTGACTGATCCGCCCCTATGCCTCTCTCTTCACAGAACTTTCTCAGCTCCCACACACCGTATGTGGCTAGATCATTGAAATCAAAAACAAGCTCCATTCTGGCAGACGTTCTGGTGAAAAGATTACACAGGGAACCTAGGGGTCTGAGCTAACACAGGAGTACACAATTCACTAAGGTTCAGTAAGCTCCCTCTCCCAGAGAACTCACACCCACTTGCCTAGTGCCACACACCATTCATTCACACACAACCCCCCCCTCGGATTGGTAAGGCAGTTTCTACCACCCCTGGTTCCTCAACCTGACCACACGTGACACAGGTACCAAACTCTGGGCGCGGGGCAGGGGAACAAATGTACTGGACACAATTGCACAATGATACCTCAGGAGAAGAAAATAATGGAATTTCACCAAAACACAATAATCCCCAAAAATGTGGTCATCTAAAATGCAGAGCTTTGTAGTGGCCAGTTGCCACTGTGGTACAACGCAAACACAAATTCTCATCCCCACCGCTTGCCGCCAATGTTAGACCCGGGACCCTGGCCGGCCAAGACTCGCGTCGAGGTCAGTCAGGGATCGCCAGTTCTAAGTGTCAGGGCAAGGGAGTCACACACCAAGGCAACCCCTACTCGCCCTCTAGGTAACGTGGCGCGAGCAGTCAAGGCTAAACTTGGAGGCGATGTAAGTTAAGTATTTGCGCACGCACCCCAGCAACAACAATCAAGGCCCACCACAAAGAAACACTCCACCCAAGGTTATATGAAAATAGCCTTTGTATTATAAAAATATACATCAGATAAAACACACATCTTATTACACGGTGCCAACAGACACGGGCGGAATTTACAAGGGATATTTGTACAGGACAGGGCCACCTGGACCACTGTCAAGGGTATCAGCACTTTTAGAAATAATTACTGTAGCACAAAAATATAACAGTAGAGCATACAACCAGTAATCACTGGTAACAGGACCTCTCTAGCACCACCTGTACTAGGGAGAAAACAACCACCTACATGTCACAATACCTATAGGGGTGCAAGGATAAAACACATGATGTATCAACATTCAGAGGTGTAAAGGCACATGACGCATTAGCAATACATTCAGCGGTGCAGAATCAATAACCATTACCCCATACTCACAAGTCACCACCTGTGACTGTCCCGGTGTCCCAATGTCAGGGCCTAAACGTGGCAGTTGTCCACTAAGTGCTGGACAACTGGAGCAGGTAAAGTTAACACAAAGTTGGAGCCTCTCTGGGCTCAAGGAACCACCACTTTGGCACTGGTGAGCCTCTCTCAGGCTCTTAAACAAGAAAGGGTGCTGCTGAGCCTCTCAGGGCTCCAGCAACACAAGATGCAGCCTCGCTGGGCTGTGGGGTCCCCCTCTCTGGGGACCCAAAGCAATAATGCTGGCTAAGAGCCTCGCTGGGCTCTAAATCAACTGGTGCCCCCGGGGCACCTCGTGGCTCCAGAACGTGGAGATGCCCCCTGAGCCCTCAGGCTCGAAACACACGGGCGCTTCTCCTTGGGAGTCCCCCCTCTGGGGACTCGACGTGATTGTGGGGCGCTCAGAGCCTCTCTGGGCTCGTGAAAGGAAGAAATGCCCCCGGAGCCCTCAGGCTCCAAAAACACATAGGCGCGAGGTCGCGCTACAGAGAGGGGGCGGGGCGGACACCGGCAATGTGTCCCGACGCTCCCCCCCTCCTCTGCAGGCACCTACCGGTCTGGCGCTGGGCTTTCCAGCGGCGGCGGGTCTCTCCCGCTGGTCCCGGGGCTCTCCTCTCCTCTCGGGGAGCCTCGGCAGGCTCTCTCTCGGCTCGGCGAGGGAGGCGGGACTTCCGGTCGGCCTTTCCGGGGCCGCGTTCTGATTGGCCAACCGGCCCAGTGCTTCCGGGTCGTCGCGGGCAGCGCGGCGGCCCGTTTTAGGCAGGCAGGCGGCTTCCCAGGATCCGAGGAGTGGGCTCCCTCGTGAATCCAATTAATCACGGACCCGGGGCAAAACAATACGGCAATGAGCGGGGTGGCACCCGCGCCGTCAAACCACCACACGGGGCGATCGGAGGCCGGGCGGGCACCGGCCTATGCAGATCACAGCGCTCCCAAGCGCTGCAGGCACCAGTAAGCGCTCGTAAGCGCTAAACAGCAACAAAAGCGCTCCCAGGCGCTGGGGGTAAAAGCCAGCGCTCTCCAAGCGCTAGGCAGGCGATCTCCACGCTCCCAGTGCTGTAGGGCAGAGAGCAGCGCTCTCAGGCTGCAGGAAAGAAGTCCTCAGTGCTCCCCAGCACTGGAGGACAGGACAGGGCTCCAGCAGGGCTGGAGGCAGGCAGGGGGGCAAGGCTGGGCCAGAGCCAGCACACTGGGTCTCCAGGCAGGGAGACTCCCCAAGTGGCGGTCCTTCTGGCCCCAGCAGCGGCCAAAGCCCCCTCTGGCAGGATTCAAAAGAAGAACATTTTCAGTGGGGACACAGCCCCTTCTTATACTGACAAATCCTTTGTTACAATGTGCAGGGTGAAGGGAAAACCAGTCGCAGCTGGTTCTGGAGCACTCTTGATGGCCCAACCACCCATTCCTTTCACTGGGGAGGCTAGGGTCATTAGACACACCACAGGGGGGCGGAGCCAGCATTGTGTGGGGAAAACCCAGCCCATCCAGGACACAGGTACACTCCTCCCACACATCACTCATGCTAATCTCCCACTCACCACCGGGCAGACCCATCCAGACTTCCTGGAGCCTGGCATGCCAGCCAGCTCCAGCCAATCACGCTCCAGCACCCTCACTGTACACATATCTCAATGTCCAGAAGTAGCACTTCCCAACTAGACACACACATGCCGCAGACACCATCTTGCAGCATTCACTCTCACGAGTTCAGGCATACCAAACTCGAGCCTGCACTCCCCACGCATCAGGAACTACTAGGGACACACACATTCCCCATGCATTCCTATGGGAGGGCAGGCCAGCCATACTTCACGCACGCACTTTCACTCTGGGACTCAGGGGAAAGTGCGCAGAGACCCAAAAATCACTGACACAGGGTCACAAATAAGGCAAAAAGTCTAGGGGTGAACCTGCCCTGCGGGCCAAGTCCAACACTCCTCCTATACCCCCTCTGCTCAGGCTCCTCCTATACCCCTCCTCTCTGACCTCACCCAATCTGACTAGGCTCCTCCTATACCCCCTCTGCTCAGGCTCCTCCTATACCCCTCCTCTCTGACCTCACCCAATCTGACTAGGCTCCACCTAAGCCCCTCCTCTGCTGTCTGACCCCACCCATTCTGACTAAGCTCCTCCTAAACCCCTCCTCTGCTGTCTGACTCCACCCATTCTGCCCAGGCTCCTCCTCAGCCCCTCCTCTCTGACCTCACCCAATCTGACTAGGCTCCTCCTATACCCCCGCCTCTCTGACCCCACCCAGCTCCTCCTAAACCCCTCCTCTGCTGTCTGACCCCACCCATTCTGCCCAGGCTCCTCCTATACCCCCTCCTCTCTGACCTCACCCAATCTGACTAGGCTCCTCCTATACCCCTCCTGTGCTGTCTGACCCCACCCATTCTGCCCAGGCTCCTCCTATACCCCCTCCTCTCTGACCTCACCCATTCTGCCCAGGCTCCTCCTATACCCCTCCTCTCTGACCTCACCCAATCTGACTAGGCTCCTCCTATACCCCTCCTCTGCTGTCTGACCCCACCCATTCTGCCCAGGGTCCTCCTATACCCCCTCCTCTCTGACCTCACCCATTCTGCCCAGGCTCCTCCTATTTGACCCCACCCAATCTGACTAGGCTCCTCCTATACCCCTCCTCTCTGACCTCACCCAATCTGACTAGGCTCCTCCTAAGCCCCTAGGCTCCTCCTCTGCTGTCTGACCCCACCCATTCTGCCCAGGCTCCTCCTATTTGACACCAACCAATCTGACTAGGCTCCTCCTAAGCCCCCTCCTCTCTGACCTCACCCAATCTGACTAGGCTCCTCCTAAGCCCCTCCTCTGCTGTCTGACCCCACCCAACCTGCCCAGGCTCCTCCTATACCCCCTCCTCTCTGATTCCACCCATTCTTCCCAGGCTCCTCCCATCACCTTCTGACCCCACCCATTCTGCCCAGGCTCCTCCTATACCCCTCCTATTTGACCCCACCCAATCTGACTAGGCCCCTCCTCTGCTGTCTGACCCCACCCATTCTGCCCAGGCTCCTCCTATTTGACCCCACCCAATCTGACTTGGCTCCTCCTAAGCCCCTCCTCTGCTGTCTGACCCCACCCATTCTGCCCAGGCTCCTCCTATACCCCCTCCTCTCTGATTCCACCCATTCTTCCCAGGCTCCTCCCATCACCTTCTGAGCCCACCCATTCTGCCCAGGCTCCTCCTATACCCCTCCTATTTGACCCCACCCAATCTGACTAGGCCCCTCCTCTGCTGTCTGACCCCACCCATTCTGCCCAGGCTCCTCCTATTTGACCCCACCCAATCTGACTAGGCTCCTCCTATACCCCTCCCCCCAGGCTCCTCCTATACCCCTCCTCTCTGACCTCACCCAATCTGACTAGGCTCCTCCTATACCCCCTCCGCCCAGGCTCCTCCTATACCCCTCCTATTTGACCCCACCCAATCTGACTAGGCTCCTCCTATACCCCCTCTGCCCAGGCTCCTCGTATACCCCTCCTCTCTGACCTCACCCATTCTGCCCAGGCTCCTCCTAAGCCCCTCCTCTGCTGTCTGACCCCACCCAACCTGCCCAGGCTCCTCCTATACCCCTCCTCTCTGACCCCACCCAATCTGACTAGGCTCCTCCTAAGCCCCTCCTCTCCTCTCTGACCCCACCCATTCTGCCCAGGCTACTCCTAAGCCCCTCCTCTGCTATCTGACCCCACCCATTCTGCCCAGGCTCCTCCTATACCCCTCCTCTCTGACCCCACCCAATCTGACTAGGCTCCTCCTAAGCCCCTCCTCTGCTGTCTGACCCCACCCATTCTGCTCAGGCTCCTCCTAAGCCCCTCCTCTCTGACCCCACCCAATCTGACTAGGCTCCTCCTAAGCCCCTCCTCTGCTGTCTGACCCCACCCAATCTGACTAGGCTCCTCCTAAGCCCCTCCTCTGCTGTCTGACCTTACCCATTCTGCCCAGGCTCCTCCTATACCCCCTCCTCTCTGAATCCACCCATTCTGCCCAGGCTCCTCCTAAGCCCCTCCTCTCTGACCCCACCCAATCTGACTAGGCTCCTCCTAAGCCCCTCCCCTCCTCTCTGACCTCACCCATTCTGCCCAGGCTCCTCCTAAGCCCCTCCTCTGCTGTCTGACCCCACCCAACCTGCCCAGGCTCCTCCTATACCCCTCCTCTCTGACCCCACCCAATCTGACTAGGCTCCTCCTAAGCCCCTCCTCTCCTCTCTGACCCCACCCATTCTGCCCAGGCTCCTCCTAAGCCCCTCCTCTGCTATCTGACCCCACCCATTCTGCCCAGGCTCCTCTTATACCCCTCCTCTCTGACCCCACCCAATCTGACTAGGCTCCTCCTAAGCCCCTCCTCTGCTGTCTGACCCCACCCATTCTGCTCAGGCTCCTCCTAAGCCCCTCCTCTCTGACCCCACCCAATCTGACTAGGCTCCTCCTAAGCCCCTCCTCTGCTGTCTGACCCCACCCAATCTGACTAGGCTCCTCCTAAGCCCCTCCTCTGCTGTCTGACCCCACCCATTCTGCCCAGGCTCCTCCTATACCCCCTCCTCTCTGACTCCAGCCATTCTGCCCAGGCTCCTCCTAAGCCCCTCCTCTCTGACTCCACCCATTCTGCCCAGGCTCCTCCTAAGCCCCTCCTCTCTGACCCCACCCAATCTGACTAGGCTCCTCCTAAGCCCCTCCTCTCCTCTCTGACCCCACCCATTCTGCCCAGGCTCCTCCTATACCCCCTCCGCCCAGGCTCCTCCTATACCCCTCCTCTCTGACCTCACCCAATCTGACTAGGCTCCTCCTATACCCCCTCCGCCCAGGCTCCTCCTATACCCCTCCTCTCTGACCTCACCCAATCTGACTAGGCTCCTCCTATACCCCCTCTGCCCAGGCTCCTCCTATACCCCTCCTATTTGACCACACCCAATCTGACTAGGCTCCTCCTATACCCCCTCTGCCCAGGCTCCTCCTAAGCCCCTCCTCTCTGACCCACCCAATCTGACTAGGCTCCTCCTAAGCCCCTCCTCTGCTGTCTGACCCCACCCATTCTTCCCAGGCTCCTCCCATAACCTTCTGACCCCACCCATTCTGCCCTGGCTCCTCCTATACCCCTCCTATTTGACCCCACCCAATCTGACTAGGCCCCTCCTCTGCTGTCTGACCCCACCCATTCTGCCCAGGCTCCTCCTATTTGACCCCACCCAATCTGACTAGGCTCCTCCTATACCCCCTCTGCCCAGGCTCCTCCTATACACCTCCTCTCTGACCTCACCCAATCTGACTAGGCTCCTCCTAAGCCCCTAGGCTCCTCCTCTGCTGTCTGACCCCACCCATTCTGCCCAGGCTCCTCCTATTTGACCCCACCCAATCTGACTAGGCCCCTCCTGACCCCCCTCTGCCCAGGCTCCTCCTATACCCCTCCTCTCTGACCAGACTCCTCCTATACCCCTCCCAATCTGACTTGGCTCCTCCTAAACCCCTCCTCTGCTGTCTGACCCCACCCATTCTGCTCAGGCTCCTCCTATACCCCCTCCTCTCTGCCTCCACCCATTCTGCCCAGGCTCCTCCTAAGCCCCTCCTCTCTGACCCCACCCAATCTGACTAGGCTCCTCCTAAGCCCCTCCTCTGCTGTCTGACCCCACCCATTCTGCCCAGGCTCCTCCTATACCCCCTCCTCTCTGACTCCACCCATTCTGCCCAGGCTCCTCCTAAGCCCCTCCTCTCTGACCCCACCCAATCTGACTAGGCTCCTCCTATACCCCTCCTCTCTAACCTCACCCAATCTGACTAGGCTCCTCCTAAGCCCCTCCTCTCCTCTCTGACCCCACCCATTCTGCCCAGGCTCCTCCTAAGCCCCTCCTCTGCTATCTGACCCCACCCATTCTGCCCAGGCTCCTCCTATACCCCCTCCTCTCTGATTCCACCCATTCTTCCCAGGCTCCTCCCATAACCTTCTGACCCCACCCATTCTGCCCAGGCTCCTCCTATACCCCTCCTATTTGACCCCACCCAATCTGACTAGGCCCCTCCTCTGCTGTCCCCACCCATTCTGCCCAGGCTCCTCCTATTTGACCCCACCCAATCTGACTAGGCTCCTCCTAAGCCCCTCCTCTCCTCTCTGACCCCACCCAATCTGACTAGGCTCCTCCTAAGCCCCTCCTCTCTAACCTCACCCAATCTGACTCGGCTCCTCCTAAGCCCCTCCTCTCTGACCCCACCCAATCTGACTAGGCTCCTCCTAAGCCCCTCCTCTGCTGTCTGACCCCACCCATTCTGCCCAGGCTCCTCCTATACCCCCTCCTCTCTAACCTCACCCAATCTGACTAGGCTCCTCCTAAGCCCCTCCTCTCTGACCCACCCAATCTGACTAGGCTCCTCCTAAGCCCCTCCTCTGCTGTCTGACCCCACCCATTCTTCCCAGGCTCCTCCCATAACCTTCTGACCCCACCCATTCTGCCCAGGCTCCTCCTATACCCCTCCTATTTGACCCCACCCAATCTGACTAGGCCCCTCCTCTGCTGTCTGACCCCACCCATTCTGCCCAGGCTCCTCCTATTTGACCCCACCCAATCTGACTAGGCTCCTCCTATACCCCCTCTGCCCAGGCTCCTCCTATACCCCTCCTCTCTGACCTCACCCAATCTGACTAGGCTCCTCCTAAGCCCCTAGGCTCCTCCTCTGCTGTCTGACCCCACCCATTCTGCCCAGGCTCCTCCTATTTGACCCCACCCAATCTGACTAGGCCCCTCCTGAACCCCCTCTGCCCAGGCTCCTCCTATACCCCTCCTCTCTGACCAGACTCCTCCTATACCCCTCCCAATCTGACTTGGCTCCTCCTAAACCCCTCCTCTGCTGTCTGACCCCACCCATTCTGCTCAGGCTCCTCCTATACCCCCTTCTCTCTGCCTCCACCCATTCTGCCCCGGCTCCTCCTAAGCCCCTCCTCTCTGACCCCACCCAATCTGACTAGGCTCCTCCTAAGCCCCTCCTCTGCTGTCTGACCCCACCCATTCTGCCCAGGCTCCTCCTATACCCCCTCCTCTCTGACTCCACCCATTCTGCCCAGGCTCCTCCTAAGCCCCTCCTCTCTGACCCCACCCAATCTGACTAGGCTCCTCCTATACCCCTCCTCTCTAACCTCACCCAATCTGACTAGGCTCCTCCCAAGCCCCTCCTCTGCTGTCTGACCCCACCCAACCTGCCCAGGCTCCTCCTATACCCCTCCTCTCTGACCCCACCCAATCTGACTAGGCTCCTCCTAAGCCCCTCCTCTCTGACCCCACCCATTCTGCCCAGGCTCCTCCTAAACCCCTCCTCTGCTATCTGACCCCACCCATTCTGCCCAGGCTCCTCCTATACCCCCTCCTCTCTGCCTCCACCCATTCTGCCCAGGCTACTCCTAAGCCCCTCCTCTCTGACCCAACCCAATCTGACTAGGCTCCTCCTAAGCCCCTCCTCTCTGCCTCCACCCATTCTGCCCAGGCTCCTCCTAAGCCCCTCCTCTCTAACCCCACCCAATCTGACTAGGCTCCTCCTAAGCCCCTCCTCTCCGACCCCACCCATTCTGCCCAGGCTCCTCCTAAGCCCCTCCTCTGCTATCTGACCTCACCCATTCTGCCCAGGCTCCTCCTATACCCCCTCCTCTCTGACCCCACCCATTCTGCCCAGGCTCCTCCTATATCCCCTCCTCTCTGCCTCCACCCATTCTGCCCAGGCTCCTCCTAAGCCCCTCCTCTCTGACCCCACCCAATCTGACTAGGCTCCTCCTAAGCCCCTCCTCTGCTGTCTGGCCCCACCCATTCTGCCCAGGCTCCTCCTATACCCCCTCCTCTCTGACCTCACCCATTCCCCTCCTCTCTGACTCCACCGACTGCTCCTATACCCCCTCCTCTCTGATTCCACCCATTCTGCCCAGGCTCCTCCTATACCCCTCCTAATCTGACTAGGCCCCTCCTCTGCTGTCTGACCCCACCCATTCTGCCCAGGCTCCTCCTATACCCCCTCCTCTCTGACTCCACCCATTCTGCCCAGGCTCCTCCTAAGCCCCTCCTCTCTGAATCCATCCAATCTGACTAGGCTCCTCCTATACCCCTCCTCTCTGACTATACCCCTCCTCTCTGACCTCACCCAATCTGACTAGGCTCCTCCTATACCCCCTCTGCTCAGGCTCCTCCTATATCCCTCCTCTCTGGCCCCACCCATTCTGCCCAGGCTCCTCCTATACCCCCTCCTCTCTGACCTCACCCATTCCCCTCCTCTCTGACTCCACCGACTGCTCCTATACCCCCTCCTCTCTGATTCCACCCATTCTGCCCAGGCTCCTCCTATACCCCTCCTAATCTGACTAGGCCCCTCCTCTGCTGTCTGACCCCACCCATTCTGCCCAGGCTCCTCCTATACCCCCTCCTCTCTGACCCCATCCAATCTGACTAGGCTCCTCCTATACCCCTCCTCTCTGACTATACCCCTCCTCTCTGACCTCACCCAATCTGACTAGGCTCCTCCTATACCCCCTCTGCTCAGGCTCCTCCTATACCCCTCCTCTCTGACCTCACCCAATCTGACTAGGCTCCTCCTATACCCCCTCTGCTCAGGCTCCTCCTATACCCCTCCTCTCTGACCTCACCCAATCTGACTAGGCTCCTCCTAAGCCCCTCCTCTGCTGTCTGACCCCACCCATTCTGACTAAGCTCCTCCTAAACCCCTCCTCTGCTGTCTGACTCCACCCATTCTGCCCAGGCTCCTCCTCAGCCCCTCCTCTCTGACCTCACCCAATCTGACTAGGCTCCTCCTATACCCCCTCCTCTCTGACCCCACCCAGCTCCTCCTAAACCCCTCCTCTGCTGTCTGACCCCACCCATTCTGCCCAGGCTCCTCCTATACCCCCTCCTCTCTGACCTCACCCAATCTAACTAGGCTCCTCCTATACCCCTCCTCTGCTGTCTGACCCCACCCATTCTGCCCAGGCTCCTCCTATACCCCCTCCTCTCTGACCTCACCCATTCTGCCCAGGCTCCTCCTATACCCCTCCTCTCTGACCTCACCCAATCTGACTAGGCTCCTCCTATACCCCTCCTCTACTGTCTGACCCCACCCATTCTGCCCAGGCTCCTCCTATACCCCCTCCTCTCTGACCTCACCCATTCTGCCCAGGCTCCTCCTATTTGACCCCACCCAATCTGACTAGGCTCCTCCTATACCCCCTCTGCCCAGGCTCCTCCTATACCCCTCCTCTCTGACCTCACCCAATCTGACTAGGCTCCTCCTAAGCCCCTAGGCTCCTCCTCTGCTGTCTGACCCCACCCATTCTGCCCAGGCTCCTCCTATTTGACCCCAACCAATCTGACTAGGCTCCTCCTAAGCCCCCTCCTCTCTGACCTCACCCAATCTGACTAGGCTCCTCCTAAGCCCCTCCTCTGCTGTCTGACCCCACCCAACCTGCCCAGGCTCCTCCTATACCCCCTCCTCTCTGATTCCACCCATTCTTCGCAGGCTCCTCCCATCACCTTCTGACCCCACCCATTCTGCCCAGGCTCCTCCTATACCCCTCCTATTTGACCCCACCCAATCTGACTAGGCCCCTCCTCTGCTGTCTGACCCCACCCATTTTGCCCAGGCTCCTCCTATTTGACCCCACCCAATCTGACTAGGCTCCTCCTATACCCCTCCGCCCAGGCTCCTCCTATACCCCTCCTCTCTGACCTCACCCAATCTGACTAGGCTCCTCCTATACCCCCTCTGCCCAGGCTCCTCCTATACCCCTCCTATTTGACCCCACCCAATCTGACTAGGCTCCTCCTATACCCCCTCTGCCCAGGCTCCTCCTATACCCCTCCTCTCTGACCTCACCCATTCTGCCCAGGCTCCTCCTAAGCCCCTCCTCTGCTGTCTGACCCCACCCAACCTGCCCAGGCTCCTCCTATACCCCTCCTCTCTGACCCCACCCAATCTGACTAGGCTCCTCCTAAGCCCCTCCTCTCCTCTCTGACCCCACCCATTCTGCCCAGGCTCCTCCTAAGCCCCTCCTCTGCTATCTGACCCCACCCATTCTGCCCAGGCTCCTCCTATACCCCTCCTCTCTGACCCCACCCAATCTGACTAGGCTCCTCCTAAGCCCCTCCTCTGCTGTCTGACCCCACCCATTCTGCTCAGGCTCCTCCTAAGCCCCTCCTCTCTGACCCCACCCAATCTGACTAGGCTCCTCCTAAGCCCCTCCTCTGCTGTCTGACCCCACCCAATCTGACTAGGCTCCTCCTAAGCCCCTCCTCTGCTGTCTGACCCCACCCATTCTGCCCAGGCTCCTCCTATACCCCCTCCTCTCTGACTCCACCCATTCTGCCCAGGCTCCTCCTAAGCCCCTCCTCTCTGACTCCACCCATTCTGCCCAGGCTCCTCCTAAGCCCCTCCTCTCTGACCCCACCCAATCTGACTAGGCTCCTCCTAAGCCCCTCCTCTCCTCTCTGACCCCACCCATTCTGCCCAGGCTCCTCCTATACCCCCTCCGCCCAGGCTCCTCCTATACCCCTCCTCTCTGACCTCACCCAATCTGACTAGGCTCCTCCTATACCCCCTCCGCCCAGGCTCCTCCTATACCCCTCCTCTCTGACCTCACCCAATCTGACTAGGCTCCTCCTATACCCCCTCTGCCCAGGCTCCTCCTATACCCCTCCTATTTGACCCCACCCAATCTGACTAGGCTCCTCCTATACCCCCTCTGCCCAGGCTCCTCCTATACCCCTCCTCTCTGACCTCACCCATTCTGCCCAGGCTCCTCCTAAGCCCCTCCTCTCTGACCCCACCCAATCTGACTAGGCTCCTCCTAAGCCCCTCCTCTCCTCTCTGACCCCACCCATTCTCCCCAGGCTCCTCCTAAGCCCCTCCTCTGCTATCTGACCCCACCCATTCTGCCCAGGCTCCTCCTATACCCCTCCTCTCTGACCCCACCCAATCTGACTAGGCTCCTCCTAAGCCCCTCCTCTGCTGTCTGACCCCACCCAATCTGAATAGGCACCTCCTAAGCCCCTCCTCTGCTGTCTGACCCCACCCATTCTGCCCAGGCTCCTCCTATACCCCCTCCTCTCTGACTCCACCCATTCTGCCCAGGCTCCTCCTATACCCCTCCTATTTGACCCCACCCAATCTGACTAGGCCCCTCCTCTGCTGTCCCCACCCATTCTGCCCAGGCTCCTCCTATACCCCTCCTATTTGACCCCACCCAATCTGACTAGGCTCCTCCTATACCCCTCCTCTCTAACCTCACCCAATCTGACTAGGCTCCTCCTAAGCCCCTCCTCTCCTCTCTGACCCCACCCATTCTGCCCAGGCTCCTCCTAAGCCCCTCCTCTGCTATCTGACCCCACCCATTCTGCCCAGGCTCCTCCTATCCCCCCTCCTCTCTGATTCCACCCATTCTTCCCAGGCTCCTCCCATAACCTTCTGACCCCACCCATTCTGCCCAGGCTCCTCCTATACCCCTCCTATTTGACCCCACCCAATCTGACTAGGCCCCTCCTCTGCTGTCCCCACCCATTCTGCCCAGGCTCCTCCTATTTGACCCCACCCAATCTGACTAGGCTCCTCCTAAGCCCCTCCTCTCCTCTATGACCTCACCCAATCTGACTAGGCTCCTCCTCTGCTGTCTGACCCCACCCATTCTGCCCAGGCTCCTCCTATTTGACCCCACCCAATCTGACTAGGCCCCTCCTATACCCCCTCTACCCAGGCTCCTCCTATACCCCTCCTTTCTGACCAGAACTCCTCCTATACCCCTCCTCTCTGACCCCACCCAATCTGACTAGGCCCCTCCTATACCCCCTCTGCCCAGGCTCCTCCTATACCCCTCCTCTCTGACCAGAACTCCTCCTATACCCCTCCTCTCTGACCCCACCCAATCTGACTTGGCTCCTCCTAAACCCCTCCTCTGCTGTCTGACCCCACCCATTCTGCCCAGGCTCCTCCTATACCCCCTCCTCTCTGACTCCACCCAGCCTCCTCCTAAGCCCCTCCTCTCTGACCAGGCTCCTCCTATACCCCTCCTCTCTGACCTCACCCAATCTGACTAGGCTCCTCCTAAGCCCCTCCTCTGCTGTCTAACCCCACCCAACCTGCCCAGGCTCCTCCTATACCCCTCCTATTTGACCCCACCCAACCTGCCCAGGCTCCTCCTATACCCCTCCTCTCTGACCCCACCCAATCTGACTAGGCTCCTCCTAAGCCCCTCCTCTCCTCTCTGACCCCACCCATTCTGCCCAGGCTCCTCCTAAGCCCCTCCTCTGCTATCTGACCCCACCCATTCTGCCCAGGCTCCTCCTATACCCCTCCTCTCTGACTATACCCCTCCTCTCTGACCTCACCCAATCTGACTAGGCTCCTCCTATACCCCCTCTGCTCAGGCTCCTCCTATACCCCTCCTCTCTGACCTCACCCAATCTGACTAGGCTCCTCCTATACCCCCTCTGCTCAGGCTCCTCCTATACCCCTCCTCTCTGACCTCACCCAATCTGACTAGGCTCCTCCTAAGCCCCTCCTCTGCTGTCTGACCCCACCCAATCTGACTAGGCTCCTCCTAAGCCCCTCCTCTGCTGTCTGACCCCACCCATTCTGCCCAGGCTCCTCCTATACCCCCTCCTCTCTGACTCCACCCATTCTGCCCAGGCTCCTCCTATACCCCTCCTATTTGACCCCACCCAATCTGACTAGGCCCCTCCTCTGCTGTCCCCACCCATTCTGCCCAGGCTCCTCCTATACCCCTCCTATTTGACCCCACCCAATCTGACTAGGCTCCTCCTATACCCCTCCTCTCTAACCTCACCCAATCTGACTAGGCTCCTCCTAAGCCCCTCCTCTCCTCTCTGACCCCACCCATTCTGCCCAGGCTCCTCCTAAGCCCCTCCTCTGCTATCTGACCCCACCCATTCTGCCCAGGCTCCTCCTATACCCCTCCTCTCTGATTCCACCCATTCTTCCCAGGCTCCTCCCATAACCTTCTGACCCCACCCATTCTGCCCAGGCTCCTCCTATACCCCTCCTATTTGACCCCACCCAATATGACTAGGCCCCTCCTCTGCTGTCCCCACCCATTCTGCCCAGGCTCCTCCTATTTGACCCCACCCAATCTGACTAGCCTCCTCCTAAGCCCCTCCTCTCCTCTCTGACCTCACCCAATCTGACTAGGCTCCTCCTAAGCCCCTAGGCTCCTCCTCTGCTGTCTGACCCCACCCATTCTGCCCAGGCTCCTCCTATTTGACCCCACCCAATCTGACTAGGCCCCTCCTGAACCCCCTCTGCCCAGGCTCCTCCTATACCCCTCCTCTCTGACCAGACTCCTCCTATACCCCTCCCAATCTGACTTGGCTCCTCCTAAACCCCTCCTCTGCTGTCTGACCCCACCCATTCTGCTCAGGCTCCTCCTATACCCCCTCCTCTCTGCCTCCACCCATTCTGCCCAGGCTCCTCCTAAGCCCCTCCTCTCTGACCCCACCCAATCTGACTAGGCTCCTCCTAAGCCCCTCCTCTGCTGTCTGACCCCACCCATTCTGCCCAGGCTCCTCCTATACCCCCTCCTCTCTGCCTCCACCCATTCTGCCCAGGCTCCTCCTAAGCCCCTCCTCTCTGACCCCACCCAATCTGACTAGGCTCCTCCTATACCCCTCCTATTTGACCCCACCCAATCTGACTAGGCCCCTCCTCTGCTGTCCCCACCCATTCTGCCCAGGCTCCTCCTATACCCCTCCTATTTGACCCCACCCAATCTGACTAGGCTCCTCCTATATCCCTCCTCTCTGACCCCACCCAATCTGACTAGGCTCCTCCTAAGCCCCTCCTCTCTGCCTCCACCCATTCTGCCCAGGCTCCTCCTAAGCCCCTCCTATCTGACCCCACCCAATCTGACTAGGCTCCTCCTAAGCCCCTCCTCTCCGACCCCACCCATTCTGCCCAGCCTCCTCCTAAGCCCCTCCTCTGCTATCTGACCCCACCCATTCTGCCCAGGCTCCTCCTATACCCCCTCCTCTCTGACCCCACCCATTCTGTCCAGGCTCCTCCTATACCCCCTCCTCTCTGCCTCCACCCATTCTGCCCAGGCTCCTCCTAAGCCCCTCCTCTCTGACCCCACCCAATCTGACTAGGCTCCTCCTAAGTCCCTCCTCTCTGCCTCCACCCATTCTGCCCAGGCTCCTCCTAAGCCCCTCCTCTCTGACCCCACCCAATCTGACTAGGCTCCTCCTAAGCCCCTCCTCTCCGACCCCACCCATTCTGCCCAGGCTCCTCCTAAGCCCCTCCTCTGCTATCTGACCCCACCCATTCTGCCCAGGCTCCTCCTATACCCCCTCCTCTCTGACCCCACCCATTCTGCCCAGGCTCCTCCTATACCCCCTCCTCTCTGCCTCCACCCATTCTGCCCGGCTCCTCCTAAGCCCCTCCTCTCTGACCCCACCCAATCTGACTAGGCTCCTCCTAAGCCCCTCCTCTGCTGTCTGACCCCACCCATTCTGCCCAGGCTCCTCTTATACCCCCTCCTCTCTGACCTCACCCATTCCCCTCCTCTCTGACTCCACCGACTGCTCCTATACCCCCTCCTCTCTGATTCCACCCATTCTGCCCAGGCTCCTCCTATACCCCTCCTAATCTGACTAGGCCCCTCCTCTGCTGTCTGACCCCACCCATTCTGCCCAGGCTCCTCCTATACCCCCTCCTCTCTGACTCCACCCATTCTGCCCAGGCTCCTCCTAAGCCCCTCCTCTCTGACCCCATCCAATCTGACTAGGCTCCTCCTATACCCCTCCTCTCTGACTATACCCCTCCTCTCTGACCTCACCCAATCTGACTAGGCTCCTCCTATACCCCCTCTGCTCAGGCTCCTCCTATACCCCTCCTCTCTGACCTCACCCAATCTGACTAGGCTCCTCCTATACCCCCTCTGCTCAGGCTCCTCCTATACCCCTCCTCTCTGACCTCACCCAATCTGACTAGGCTCCTCCTATACCCCCTCTGCTCAGGCTCCTCCTATACCCCTCCTCTCTGACCTCACCCAATCTGACTAGGCTCCTCCTAAGCCCCTCCTCTGCTGTCTGACCCCACCCATTCTGACTAAGCTCCTCCTAAACCCCTCCTCTGCTGTCTGACTCCACCCATTCTGCCCAGGCTCCTCCTCAGCCCCTCCTCTCTGACCTCACCCAATCTGACTAGGCTCCTCCTATACCCCCTCCTCTCTGACCCCACCCAGCTCCTCCTAAACCCCTCCTCTGCTGTCTGACCCCACCCATTCTGCCCAGGCTCCTCCTATACCCCCTCCTCTCTGACCTCACCCAATCTGACTAGGCTCCTCCTATACCCCTCCTCTGCTGTCTGACCCCACCCATTCTGCCCAGGCTCCTCCTATACCCCCTCCTCTCTGACCTCACCCATTCTGCCCAGGCTCCTCCTATACCCCTCCTCTCTGACCTCACCCAATCTGACTAGGCTCCTCCTATACCCCTCCTCTGCTGTCTGACCCCACCCATTCTGCCCAGGCTCCTCCTATACCCCCTCCTCTCTGACCTCACCCATTCTGCCCAGGCTCCTCCTATTTGACCCCACCCAATCTGACTAGGCTCCTCCTATACCCCTCCTCTCTGACCTCACCCAATCTGACTAGGCTCCTCCTAAGCCCCTAGGCTCCTCCTCTGCTGTCTGACCCCACCCAACCTGCCCAGGCTCCTCCTATACCCCCTCCTCTCTGATTCCACCCATTCTTCCCAGGCTCCTCCCATCACCTTCTGACCCCACCCATTCTGCCCAGGCTCCTCCTATACCCCTCCTATTTGACCCCACCCAATCTGACTAGGCCCCTCCTCTGCTGTCTGACCCCACCCATTCTGCCCAGGCTCCTCCTATTTGACCCCACCCAATCTGATTAGGCTCCTCCTATACCCCTCCGCCCAGGCTCCTCCTATACCCCTCCTCTCTGACCTCACCCAATCTGACTAGGCTCCTCCTATACCCCCTCTGCCCAGGCTCCTCCTATACCCCTCCTATTTGACCCCACCCAATCTGACTAGGCTCCTCCTATACCCCCTCTGCCCAGGCTCCTCGTATACCCCTCCTCTCTGACCTCACCCATTCTGCCCAGGCTCCTCCTAAGCCCCTCCTCAGATGTCTGACCCCACCCAACCTGCCCAGGCTCCTCCTATACCCCTCCTCTCTGACCCCACCCAATCTGACTAGGCTCCTCCTAAGCCCCTCCTCTCCTCTCTGACCCCACCCATTCTGCCCAGGCTCCTCCTATACCCCCTCCTCTCTGACCCCACCCATTCTGCCCAGGCTCCTCCTATACCCCCTCCTCTCTGCCTCCACCCATTCTGCCCGGCTCCTCCTAAGCCCCTCCTCTCTGACCCCACCCAATCTGACTAGGCTCCTCCTAAGCCCCTCCTCTGCTGTCTGACCCCACCCATTCTGCCCAGGCTCCTCTTATACCCCCTCCTCTCTGACCTCACCCATTCCCCTCCTCTCTGACTCCACCGACTGCTCCTATACCCCCTCCTCTCTGATTCCACCCATTCTGCCCAGGCTCCTCCTATACCCCTCCTAATCTGACTAGGCCCCTCCTCTGCTGTCTGACCCCACCCATTCTGCCCAGGCTCCTCCTATACCCCCTCCTCTCTGACTCCACCCATTCTGCCCAGGCTCCTCCTAAGCCCCTCCTCTCTGACCCCATCCAATCTGACTAGGCTCCTCCTATACCCCTCCTCTCTGACTATACCCCTCCTCTCTGACCTCACCCAATCTGACTAGGCTCCTCCTATACCCCCTCTGCTCAGGCTCCTCCTATACCCCTCCTCTCTGACCTCACCCAATCTGACTAGGCTCCTCCTATACCCCCTCTGCTCAGGCTCCTCCTATACCCCTCCTCTCTGACCTCACCCAATCTGACTAGGCTCCTCCTATACCCCCTCTGCTCAGGCTCCTCCTATACCCCTCCTCTCTGACCTCACCCAATCTGACTAGGCTCCTCCTAAGCCCCTCCTCTGCTGTCTGACCCCACCCATTCTGACTAAGCTCCTCCTAAACCCCTCCTCTGCTGTCTGACTCCACCCATTCTGCCCAGGCTCCTCCTCAGCCCCTCCTCTCTGACCTCATCCAATCTGACTAGGCTCCTCCTATACCCCCTCCTCTCTGACCCCACCCAGCTCCTCCTAAACCCCTCCTCTGCTGTCTGACCCCACCCATTCTGCCCAGGCTCCTCCTATACCCCCTCCTCTCTGACCTCACCCAATCTGACTAGGCTCCTCCTATACCCCTCCTCTGCTGTCTGACCCCACCCATTCTGCCCAGGCTCCTCCTATACCCCCTCCTCTCTGACCTCACCCATTCTGCACAGGCTCCTCCTATACCCCTCCTCTCTGACCTCACCCAATCTGACTAGGCTCCTCCTATACCCCTCCTCTGCTGTCTGACCCCACCCATTCTGCCCAGGCTCCTCCTATACCCCCTCCTCTCTGACCTCACCCATTCTGCCCAGGCTCCTCCTATTTGACCCCACCCAATCTGACTAGGCTCCTCCTATACCCCTCCTCTCTGACCTCACCCAATCTGACTAGGCTCCTCCTAAGCCCCTAGGCTCCTCCTCTGCTGTCTGACCCCACCCAACCTGCCCAGGCTCCTCCTATACCCCCTCCTCTCTGATTCCACCCATTCTTCCCAGGCTCCTCCCATCACCTTCTGACCCCACCCATTCTGCCCAGGCTCCTCCTATACCCCTCCTATTTGACCCCACCCAATCTGACTAGGCCCCTCCTCTGCTGTCTGACCCCACCCATTCTGCCCAGGCTCCTCCTATTTGACCCCACCCAATCTGATTAGGCTCCTCCTATACCCCTCCGCCCAGGCTCCTCCTATACCCCTCCTCTCTGACCTCACCCAATCTGACTAGGCTCCTCCTATACCCCCTCTGCCCAGGCTCCTCCTATACCCCTCCTATTTGACCCCACCCAATCTGACTAGGCTCCTCCTATACCCCCTCTGCCCAGGCTCCTCGTATACCCCTCCTCTCTGACCTCACCCATTCTGCCCAGGCTCCTCCTAAGCCCCTCCTCTGATGTCTGACCCCACCCAACCTGCCCAGGCTCCTCCTATACCCCTCCTCTCTGACCCCACCCAATCTGACTAGGCTCCTCCTAAGCCCCTCCTCTCCTCTCTGACACCACCCATTCTGCCCAGGCTCCTCCTAAGCCCCTCCTCTGCTATCTGACCCCACCCATTCTGCCCAGGCTCCTCCTATACCCCTCCTCTCTGACCCCACCCAATCTGACTAGGCTCCTCCTAAGCCCCTCCTCTGCTGTCTGACCCCACCCATTCTGCTCAGGCTCCTCCTAAGCCCCTCCTCTCTGACCCCACCCAATCTGACTAGGCTCCTCCTAAGCCCCTCCTCTGCTGTCTGACCCCACCCAATCTGACTAGGCTCCTCCTAAGCCCCTCCTCTGCTGTCTGACCCCACCCATTCTGCCCAGGCTCCTCCTATACCCCCTCCTCTCTGACTCCACCCATTCTGCCCAGGCTCCTCCTAAGCCCCTCCTCTCTGACCCCACCCAATCTGACTAGGCTCCTCCTAAGCCCCTCCCCTCCTCTCTGACCTCACCCATTCTGCCCAGGCTCCGCCTAAGCCCCTCCTCTGCTGTCTGACCCCACCCAACCTGCCCAGGCTCCTCCTATACCCCTCCTCTCTGACCCCACCCAATCTGACTAGGCTCCTCCTAAGCCCCTCCTCTCCTCTCTGACCCCACCCATTCTGCCCAGGCTCCTCCTAAGCCCCTCCTCTGCTATCTGACCCCACCCATTCTGCCCAGGCTCCTCCTATACCCCTCCTCTCTGACCCCACCCAATCTGACTAGGCTCCTCCTAAGCCCCTACTCTGCTGTCTGACCCCACCCATTCTGCTCAGGCTCCTCCTAAGCCCCTCCTCTCTGACCCCACCCAATCTGACTAGGCTCCTCCTAAGCCCCTCCTCTGCTGTCTGACCCCACCCAATCTGACTGGGCTCCTCCTAAGCCCCTCCTCTGCTGTCTGACCCCACCCATTCTGCCCAGGCTCCTCCTATACCCCCTCCTCTCTGACTCCAGCCATTCTGCCCAGGCTCCTCCTAAGCCCCTCCTCTCTGACTCCACCCATTCTGCCCAGGCTCCTCCTAAGCCCCTCCTCTCTGACCCCACCCAATCTGACTAGGCTCCTCCTAAGCCCCTCCTCTCCTCTCTGACCCCACCCATTCTGCCCAGGCTCCTCCTATACCCCCTCCACCCAGGCTCCTCCTATACCCCTCCTCTCTGACCTCACCCAATCTGACTAGGCTCCTCCTATACCCCCTCCGCCCAGGCTCCTCCTATACCCCTCCTCTCTGACCTCACCCAATCTGACTAGGCTCCTCCTATACCCCCTCTGCCCAGGCTCCTCCTATACCCCTCCTATTTGACCCCACCCAATCTGACTAGGCTCCTCCTATACCCCCTCTGCCCAGGCTCCTCCTATACCCCTCCTCTCTGACCTCACCCATTCTGCCCAGGCTCCTCCTAAGCCCCTCCTCTGCTGTCTGACCCCACCCAACCTGCCCAGGCTCCTCCTATACCCCTCCTTTCTGACCCCACCCAATCTGACTAGGCTCCTCCTAAGCCCCTCCCTCTGACCCCACCCATTCTGCCCAGGCTCCTCCTAAGCCCCTCCTCTGCTATCTGACCCCACCCATTCTGCCCAGGCTCCTCCTATACCCCTCCTCTCTGACCCCACCCAATCTGACTAGGCTCCTCCTAAGCCCCTCCTCTGCTGTCTGACCCCACCCAATCTGACTAGGCTCCTTCTAAGCCCCTCCTCTGCTGTCTGACCCCACCCATTCTGCCCAGGCTCCTCCTATACCCCCTCCTCTCTGACTCCACCCATTCTGCCCAGGCTCCTCCTATACCCCTCCTATTTGACCCCACCCAATCTGACTAGGCCCCTCCTCTGCTGTCCCCACCCATTCTGCCCAGGCTCCTCCTATACCCCTCCTATTTGACCCCACCCAATCTGACTAGGCTCCTCCTATACCCCTCCTCTCTAACCTCACCCAATCTGACTAGGCTCCTCCTAAGCCCCTCCTCTCCTCTCTGACCCCACCCATTCTGCCCAGGCTCCTCCTAAGCCCCTCCTCTGCTATCTGACCCCACCCATTCTGCCCAGGCTCCTCCTATACCCCCTCCTCTCTGATTCCACCCATTCTTCCCAGGCTCCTCCCATAACCTTCTGACCCCACCCATTCTGCCCAGGCTCCTCCTATACCCCTCCTATTTGACCCCACCCAATCTGACTAGGCCCCTCCTCTGCTGTCCCCACCCATTCTGCCCAGGCTCCTCCTATTTGACCCCACCCAATCTGACTAGGCTCCTCCTAAGCCCCTCCTCTCCTCTCTGACCCCACCCAATCTGACTAGGCTCCTCCTAAGCCCCTCCTCTCTAACCTCACCCAATCTGACTAGGCTCCTCCTAAGCCCCTCCTCTCTGACCCCACCCAATCTGACTAGGCTCCTCCTAAGCCCCTCCTCTGCTGTCTGACCCCACCCATTCTGCCCAGGCTCCTCCTATACCCCCTCCTCTCTAACCTCACCCAATCTGACTAGGCTCCTCCTAAGCCCCTCCTCTCTGACCCACCCAATCTGACTAGGCTCCTCCTAAGCCCCTCCTCTGCTGTCTGACCCCACCCATTCTTCCCAGGCTCCTCCCATAACCTTCTGACCCCACCCATTCTGCCCAGGCTCCTCCTATATCCCTCCTATTTGACCCCACCCAATCTGACTAGGCCCCTCCTGAACCCCCTCTGCCCAGGCTCCTCCTATACCCCTCCTCTCTGACCAGACTCCTCCTATACCCCTCCCAATCTGACTTGGCTCCTCCTAAACCCCTCCTCTGCTGTCTGACCCCACCCATTCTGCTCAGGCTCCTCCTATACCCCCTCCTCTCTGCCTCCACCCATTCTGCCCAGGCTCCTCCTAAGCCCCTCCTCTCTGACCCCACCCAATCTGACTAGGCTCCTCCTAAGCCCCTCCTCTGCTGTCTGATCCCACCCATTCTGCCCAGGCTCCTCCTAAGCCCCTCCTCTCTGACCCCACCCAATCTGACTAGGCTCCTCCTATACCCCTCCTATTTGACCCCACCCAATCTGACTAGGCCCCTCCTCTGCTGTCCCCACCCATTCTGCCCAGGCTCCTCCTATACCCCTCCTATTTGACCCCACCCAATCTGACTAGGCTCCTCCTATACCCCTCCTCTCTGACCCCACCCAATCTGACTAGGCTCCTCCTAAGCCCCTCCTCTCTGACCCCACCCAATCTGACTAGGCTCCTCCTAAGCCCCTCCTCTCCGACCCCACCCATTCTGCCCAGCCTCCTCCTAAGCCCCTCCTCTGCTATCTGACCCCACCCATTCTGCCCAGGCTCCTCCTATACCCCCTCCTCTCTGACCCCACCCATTCTGCCCAGGCTCCTCCTATACCCCCTCCTCTCTGCCTCCACCCATTCTGCCCAGGCTCCTCCTAAGCCCCTCCTCTCTGACCCCACCCAATCTGACTAGGCTCCTCCTAAGTCCCTCCTCTCTGCCTCCACCCATTCTGCCCAGGCTCCTCCTAAGCCACTCCTCTCTGACCCCACCCAATCTGACTAGGCTCCTCCTAAGCCCCTCCTCTCCGACCCCACCCATTCTGCCCAGGCTCCTCCTAAGCCCCTCCTCTGCTATCTGACCCCACCCATTCTGCCCAGGCTCCTCCTATACCCCCTCCTCTCTGACCCCACCCATTCTGCCCAGGCTCCTCCTATACCCCCTCCTCTCTGCCTCCACCCATTCTGCCCAGGCTCCTCCTAAGCCCCTCCTCTCTGACCCCACCCAATCTGACTAGGCTCCTCCTAAGCCCCTCCTCTGCTGTCTGACCCCACCCATTCTGCCCAGGCTCCTCTTATACCCCCTCCTCTCTGACCTCACCCATTCCCCTCCTCTCTGACTCCACCGACTGCTCCTATACCCCCTCCTCTCTGATTCCACCCATTCTGCCCAGGCTCCTCCTATACCCCTCCTAATCTGACTAGGCCCCTCCTCTGCTGTCTGACCCCACCCATTCTGCCCAGGCTCCTCCTATACCCCCTCCTCTCTGACTCCACCCATTCTGCCCAGGCTCCTCCTAAGCCCCTCCTCTCTGACCCCATCCAATCTGACTAGGCTCCTCCTATACCCCTCCTCTCTGACTATACCCCTCCTCTCTGACCTCACCCAATCTGACTAGGCTCCTCCTATACCCCCTCTGCTCAGGCTCCTCCTATACCCCTCCTCTCTGACCTCACCCAATCTGACTAGGCTCCTCCTATACCCCCTCTGCTCAGGCTCCTCCTATACCCCTCCTCTCTGACCTCACCCAATCTGACTAGGCTCCTCCTAAGCCCCTCCTCTGCTGTCTGACCCCACCCATTCTGACTAAGCTCCTCCTAAACCCCTCCTCTGCTGTCTGACTCCACCCATTCTGCCCAGGCTCCTCCTCAGCCCCTCCTCTCTGACCTCACCCAATCTGACTAGGCTCCTCCTATACCCCCTCCTCTCTGACCCCACCCAGCTCCTCCTAAACCCCTCCTCTGCTGTCTGACCCCACCCATTCTGCCCAGGCTCCTCCTATACCCCCTCCTCTCTGACCTCACCCAATCTGACTAGGCTCCTCCTATACCCCTCCTCTGCTGTCTGACCCCACCCATTCTGCCCAGGCTCCTCCTATACCCCCTCCTCTCTGACCTCACCCATTCTGCCCAGGCTCCTCCTATTTGACCCCACCCAATCTGACTAGGCTCCTCCTATACCCCTCCTCTCTGACCTCACCCAATCTGACTAGGCTCCTCCTAAGCCCCTAGGCTCCTCCTCTGCTGTCTGACCCCACCCATTCTGCCCAGGCTCCTCCTATTTGACACCAACCAATCTGACTAGGCTCCTCCTAAGCCCCCTCCTCTCTGACCTCACCCAATCTGACTAGGCTCCTCCTAAGCCCCTCCTCTGCTGTCTGACCCCACCCAACCTGCCCAGGCTCCTCCTATACCCCCTCCTCTCTGATTCCACCCATTCTTCCCAGGCTCCTCCCATCACCTTCTGACCCCACCCATTCTGCCCAGGCTCCTCCTATACCCCTCCTATTTGACCCCACCCAATCTGACTAGGCCCCTCCTCTGCTGTCTGACCCCACCCATTCTGCCCAGGCTCCTCCTATTTGACCCCACCCAATCTGACTTGGCTCCTCCTAAGCCCCTCCTCTGCTGTCTGACCCCACCCATTCTGCCCAGGCTCCTCCTATACCCCCTCCTCTCTGATTCCACCCATTCTTCCCAGGCTCCTCCCATCACCTTCTGACCCCACCCATTCTGCCCAGGCTCCTCCTATACCCCTCCTATTTGACCCCACCCAATCTGACTAGGCCCCTCCTCTGCTGTCTGACCCCACCCATTCTGCCCAGGCTCCTCCTATTTGACCCCACCCAATCTGACTAGGCTCCTCCTATACCCCTCCGCCCAGGCTCCTCCTATACCCCTCCTCTCTGACCTCACCCAATCTGACTAGGCTCCTCCTATACCCCCTCTGCCCAGGCTCCTCCTATACCCCTCCTATTTGACCCCACCCAATCTGACTAGGCTCCTCCTATACCCCCTCTGCCTAGGCTCCTCGTATACCCCTCCTCTCTGACCTCACCCATTCTGCCCAGGCTCCTCCTAAGCCCCTCCTCTGCTGTCTGACCCCACCCAACCTGCCCAGGCTCCTCCTATACCCCTCCTCTCTGACCCCACCCAATCTGACTAGGCTCCTCCTAAGCCCCTCCTCTCCTCTCTGACACCACCCATTCTGCCCAGGCTCCTCCTAAGCCCCTCCTCTGCTATCTGACCCCACCCATTCTGCCCAGGCTCCTCCTATACCCCTCCTCTCTGACCCCACCCAATCTGACTAGGCTCCTCCTAAGCCCCTCCTCTGCTGTCTGACCCCACCCATTCTGCTCAGGCTCCTCCTAAGCCCCTCCTCTCTGACCCCACCCAATCTGACTAGGCTCCTCCTAAGCCCCTCCTCTGCTGTCTGACCCCACCCAATCTGACTAGGCTCCTCCTAAGCCCCTCCTCTGCTGTCTGACCCCACCCATTCTGCCCAGGCTCCTCCTATACCCCCTCCTCTCTGACTCCACCCATTCTGCCCAGGCTCCTCCTAAGCCCCTCCTCTCTGACCCCACCCAATCTGACTAGGCTCCTCCTAAGCCCCTCCCCTCCTCTCTGACCTCACCCATTCTGCCCAGGCTCCGCCTAAGCCCCTCCTCTGCTGTCTGACCCCACCCAACCTGCCCAGGCTCCTCCTATACCCCTCCTCTCTGACCCCACCCAATCTGACTAGGCTCCTCCTAAGCCCCTCCTCTCCTCTCTGACCCCACCCATTCTGCCCAGGCTCCTCCTAAGCCCCTCCTCTGCTATCTGACCCCACCCATTCTGCCCAGGCTCCTCCTATACCCCTCCTCTCTGACCCCACCCAATCTGACTAGGCTCCTCCTAAGCCCCTCCTCTGCTGTCTGACCCCACCCATTCTGCTCAGGCTCCTCCTAAGCCCCTCCTCTCTGACCCCACCCAATCTGACTAGGCTCCTCCTAAGCCCCTCCTCTGCTGTCTGACCCCACCCAATCTGACTAGGCTCCTCCTAAGCCCCTCCTCTGCTGTCTGACCCCACCCATTCTGCCCAGGCTCCTCCTATACCCCCTCCTCTCTGACTCCAGCCATTCTGCCCAGGCTCCTCCTAAGCCCCTCCTCTCTGACTCCACCCATTCTGCCCAGGCTCCTCCTAAGCCCCTCCTCTCTGACCCCACCCAATCTGACTAGGCTCCTCCTAAGCCCCTCCTCTCCTCTCTGACCCCACCCATTCTGCCCAGGCTCCTCCTATACCCCCTTCGCCCAGGCTCCTCCTATACCCCTCCTCTCTGACCTCACCCAATCTGACTAGGCTCCTCCTATACCCCCTCCGCCCAGGCTCCTCCTATACCCCTCCTCTCTGACCTCACCCAATCTGACTAGGCTCCTCCTATACCCCCTCTGCCCAGGCTCCTCCTATACCCCTCCTATTTGACCCCACCCAATCTGACTAGGCTCCTCCTATACCCCCTCTGCCCAGGCTCCTCCTATACCCCTCCTCTCTGACCTCACCCATTCTGCCCAGGCTCCTCCTAAGCCCCTCCTCTGCTGTCTGACCCCACCCAACCTGCCCAGGCTCCTCCTATACCCCTCCTCTCTGACCCCACCCAATCTGACTAGGCTCCTCCTAAGCCCCTCCTCTCCTCTCTGACCCCACCCATTCTGCCCAGGCTCCTCCTAAGCCCCTCCTCTGCTATCTGACCCCACCCATTCTGCCCAGGCTCCTCCTATACCCCTCCTCTCTGACCCCACCCAATCTGACTAGGCTCCTTCTAAGCCCCTCCTCTGCTGTCTGACCCCACCCAATCTGACTAGGCTCCTCCTAAGCCCCTCCTCTGCTGTCTGACCCCACCCATTCTGGCCAGGCTCCTCCTATACCCCCTCCTCTCTGACTCCACCCATTCTGCCCAGGCTCCTCCTATACCCCTCCTATTTGACCCCACCCAATCTGACTAGGCCCCTCCTCTGCTGTCCCCACCCATTCTGCCCAGGCTCCTCCTATACCCCTCCTATTTGACCCCACCCAATCTGACTAGGCTCCTCCTATACCCCTCCTCTCTAACCTCACCCAATCTGACTAGGCTCCTCCTAAGCCCCTCCTCTCCTCTCTGACCCCACCCATTCTGCCCAGGCTCCTCCTAAGCCCCTCCTCTGCTATCTGACCCCACCCATTCTGCCCAGGCTCCTCCTATACCCCCTCCTCTCTGATTCCACCCATTCTTCCCAGGCTCCTCCCATAACCTTCTGACCCCACCCATTCTGCCCAGGCTCCTCCTATACCCCTCCTATTTGACCCCACCCAATCTGACTAGGCCCCTCCTCTGCTGTCCCCACCCATTCTGCCCAGGCTCCTCCTATTTGACCCCACCCAATCTGACTAGGCTCCTCCTAAGCCCCTCCTCTCCTCTCTGACCCCACCCAATCTGACTAGGCTCCTCCTAAGCCCCTCCTCTCTAACCTCACCCAATCTGACTAGGCTCCTCCTAAGCCCCTCCTCTCTGACCCCACCCAATCTGACTAGGCTCCTCCTAAGCCCCTCCTCTGCTGTCTGACCCCACCCATTCTGCCCAGGCTCCTCCTATACCCCCTCCTCTCTAACCTCACCCAATCTGACTAGGCTCCTCCTAAGCCCCTCCTCTCTGACCCACCCAATCTGACTAGGCTCCTCCTAAGCCCCTCCTCTGCTGTCTGACCCCACCCATTCTTCCCAGGCTCCTCCCATAACCTTCTGACCCCACCCATTCTGCCCAGGCTCCTCCTATACCCCTCCTATTTGACCCCACCCAATCTGACTAGGCCCCTCCTCTGCTCTCTGACCCCACCCATTCTGCCCAGGCTCCTCCTATACCCCCTCCTCTCTGACCTCACCCATTCTGCCCAGGCTCCTCCTATTTGACCCCACCCAATCTGACTAGGCTCCTCCTATACCCCCTCTGCCCAGGCTCCTCCTATACCCCTCCTCTCTGACCTCACCCAATCTGACTAGGCTCCTCCTAAGCCCCTAGGCTCCTCCTCTGCTGTCTGACCCCACCCATTCTGCCCAGACTCCTCCTATACCCCTCCCAATCTGACTTGGCTCCTCCTAAACCCCTCCTCTGCTGTCTGACCCCACCCATTCTGCTCAGGCTCCTCCTATACCCCCTCCTCTCTGCCTCCACCCATTCTGCCCAGGCTCCTCCTAAGCCCCTCCTCTCTGACCCCACCCAATCTGACTAGGCTCCTCCTAAGCCCCTCCTCTGCTGTCTGACCCCACCCATTCTGCCCAGGCTCCTCCTATACCCCCTCCTCTCTGACTCCACCCATTCTGCCCAGGCTCCTCCTGAGCCCCTCCTCTCTGACCCCACCCAAACTGACTAGGCTCCTCCTATACCCCTCCTCTCTAACCTCACCCAATCTGACTAGGCTCCTCCTAAGCCCCTCCTCTGCTGTCTGACCCCACCCAACCTGCCCAGGCTCCTCCTATACCCCTCCTCTCTGACCCCACCCAATCTGACTAGGCTCCTCCTAAGCCCCTCCTCTCTGACCCCACCCATTCTGCCCAGGCTCCTCCTAAGCCCCTCCTCTGCTATCTGACCCCACCCATTCTGCCCAGGCTCCTCCTATACCCCCTCCTCTCTGCCTCCACCCATTCTGCCCAGGCTCCTCCTAAGCCCCTTCTCTCTGACCCAACCCAATCTGACTAGGCTCCTCCTAAGCCCCTCCTCTCTGCCTCCACCCATTCTGCCCAGGCTCCTCCTAAGCCCCTCCTCTCTGACCCCACCCAATCTGACTAGGCTCCTCCTAAGCCCCTCCTCTCCGACCCCACCCATTCTGCCCAGGCTCCTCCTAAGCCCCTCCTCTGCTATCTGACCCCACCCATTCTGCCCAGGCTCCTCCTATACCCCCTCCTCTCTGACCCCACCCATTCTGCCCAGGCTCCTCCTATACCCCCTCCTCTCTGCCTCCACCCATTCTGCCCAGGCTCCTCCTAAGCCCCTCCTCTCTGACCCCTCCCAATCTGACTAGGCTCCTCCTAAGCCCCTCCTCTGCTGTCTGACCCCACCCATTCTGCCCAGGCTCCTCCTATACCCCCTCCTCTCTGACCTCACCCATTCCCCTCCTCTCTGACTCCACCGACTGCTCCTATACCCCCTCCTCTCTGATTCCACCCATTCTGCCCAGGCTCCTCCTATACCCCTCCTAATCTGACTAGGCCCCTCCTCTGCTGTCTGACCCCACCCATTCTGCCCAGGCTCCTCCTATACCCCCTCCTCTCTGACTCCACCCATTCTGCCCAGGCTCCTCCTAAGCCCCTCCTCTCTGACCCCATCCAATCTGACAAGGCTCCTCCTATACCCCTCCTCTCTGACTATACCCCTCCTCTCTGACCTCACCCAATCTGACTAGGCTCCTCCTATACCCCCTCTGCTCAGGCTCCTCCTATACCCCTCCTCTCTGACCTCACCCAATCTGACTAGGCTCCTCCTATACCCCCTCTGCTCAGGCTCCTCCTATACCCCTCCTCTCTGACCTCACCCAATCTGACTAGGCTCCTCCTAAGCCCCTCCTCTGCTGTCTGACCCCACCCATTCTGACTAAGCTCCTCCTAAACCCCTCCTCTGCTGTCTGACTCCACCCATTCTGCCCAGGCTCCTCCTCAGCCCCTCCTCTCTGACCTCACCCAATCTGACTAGGCTCCTCCTATACCCCCTCCTCTCTGACCCCACCCAGCTCCTCCTAAACCCCTCCTCTGCTGTCTGACCCCACCCATTCTGCCCAGGCTCCTCCTATACCCCCTCCTCTCTGACCTCACCCAATCTAACTAGGCTCCTCCTATACCCCTCCTCTGCTGTCTGACCCCACCCATTCTGCCCAGGCTCCTCCTATACCCCCTCCTCTCTGACCTCACCCATTCTGCCCAGGCTCCTCCTATACCCCTCCTCTCTGACCTCACCCAATCTGACTAGGCTCGCTCCTCCTATACCCCTCCTCTGCTGTATGACCCCACCCATTCTGCCCAGGCTCCTCCTATACCCCCTCCTCTCTGACCTCACCCATTCTGCCCAGGCTCCTCCTATTTGACCCCACCCAATCTGACTAGGCTCCTCCTATACCCCCTCTGCCCAGGCTCCTCCTATACCCCTCCTCTCTGACCTCACCCAATCTGACTAGGCTCCTCCTAAGCCCCTAGGCTCCTCCTCTGCTGTCTGACCCCACCCATTCTGCCCAGGCTCCTCCTATTTGACCCCAACTAATCTGACTAGGCTCCTCCTAAGCCCCCTCCTCTCTGACCTCACCCAATCTGACTAGGCTCCTCCTAAGCCCCTCCTCTGCTGTCTGACCCCACCCAACCTGCCCAGGCTCCTCCTATACCCCCTCCTCTCTGATTCCACCCATTCTTCCCAGGCTCCTCCCATCACCTTCTGACCCCACCCATTCTGCCCAGGCTCCTCCTATACCCCTCCTATTTGACCCCACCCAATCTGACTAGGCCCCTCCTCTGCTGTCTGACCCCACCCATTCTGCCCAGGCTCCTCCTATTTGACCCCACCCAATCTTACTTGGCTCCTCCTAAGCCCCTCCTCTGCTGTCTGACCCCACCCATTCTGCCCAGGCTCCTCCTATACCCCCTCCTCTCTGATTCCACCCATTCTTCCCAGGCTCCTCCCATCACCTTCTGACCCCACCCATTCTGCCCAGGCTCCTCCTATACCCCTCCTATTTGACCCCACCCAATCTGACTAGGCCCCTCCTCTGCTGTCTGACCCCACCCATTCTGCCCAGGCTCCTCCTATTTGACCCCACCCAATCTGACTAGGCTCCTCCTATACCCCTCCGCCCAGGCTCCTCCTATACCCCTCCTCTCTGACCTCACCCAATCTGACTAGGCTCCTCCTATACCCCCTCTGCCCAGGCTCCTCCTATACCCCTCCTATTTGACTCCACCCAATCTGACTAGGCTCCTCCTATACCCCCTCTGCCCAGGCTCCTCCTATACCCCTCCTCTCTGACCTCACCCATTCTGCCCAGGCTCCTCCTAAGCCCCTCCTCTACTGTCTGACCCCACCCAACCTGCCCAGGCTCCTCCTATACCCCTCCTCTCTGACCCCAGCCAATCTGACTAGGCTCCTCCTAAGCCCCTCCTCTCCTCTCTGACCCCACCCATTCTGCCCAGGCTCCTCCTAAGCCCCTCCTCTGCTATCTGACCCCACCCATTCTGCCCAGGCTCCTCCTATACCCCTCCTCTCTGACCCCACCCAATCTGACTAGGCTCCTCCTAAGCCCCTCCTCTGCTGTCTGACCCCACCCATTCTGCTCAGGCTCCTCCTAAGCCCCTCCTCTCTGACCCCACCCAATCTGACTAGGCTCCTCCTAAGCCCCTCCTCTGCTGTCTGACCCCACCCAATCTGACTAGGCTCCTCCTCAGCCCCTCCTCTGCTGTCTGACCCCACCCATTCTGCCCAGGCTCCTCCTATACCCCCTCCTCTCTGACTCCACCCATTCTGCCCAGGCTCCTCCTAAGCCCCTCCTCTCTGACTCCACCCATTCTGCCCAGGCTCCTCCTAAGCCCCTCCTCTCTGACCCCACCCAATCTGACTAGGCTCCTCCTAAGCCCCTCCTCTCCTCTCTGACCCCACCCATTCTGCCCAGGCTCCTCCTATACCCCCTCCGCCCAGGCTCCTCCTATACCCCTCCTCTCTGACCTCACCCAATCTGACTAGGCTCCTCCTATACCCCCTCTGCCCAGGCTCCTCCTATACCCCTCCTCTCTGACCTCACCCAATCTGACTATGCTCCTCCTATACCCCCTCTGCCCAGGCTCCTCCTATACCCCTCCTATTTGACCCCACCCAATCTGACTAGGCTCCTCCTATACCCCCTCTGCCCAGGCTCCTCCTATACCCCTCCTCTCTGACCTCACCCATTCTGCCCAGGCTCCTCCTAAGCCCCTCCTCTGCTGTCTGACCCCACCCAACCTGCCCAGGCTCCTCCTATACCCCTCCTCTCTGACCCCACCCAATCTGACTAGGCTCCTCCTAAGCCCCTCCTCTCCTCTCTGACCCCACCCATTCTGCCCAGGCTCCTCCTAAGCCCCTCCTCTGCTATCTGACCCCACCCATTCTGCCCAGGCTCCTCCTATACCCCTCCTCTCTGACCCCACCCAATCTGACTAGGCTCCTCCTAAGCCCCTCCTCTGCTGTCTGACCCCACCCAATCTGAATAGGCACCTCCTAAGCCCCTCCTCTGCTGTCTGACCCCACCCATTCTGCCCAGGCTCCTCCTATACCCCCTCCTCTCTGACTCCACCCATTCTGCCCAGGCTCCTCCTATACCCCTCCTATTTGACCCCACCCAATCTGACTAGGCCCCTCCTCTGCTGTCCCCACCCATTCTGCCCAGGCTCCTCCTATACCCCTCCTATTTGACCCCACCCAATCTGACTAGGCTCCTCCTATACCCTTCCTCTCTAACCTCACCCAATCTGACTAGGCTCCTCCTAAGCCCCTCCTCTCCTCTCTGACCCCACCCATTCTGCCCAGGCTCCTCCTATCCCCCCTCCTCTCTGATTCCACCCATTCTTCCCAGGCTCCTCCCATAACCTTCTGACCCCACCCATTCTGCCCAGGCTCCTCCTATACCCCTCCTATTTGACCCCACCCAATCTGACTAGGCCCCTCCTCTGCTGTCCCCACCCATTCTGCCCAGGCTCCTCCTATTTGACCCCACCCAATCTGACTAGGCTCCTCCTAAGCCCCTCCTCTCCTCTCTGACCTCACCCAATCTGACTAGGCTCCTCCTCTGCTGTCTGACCCCACCCATTCTGCCCAGGCTCCTCCTATTTGACCCCACCCAATCTGACTAGGCCCCTCCTATACCCCCTCTACCCAGGCTCCTCCTATACCCCTCCTCTCTGACCAGAACTCCTCCTATACCCCTCCTCTCTGACCCCACCCAATCTGACTAGGCCCCTCCTATACCCCCTCTGCCCAGGCTCCTCCTATACCCCTCCTCTCTGACCAGAACTCCTCCTATACCCCTCCTCTCTGACCCCACCCAATCTGACTTGGCTCCTCCTAAACCCCTCCTCTGCTGTCTGACCCCACCCATTCTGCCCAGGCTCCTCCTATACCCCCTCCTCTCTGACTCCACCCAGCCTCCTCCTAAGCCCCTCCTCTCTGACCAGGCTCCTCCTATACCCCTCCTCTCTGACCTCACCCAATCTGACTAGGCTCCTCCTAAGCCCCTCCTCTGCTGTCTAACCCCACCCAACCTGCCCAGGCTCCTCCTATACCCCTCCTATTTGACCCCACCCAACCTGCCCAGGCTCCTCCTATACCCCTCCTCTCTGACCCCACCCAATCTGACTAGGCTCCTCCTAAGCCCCTCCTCTCCTCTCTGACCCCACCCATTCTGCCCAGGCTCCTCCTAAGCCCCTCCTCTGCTATCTGACCCCACCCATTCTGCCCAGGCTCCTCCTATACCCCTCCTCTCTGACTATACCCCTCCTCTCTGACCTCACCCAATCTGACTAGGCTCCTCCTATACCCCCTCTGCTCAGGCTCCTCCTATACCCCTCCTCTCTGACCTCACCCAATCTGACTAGGCTCCTCCTATACCCCCTCTGCTCAGGCTCCTCCTATACCCCTCCTCTCTGACCTCACCCAATCTGACTAGGCTCCTCCTAAGCCCCTCCTCTGCTGTCTGACCCCACCCAATCTGACTAGGCTCCTCCTAAGCCCCTCCTCTGCTGTCTGACCCCACCCATTCTGCCCAGGCTCCTCCTATACCCCCTCCTCTCTGACTCCACCCATTCTGCCCAGGCTCCTCCTATACCCCTCCTATTTGACCCCACCCAATCTGACTAGGCCCCTCCTCTGCTGTCCCCACCCATTCTGCCCAGGCTCCTCCTATACCCCTCCTATTTGACCCCACCCAATCTGACTAGGCTCCTCCTATACCCCTCCTCTCTAACCTCACCCAATCTGACTAGGCTCCTCCTAAGCCCCTCCTCTCCTCTCTGACCCCACCCATTCTGCCCAGGCTCCTCCTAAGCCCCTCCTCTGCTATCTGACCCCACCCATTCTGCCCAGGCTCCTCCTATACCCCCTCCTCTCTGATTCCACCCATTCTTCCCAGGCTCCTCCCATAACCTTCTGACCACACCCATTCTGCCCAGGCTCCTCCTATACCCCTCCTATTTGACCCCACCCAATCTGACTAGGCCCCTCCTCTGCTGTCCCCACCCATTCTGCCCAGGCTCCTCCTATTTGACCCACCCAATCTGACTAGGCTCCTCCTAAGCCCCTCCTCTCCTCTCTGACCTCACCCAATCTGACTAGGCTCCTCCTAAGCCCCTAGGCTCCTCCTCTGCTGTCTGACCCCACCCATTCTGCCCAGGCTCCTCCTATTTGACCCCACCCAATCTGACTAGGCCCCTCCTGAACCCCCTCTGCCCAGGCTCCTCCTATACCCCTCCTCTCTGACCAGACTCCTCCTATACCCGTCCCAATCTGACTTGGCTCCTCCTAAACCCCTTCTCTGCTGTCTGACCCCACCCATTCTGCTCAGGCTCCTCCTATACCCCCTCCTCTCTGCCTCCACCCATTCTGCCCAGGCTCCTCCTAAGCCCCTCCTCTCTGACCCCACCCAATCTGACTAGGCTCCTCCTAAGCCCCTCCTCTGCTGTCTGACCCCACCCATTCTGCCCAGGCTCCTCCTATACCCCCTCCTCTCTGCCTCCACCCATTCTGCCCAGGCTCCTCCTAAGCCCCTCCTCTCTGACCCCACCCAATCTGACTAGGCTCCTCCTATACCCCTCCTATTTGACCCCACCCAATCTGACTAGGCCCCTCCTCTGCTGTCCCCACCCATTCTGCCCAGGCTCCTCCTATACCCCTCCTATTTGACCCCACCCAATCTGACTAGGCTCCTCCTATACCCCTCCTCTCTGACCCCACCCAATCTGACTAGGCTCCTCCTAAGCCCCTCCTCTCTGCCTCCACCCATTCTGCCCAGGCTCCTCCTAAGCCCCTCCTCTCTGACCCCACCCAATCTGACTAGGCTCCTCCTAAGCCCCTCCTCTCCGACCCCACCCATTCTGCCCAGCCTCCTCCTAAGCCCCTCCTCTGCTATCTGACCCCACCCATTCTGCCCAGGCTCCTCCTATACCCCCTCCTCTCTGACCCCACCCATTCTGCCCAGGCTCCTCCTATACCCCCTCCTCTCTGCCTCCACCCATTCTGCCCAGGCTCCTCCTAAGCCCCTCCTCTCTGACCCCACCCAATCTGACTAGGCTCCTCCTAAGCCCCTCCTCTCTGCCTCCACCCATTCTGCCCAGGCTCCTCCTAAGCCCCTCCTCTCTGACCCCACCCAATCTGACTAGGCTCCTCCTAAGCCCCTCCTCTCCGACCCCACCCATTCTGCCCAGGCTCCTCCTAAGCCCCTCCTCTGCTATCTGACCCCACCCATTCTGCCCAGGCTCCTCCTATACCCCCTCCTCTCTGACCCCACCCATTCTGCCCAGGCTCCTCCTATACCCCCTCCTCTCTGCCTCCACCCATTCTGCCCAGGCTCCTCCTAAGCCCCTCCTCTCTGACCCCACCCAATCTGACTAGGCTCCTCCTAAGCCCCTCCTCTGCTGTCTGACCCCACCCATTCTGCCCAGGCTCCTCCTATACCCCCTCCTCTCTGACCTCACCCATTCCCCTCCTCTCTGACTCCACCGACTGCTCCTATACCCCCTCCTCTCTGATTCCACCCATTCTGCCCAGGCTCCTCCTATACCCCTCCTAATCTGACTAGGCCCCTCCTCTGCTGTCTGACCCCACCCATTCTGCCCAGGCTCCTCCTATACCCCCTCCTCTCTGACTCCACCCATTCTGCCCAGGCTCCTCCTAAGCCCCTCCTCTCTGACCCCATCCAATCTGACTAGGCTCCTCCTATACCCCTCCTCTCTGACTATACCCCTCCTCTCTGACCTCACCCAATCTGACTAGGCTCCTCCTATACCCCCTCTGCTCAGGCTCCTCCTATACCCCTCCTCTCTGACCTCACCCAATCTGACTAGGCTCCTCCTATACCCCCTCTGCTCAGGCTCCTCCTATACCCCTCCTCTCTGACCTCACCCAATCTGACTAGGCTCCTCCTAAGCCCCTCCTCTGCTGTCTGACCCCACCCATTCTGACTAAGCTCCTCCTAAACCCCTCCTCTGCTGTCTGACTCCACCCATTCTGCCCAGGCTCTGAGGTTCCGTGACGATTTGAACCCGTGTTTTCAATATTGTCGGAAATACATAATATTGGTATCAGCGAACCGCAAATGATCCATTTAGTATATCCTGGTGTTTTCGCTACGCTACAAACAAGAGCACTCCTTTTATAAACACATTTCTGATCTACCCACGGCATCCATCTTAGATCATGGCCGCCATTTTGTGTTTCTTGCCCTCACATACGCAATAACCTCTGATCACTTCATTTCGATTAAGGACACGTAGCCTTAGCCGGAGATTCACCTCTCTAGTGACACGTGCACCTTAGACCAGAACACGCTGTAGCTGCATGACTCGGCAAAGACTACCTCCTCTGCCCGAGGCCAATCCTGCCAAACTGGTCTTCGTGTCCATTGTCCTGATCACGATTAGGCGGCCGAAGCCGGTAGCCTTGCCCATTTACAACCTACAAACATCTCTTATCCCGCTTTTCTATCTTCCACACCTGGCTCCGTTTCTTTCTTTCTGAATCTTTATTAGGGGGAGGTAACGAAATTTACGATGAGGCGGTCCAGCTCTTGAAAGCAATATTGACAAGGGATTGTGATGAACTAGTGGGAACCCCTCTTCGTAGATGTTTTGTAACAGATTTTATCAACGGTTCCTATGTACGCCAAATATTTATTGTTTATGACACAAAGGTTTTGGGAATGTACCAACATGTAAAGAATTCGCCTGAAGGCCAAAATTTAGTTTATAAGGAGCAACCCTCTTTGTACAATTCGAACAGGCTCCTAGTTACTGCCCATGCGTAGTTTCTGTGACTTCTGTGTCCCTGCAGTAATAAACCTTTGGTCTTTGACGCCACCATCGAGAAGCCCGTGTTTCTGTTCATTTGTGCACCAAGGCAGGTGGAACTCCGGGGTCTTTGGGTGTTGTTCCCTGACACCTCTGGACGGAACCAAAAAGTCCAGAACTCCAATTGGCGCCCAACGTGGGGCGACGTCATTCGGTACCGGTCCAAAAGCCTGAAGAGTTCGAGAAGCTTCGTGTGAAGATTCCCGAGGGAGGCGCCCCACTTCATCGATCCCGGCATATCCCAAAAGTGGCCCGACGTTCTCTTCCACGAGGGTTCCCGTTCAGGACGGCTGCAGTGGGCCGTTGCCTTGACCGTCGCCCTGTCTTGGACCCGAGGTGCAGTCCTTAGTACAGCGAAACGTGACGGGTTTCTCCGTGGTGACGTCTTCAGTGCCTCAGTTAAGTATTTAGTGATAGCTAGCTGGTTACTCTGTGAGGGTTGTTAAAATCCTTTTTGGTTCTTGGTTTGGTTTGGTTTTGTAAGATTATTACTGGTTGTTCTGGTTACGATAATCTATTTGGTTTAGTTTGGGTATCGATACATCAGTTCGTTTTGGTAGGCCTAAGTTCTTGGTTCGAGTGCACATATTTGTTCCGTGTTCTGTTTGTTTTGTGTTCCGGACTGAAAATGGTAAGTCGGAAAAACTATATGTTGTCTTGTTTTGGTTGCAACAGTGACTCACGATTGGAGGACTCATGTCTGGTTCCTCCGATTGGGACTCCCCTGTATGACTTGTATTGTAAATATGGTGTGGGTCCTATATCTTATAATGAGGTGTGGATCCGTTACACTGGGAAAGATGGTGTCCTTAGTTGGCCACTACATGGTAGTTTTGAACCCGAAATTCTCGACAATCTAGAAGCGAAATTGTTTAAGAAGAAAGCCCGGCCGGCAATGTTTGATTCTTTCCGTTTCTGGCGAAAAGAATCCAAACAGAGAGAAATGAAAAGGTTAAAGAAAGAACAAAAAGAGCAAGAAGAGTTGACTTTAGAGCAAGCAACTAAGCAGTTGCAAGCTAACGAGTGTGAGAAAGCCATAGAGGTGGCCATTAGAGAGCACAATTTAGCGATTGACAAGTGCTATCCTGCCTTGCCATCGAAAACAGCTAAGATACTGGAAGATTCTGAAAACGATCCTCTGCTATCTTATTTGTTACGGTCACCTCCACCGTATGCACAAGGTGCTACGGCTCCACCTTTACCGAATGTTCAATTTCCGGTTGCTGGACAACCTGGTATTCCTGCTCCTGTCCCTCAGAATCAGGTTCCCGTACCTCCTGTGGTCAACGTAAATGTTCCTACGGCTCCTCCTCCTCCTGGATTGCCGACTTCTATACCTGTATCTGTCTCGCTTACACCTACTGTTCCACAAACTATCTTTCTCGATACTCCTACTGTTCCGCTATCTGTTCCTACCTCTACTGTGTTTTCTGCGTCTGCAAGTATGTTGACTCCACTTTCTGTTCGTCGGAGAATCACTGATTCTGTGTCTAATATGCTGTCCCCTTTCTATAAAACTTTAATCAAGACTCCTACTTCCGATTCTGTTCAGAGACGTAGTCAGCTTCCGAGTACTGAGGAACGGGGAATTTTAGATTCCACGGCTCTCAGATGGATTTCAAAGAGTAGGAGATATAGTACGAAAGATGTGCTAGAAACGTTTATGCAGTGGAAAGAACCAACACAACGATATGTCTTTGACGAGATGTGCTCGTTGTTACGTGAGGAGATAGAAGAAGATGATGTTGAATCGAATCTAGAAGATTTAATTAAGGTTCAGAAAGAGTTTGCTGCAGGAATGATAGTGGGTGATAATATAGAAGAAGCGATGGAACTGATTTTAAGTTATAGGAATGATCCATCACTTCGTTCACTGAGAGATTTAGAGAAAAGTAAGACGAAACTAAGTCGCCAATATCCAATGAGGGAGGTTCCTCCAATTTGGCGCGAAGCTGTGCAAGCTGATCATAATAATGGTATTGTAGCCGCTCCAGCGCAATTCCAAAGAGTGTGGATACACATTCCGTGGAAGCGAGCTGAAGTGTTAGCAGTGAAGCAGGCCTTGCCAGATCCACGTAAGAATCCTGCTGGATATTACAAGGAATTAACACAGACAGTTGAGGCTTGTATAATGAACTTAGCAGACATCGATATGTTGTTTGGCAACGTAGTTCCACAACCAGTGTGGGCTAAAATTCGTAGAGAGGATCATCAAGTTGCCTTAGGTGGTGACTGGGCAGCTATCACTGCGGCGGATGGTCAGCAAGTAGGTGGTGCAAAACCCGAACCCCTAATTGCTAACCTTCCAGGTAGAATAATTGATCTAATGAAGACTCTGATGCCCGCATTACGTGTTAATTGGGACAAATTATCAGCATGCAGGCAGAAGAAAGACGAAAGTGTCTCTGACTTCTTCACGAGGTTCGAAGAGACTTTTGTAGATCATAGTGGTCAGGACATGAGTACAGAAGGAGGGCAAAGACTGTTTGTCGATAAATTTGTGCATAATCTGTTACCTGAATTATGCAATAAATTAAAGGATTCAGAGAGTGCGTGGGCTGTGTCCACAACTGCGCAAATACTTGCGACAGCACAGTACTACGAAAACAGGGATAAAGAGGAAAAGGAGAAATCAGAGAAGAAAACGAAGAATTTAAAGACTAAAGTTCTTTTGCAGCAGGCGTATCCGCCTCGCACGAATCAGACTAATATGCAACAGGGTCCGTATCAAAGAACAGACTATAGTACATCGAGACCTCAATATCAGTGGAACCAGTGTGCGTACTGTAAGAAAGAGGGTCACTACAAAAATGAATGTCCGATCTTAGCGCAAAATAATGCAGCAGCAGCTCAGAGAGGTCGTGGTGGTTTTGTACAAAATTCTAGAGGTCGAGGACGAGGTGCTATGCCTCCACAAACGAACGATCGTCCTTCAAATCACTTTGATCAACGAAATGGACAGTCTACTCAGCAAAATAGATCTCAACAATATCTTGTTGAAGACTATTGTGAAGTGGATGAGGGATTTCAGCAAAATGGGTACTAGGACAGCCATGGACAGAGAGAGGGAGTAGTATCAGTTCCAGTGGATCAGAGTGGGCCTTATGTCGCAGTAGCAACATCAGGTGTAGTCGAACCGTTTCTGTTGGATACTGGTGCCGCAAAAAGTTCTATCATTCATGCGAAACTCCCTGGCGCACCTTTGTCCGGCTCAACAAATGTTTCTGTAGGTTTTTCAGGCGCCCCTGTTTACAACCCGATATCTGGTCCGTTGTCTATTTCTGTTGGACCGTGTCACTTGAAAGCACCTCTGATTTTGACGACAGGTTGTAATGAAAATCTGCTTGGTTTAGATTTGTTAAAACGACTATATGCGACATTGTACTGTTCTCCGGAAGGAGTACAGCTTACGTTGGGTAAAAATATCACTTCTCCGATGTATTTGTCAATGGATGCACTCCCGCCAGAGCTACGCTCACTCCCTGATTCTCTTTGGGCGACTGGTCCTAACGATGCAGGCCTTTTAGAAATACCACCATATGTAGTGACTTTAAAAGCGAATGTAAAATTTCCAAGAATTCCTCAATACAAAATATCTAGTGAAGGTGAGCGTGCACTTTTATTGATTGTGCAAGATTTGATTAAGAAAGGTGTGGTTGAGGAAACGAGAGGAAATGTCTGTAACAGTCCTGTACTACCGATTTTGAAACGAACTGATCCTACAAAGCCTCCAGTGTATAGGTTTGTTATCGACCTTAGAGAAGTTAATAAGATTGTAGTCCCGCAGTTTCCTGTGGTGCCAGACATTACTGCCTTGTTAACACTGATTCCTGCTACAGCCACTTGGTTCTCAGTCATCGACTTGAAGAATGCCTTTTTCAGCATTCCGATAGCCGAGGAAAGCAGAGATATTTTTGGCTTCTGTCTAGGAGGTCGAAGTTTCAGATTTAAACGCGCTCCACAAGGCTATTGTGAAAGCCCATCTATTTACAGTCAAGCATTAAAAAGCCAGTTAGATTCCTTTGTCCTTCCTCCAGGTTCTGCTCTAGTACAGTATGTAGACGATCTTTTAGTGGCTGACGATGACAAGGAAACTTGCAAAGCAGCTACGATTTCGTTATTGCATCATTTATCCAATTTGAATTACAAGGTATCACCTTCGAAAATGCAATACTGCTGCCAAGAAGTGACCTACCTAGGTCACCTCTTGTCAAAGGAGGGAAGGAAGTTGACCCCAGAGAGAATAAAAGCAATTACACAGATGAGTGTTCCACGCACACAGAGAGAAGTACGTGCCTTTCTAGGCATTACCTCTTACTGTAGGCAATGGATCCCAAATTTTTCTCTTTTAGCAAAACCGTTGGTAGCTTTGACTGGGAAAAATGTTCCGAGTCCGGTGCCATGGTCTGATGAATGTCAAGAAAGTTTTACTGAATTACGAAAAGCATTGTGTTCAGCTCCTGTATTGGGTACACCTGATTACAGTAAGCCATTCACGCTCTATGTTCATGAGAGAGAAGGTTGCGCGTTGAGTGTTCTGACACAGAAGTTTGGTGACAAACAACGCCCTTGTGCGTATTTTTCATCAACATTAGATCCGGTAGCTAGAGCGTTGCCTAGTTGTTTGAGAGCTACAGCGGCAGCTGCGGCTTCCATTCGACAATCTGCTGGTTTGGTGATGAACAACATGCTAGTGGTCATGGTTCCTCATGCGGTGGATACACTCATGAATCGAACGAAGACACAACACCTTACCATTGCGAGATTATCTGGTTACGAGCTGACATTACTAGCGAGTCATATTCAGATCAAAAGATGTAATGTATTGAATCCAGCAACGCTGTTGCCGACTGATCAAGAGTCGAGTGATTCCGAGCCGCATGATTGTTGTTTTAAAACGGAGGAAGAGACAAAAGGACGCATTGACTTAAAAGATACTCCGTTATCCGATCCAGATGGCACGCTGTATGTGGACGGGTCATGTTTTAAATTGGAGAATGGTGATGTGACTGCTGCTTATGCAGTAACGACTTTGAAGACGATTGTGGAGACTGCAAGAGTGAGTCAGAATTCTGCCCAAGCTGCAGAATTAATAGCTCTAACAAGAGCGTGTGTTTTAGCTAAGGGAAAGAGAGTGAATGTCTTTACAGATAGTCAGTACGCATTTGGCGTGGCCCATAGTTTTGGCCGTCTGTGGAGAGAAAGAGGTTTCATTACGTCCCATGGGACTAAGATTCAACATGGTCAGCTAGTTAACGACTTGTTGGAATCTCTAACCTTGCCGACTGAAGTTGCGATTGTAAAGTGCAGTGCTCATAAAGCAATCACGGATGATGTTGGTCGCGGGAATGCTTTTGCTGATGAAATTGCTAAACAAACAGCTAGAGACACGATGAGCAGAATGTATGTTGCTACGTCTGCAAGATGGATTGCTGACTCCGGAATGTGTGAGGATACTATGGAAAGTGTGAAAGAGATTCAGAAAGAAGCAACTGAGGAAGAAAAACGTGTATGGAAAGAAAGTACGGGCCAGTTGGATTCGAATGGATGTTGGATTGATTTGACAGAACAGCAGCGTTGGATGTTGCCTGACGCGTATGTGCTTGCAGTGGTGACAATGGCACATGGAGTAGCGCATATAAGTTCTAAAGGAATTTGTAAGGTGTTGGCTCCAGTCTGGAAGAATGATGGGATCAGTAAGTGTGCAGAGAGAGTGGTGAAAAATTGTATGGTATGCCTGATGCATAATCCTGGCAAGGGAACTCCAACTCCAGCTGGTCATTTCGCTCCTCCTTCCTGCCCCTTTGAAGTGATTCAGTTAGACTTCATTCACATGGAGCGCTGTAATAATTTGAAATATGTCCTGGTGGTAGTCTGTGCTTTTTCCAGGTGGATTGAAGCATATCCACTAAAGGACAATACTGCCCTATCAACTGCCAAGATTCTTCTCAAAGAATATTTCCCTAGGTATGGAATGCCACGGATTGTATGGTCAGATAACGGAAGTGAGTTTATAGGGAAAGTTATGCAGAGTGTGTGTGCCGGCCTAGGTCTGAAACAAAAGTTCCACAGTGCGAACCATCCCCAGTCTGCTGGTTTAGTGGAGGGTTACAACGGCACCCTTAAGCTGAAATTAGCTAAAATACAAGCATCCACAAGTTTAGCCTGGCCAGACGCACTTCCTTTGGCTTTGTTATCAACGAGAGCAACTGTACATTCTAGAGTGGGGCTTAGCCCCTACGAAATAGTTTTTGGCCGCCCGGCAAATATTTGGGGTGTGCCGAGGCCTAAAAAGTTTTGTTCCCTAGAATATCCTATGTTGATAGACTACCTTTACGACTTGACTGCTAAATTGAGTCTTATTCACCAACAGGTTTTCGATGCTTTGCCAAAGCCTCTGGAGAGTCCAGGGCATCAGCTGAAACCAGGAGAGTTTGTGGTTATCAGAAATTTCGCGAGGACGAAGAACCTTCAGCCGAGGTTTGTCGGCCCCTTCCAAGTCCTACTTGCAACGAGAACAGCGGTTCGTGTGGCTGGACGCAAGCATTGGGTGCATGCATCCCATGTAAAGCGTGTACCTTTGCCACTTCCTTACGACGACTGGGTGAAGAAGGGAATTGGTTCCTCCGAATTTGAAAGCACGCCAAAATTCATCCCTTTCAGCGATGCCGAATTGATAACTGACACTCCAAGCTCTGACTCTCCTCCAGAAAAGACTCTTTTGAACACTGAACATTTGTCCCCTGCATCAGAAAAAACGTTGTCATCTGCGAACTTGAACACTGCAACAGCTACCAGTGAAACGCTATTTGCTGATCAAACAGTACCTGCGAAGCAAAGATATAACTTACGAAACCGTAAAATGGACAAATAAAGCAGGCAACTGCCTATTGTGATATTTTTAAATTTTGAACTTTTGTCTTCAGCCAGGAAGTTTGCTATTGTTTTATTGTTTTTAAATTGCCTTGCCGCCTGGGTAGCCGTAGGGTCGTGGCTGTGTGCCTAGTTGAATTTGCAGGGGTCTGACACAAGGTCGATCTTTCTGTTGGTTCTGGGAACTCCCAGGGCTGATAGAGGCATTTTCATCTACGTACACATCATCAGTGGTCGCGAGCGGATTGTAGAAGATGGAGCTTCCTGCGCTGCAACGAGAAAACGTGATTTATGTTCGCAGAAACAGACTTTATAGAATCCTTCCCAGCAAATGCTTTTTGATGCAATGTGCCATTACATTCTTGATTGTTTTGATAACGTTGGTGGGTGGAATCGTCTTCAGTATAAATTTGATTTTTGTGCCAGTTACTACAGTACCTCCCCTTGATCCTGCTACTTCTACTGTTTCTTCTATACACTCTTTTCATTCGTTTCCCGAACATGAGCAAGCTCGACGCTCAGAGTTCATTAACAACACTTTTGTACAGCTCTTGCACCAACACCAACTGGTAGTTAACACTACAGACTGCTGGGTGTGTGGCTTGATACCCCACACTATGGATAAAGGTATTCCCTATCTGGTTTTGCCTTTCAGCTACAATGGATCATTTCAGGCCCTTCAAACCATCTTTGCTTATGCCCTTGAAACCTATCCTCCACGTCCACCACGTTCCACTAAATATAACTCTGCCAACAAAGCTTTAGTCCAGGGAATTATTGACATGGTCAAGGACGTCAATAATACTCCATCATACCCTAGAGACGAATTGCGAGTATATTTAAGTTGGAATACTTCAGAGTATCGCCTTAGTTTAGGAGAAAGCAAGCGTAAAAGCTCAACTCCAATCTGGGTCGTACCTCACCGAGGTCAGGTCTGTTTGCAAGGGAATGGGAGAAATCCGAGAGCTCAGCTAGGGAGGAGTGAGTGCGTAGAGACTTATGTGTTTCCGGCTAACTCTTCCCCTGCTTTTCTTACTGCTAGGGGTACCTACTTCATCTGTCGAGATAGAGCTTATACATGGTTGCCTGCCGACTTTTCAGGATCATGCTATATTGCTCGATTGTTGCCTCCGACATACACTGCTTCATCTGATTACCACAGAACCAGAGTAGTGAGAGGTGTCTTCAGCAAGGAAGATACTGCTGGTCAGGAAGCTGGAGACTTCTTCAAAGCCTTCCTTCCGTTCTGGGGGCCTATGGCCAATAGTAGAAACATACGTCAGCTAACACGGGTAGTGGAATCTACTATTACCGAAACTGCTGGTGCCCTTAGCAATTTGACAGCTGAGCTTCAGGCGGATAGACTCATGACGTTGCAGAACTGTATGGTTCTAGACGTTATCCTTGCAGATCGAGTTGGGGTATGCAGAATGATCCAATCGAGCTGCTGTGTCTTTATTCCTAATAATGCTCCAACAGTCTATGAGGCGATCTCTTGCTACACAAGATTTCCGACTCTATTCACGTAGACAAGGGAAACTGGTCCTTCATGGAGTGGTTTTGGACTCTGATCTCAGCATGGGGATGGAAGGTTCTAATGGTCATTGGTGTCATCTTAGTATTCCTACTCTCATGTTGCCTGATTATCCAGTGTGGTCCTGCTCTATGTAGTCTTTGTGCTGCAACTTGTTTTAGGAAACCACCTGCGTTTGGAGAAAAGGCACGAGAAAGGATGATGATACAACAGCATGTCACTGACCTGATGAGCATAGAATTAGATTCTGACATAGACTGAGTAATTGCCTATGTAAGGGCAAAAGGAGGGTCTGAGGTTCCGTGACGATTTGAACCCGTGTTTTCAATATTGTCGGAAATACATAATATTGGTATCAGCGAACCGCAAATGATCCATTTAGTATATCCTGGTGTTTTCGCTACGCTACAAACAAGAGCACTCCTTTTATAAACACATTTCTGATCTACCCACGGCATCCATCTTAGATCATGGCCGCCATTTTGTGTTTCTTGCCCTCACATACGCAATAACCTCTGATCACTTCATTTCGATTAAGGACACGTAGCCTTAGCCGGAGATTCACCTCTCTAGTGACACGTGCACCTTAGACCAGAACACGCTGTAGCTGCATGACTCGGCAAAGACTACCTCCTCTGCCCGAGGCCAATCCTGCCAAACTGGTCTTCGTGTCCATTGTCCTGATCACGATTAGGCGGCCGAAGCCGGTAGCCTTGCCCATTTACAACCTACAAACATCTCTTATCCCGCTTTTCTATCTTCCACACCTGGCTCCGTTTCTTTCTTTCTGAATCTTTATTAGGGGGAGGTAACGAAATTTACGATGAGGCGGTCCAGCTCTTGAAAGCAATATTGACAAGGGATTGTGATGAACTAGTGGGAACCCCTCTTCGTAGATGTTTTGTAACAGATTTTATCAACGGTTCCTATGTACGCCAAATATTTATTGTTTATGACACAAAGGTTTTGGGAATGTACCAACATGTAAAGAATTCGCCTGAAGGCCAAAATTTAGTATATAAGGAGCAACCCTCTTTGTACAATTCGAACAGGCTCCTAGTTACTGCCCATGCGTAGTTTCTGTGACTTCTGTGTCCCTGCAGTAATAAACCTTTGGTCTTTGACGCCACCATCGAGAAGCCCGTGTTTCTGTTCATTTGTGCACCAAGGCAGGTGGAACTCCGGGGTCTTTGGGTGTTGTTCCCTGACACCTCTGGATGGAACCAAAAAGTCCAGAACTCCAGCTCCTCCTCAGCCCCTCCTCTCTGACCTCACCCAATCTGACTAGGCTCCTCCTATACCCCCTCCTCTCTGACCCCACCCAGCTCCTCCTAAACCCCTCCTCTGCTGTCTGACCCCACCCATTCTGCCCAGGCTCCTCCTATACCCCCTCCTCTCTGACCTCACCCAATCTGACTAGGCTCCTCCTATACCCCTCCTCTGCTGTCTGACCCCACCCATTCTGCCCAGGCTCCTCCTATACCCCCTCCTCTCTGACCTCACCCATTCTGCCCAGGCTCCTCCTATACCCCTCCTCTCTGACCTCACCCAATCTGACTAGGCTCCTCCTATACCCCTCCTCTGCTGTCTGACCCCACCCATTCTGCCCAGGCTCCTCCTATACCCCCTCCTCTCTGACCTCACCCATTCTGCCCAGGCTCCTCCTATTTGACCCCACCCAATCTGACTAGGCTCCTCCTATACCCCCTCTGCCCAGGCTCCTCCTATACCCCTCCTCTCTGACCTCACCCAATCTGACTAGGCTCCTCCTAAGCCCCTAGGCTCCTCCTCTGCTGTCTGACCCCACCCATTCTGCCCAGGCTCCTCCTATTTGACCCCAACCAATCTGACTAGGCTCCTCCTAAGCCCCCTCCTCTCTGACCTCACCCAATCTGACTAGGCTCCTCCTAAGCCCCTCCTCTGCTGTCTGACCCCACCCAACCTGCCCAGGCTCCTCCTATACCCCCTCCTCTCTGATTCCACCCATTTTTCCCAGGCTCCTCCCATCACCTTCTGACCCCACCCATTCTGCCCAGGCTCCTCCTATACCCCTCCTATTTGACCCCACCCAATCTGACTAGGCCCCTCCTCTGCTGTCTGACCCAACCCATTCTGCCCAGGCTCCTCCTATTTGACTTCACCCAATCTGACTTGGCTCCTCCTAAGCCCCTCCTCTGCTGTCTGACCCCACCCATTCTGCCCAGGCTCCTCCTATACCCCCTCCTCTCTGATTCCACCCATTCTTCCCAGGCTCCTCCCATCACCTTCTGACCCCACCCATTCTGCCCAGGCTCCTCCTATACCCCTCCTATTTGACCCCACCCAATCTGACTAGGCCCCTCCTCTGCTGTCTGACCCCACCCATTCTGCCCAGGCTCCTCCTATTTGACCCCACCCAATCTGACTAGGCTCCTCCTATACCCCTCCGCCCAGGCTCCTCCTATACCCCTCCTCTCTGACCTCACCCAATCTGACTAGGCTCCTCCTATACCCCCTCTGCCCAGGCTCCTCCTATACCCCTCCTATTTGACCCCACCCAATCTGACTAGGCTCCTCCTATACCCCCTCTGCCCAGGCTCCTCCTATACCCCTCCTCTCTGACCTCACCCAATCTGACTAGGCTCCTCCTATACCCCCTCTGCCCAGGCTCCTCCTATACCCCTCCTCTTTGACCCCACCCAATCTGACTAGGCTCCTCCTATACCCCCTCTGCCCAGGCTCCTCCTATACCCCTCCTCTCTGACCTCACCCATTCTGCCCAGGCTCCTCCTAAGCCCCTCCTCTCTGACCCCACCTAATCTGACTAGGCTCCTCCTAAGCCCCTCCTCTGCTGTCTGACCCCACCCATTCTGCCCAGGCTCCTCCTAAGCCCCTCCTCTCTGACTCCACCCATTCTGCCCAGGCTCCTCCTAAGCCCCTCCTCTCTGACCCCACCCAATCTGACTAGGCTCCTCCTAAGCCCCTCCTCTCCTCTCTGACCCCACCCATTCTGCCCAGGCTCCTCCTATACCCCCTCCGCCCAGGCTCCTCCTATACCCCTCCTCTCTGACCTCACCCAATCTGACTAGGCTCCTCCTATACCCCCTCCGCCCAGGCTCCTCCTATACCCCTCCTCTCTGACCTCACCCAATCTGACTAGGCTCCTCCTATACCCCCTCTGCCCAGGCTTCTCCTATACCCCTCCTATTTGACCCCACCCAATCTGACTAGGCTCCTCCTATACCCCCTCTGCCCAGGCTCCTCCTATACCCCTCCTCTCTGACCTCACCCATTCTGCCCAGGCTCCTCCTAAGCCCCTCCTCTGCTGTCTGACCCCACCCAACCTGCCCAGGCTCCTCCTATACCCCTCCTCTCTGACCCCACCCAATCTGACTAGGCTCCTCCTAAGCCCCTCCTCTCCTCTCTGACCCCACCCATTCTGCCCAGGCTCATCCTAAGCCCCTCCTCTGCTATCTGACCCCACCCATTCTGCCCAGGCTCCTCCTATACCCCTCCTCTCTGACCCCACCCAATCTGACTAGGCTCCTCCTAAGCCCCTCCTCTGCTGTCTGACCCCACCCAATCTGACTAGGCTCCTCCTAAGCCCCTCCTCTGCTGTCTGACCCCACCCATTCTGCCCAGGCTCCTCCTATACCCCCTCCTCTCTGACTCCACCCATTCTGCCCAGGCTCCTCCTATACCCCTCCTATTTGACCCCACCCAATCTGACTAGGCCCCTCCTCTGCTGTCCCCACCCATTCTGCCCAGGCTCCTCCTATACCCCTCCTCTCTGACCCCACCCAATCTGACTAGGCTCCTCCTATACCCCTCCTCTCTAACCTCACCCAATCTGACTAGGCTCCTCCTAAGCCCCTCCTCTGCTGTCTGACCCCACCCAACCTGCCCAGGCTCCTCCTATACCCCTCCTCTCTGACCCCACCCAATCTGACTAGGCTCCTCCTAAGCCCCTCCTCTCTGACCCCACCCATTCTGCCCAGGATCCTCCTAAGCCCCTCCTCTGCTATCTGACCCCACCCATTCTGCCCAGGCTCCTCCTATACCCCCTCCTCTCTGATTCCACCCATTCTTCCCAGGCTCCTCCCATAACCTTCTGACCCCACCCATTCTGCCCAGGCTCCTCCTATACCCCCTCCTCTCTGACTCCACCCAGCCTCCTCCTAAGCCCCTCCTCTCTGACCAGGCTCCTCCTATACCCCTCCTCTCTGACCTCACCCAATCTGACTAGGCTCCTCCTAAGCCCCTCCTCTGCTGTCTAACCCCACCCAACCTGCCCAGGCTCCTCCTATACCCCTCCTATTTGACCCCACCCAACCTGCCCAGGCTCCTCCTATACCCCTCCTCTCTGACCCCACCCAATCTGACTAGGCTCCTCCTAAGCCCCTCCTCTCCTCTCTGACCCCACCCATTCTGCCCAGGCTCCTCCTAAGCCCCTCCTCTGCTATCTGACCCCACCCATTCTGCCCAGGCTCCTCCTATACCCCTCCTCTCTGACCCCACCCAATCTGACTAGGCTCCTCCTAAGCCCCTCCTCTGCTGTCTGACCCCACCCAATCTGACTAGGCTCCTCCTAAGCCCCTCCTCTGCTGTCTGACCCCACCCATTCTGCCCAGGCTCCTCCTATACCCCCTCCTCTCTGACTCCACCCATTCTGCCCAGGCTCCTCCTATACCCCTCCTATTTGACCCCACCCAATCTGACTAGGCCCCTCCTCTGCTGTCCCCACCCATTCTGCCCAGGCTCCTCCTATACCCCTCCTATTTGACCCCACCCAATCTGACTAGGCTCCTCCTATACCCCTCCTCTCTAACCTCACCCAATCTGACTAGGCTCCTCCTAAGCCCCTCCTCTCCTCTCTGACCCCACCCATTCTGCCCAGGCTCCTCCTAAGCCCCTCCTCTGCTATCTGACCCCACCCATTCTGCCCAGGCTCCTCCTATACCCCCTCCTCTCTGATTCCACCCATTCTTCCCAGGCTCCTCCCATCACCTTCTGACCCCACCCATTCTGCCCAGGCTCCTCCTATACCCCTCCTATTTGACCCCACCCAATCTGACTAGGCCCCTCCTCTGCTGTCTGACCCCACCCATTCTGCCCAGGCTCCTCCTATTTGACCCCACCCAATCTGACTAGGCTCCTCCTATACCCCTCCGCCCAGGCTCCTCCTATACCCCTCCTCTCTGACCTCACCCAATCTGACTAGGCTCCTCCTATACCCCCTCTGCCCAGGCTCCTCCTATACCCCTCCTATTTGACCCCACCCAATCTGACTAGGCTCCTCCTATACCCCCTCTGCCCAGGCTCCTCCTATACCCCTCCTCTCTGACCTCACCCAATCTGACTAGGCTCCTCCTATACCCCCTCTGCCCAGGCTCCTCCTATACCCCTCCTCTTTGACCCCACCCAATCTGACTAGGCTCCTCCTATACCCCCTCTGCCCAGGCTCCTCCTATACCCCTCCTCTCTGACCTCACCCATTCTGCCCAGGCTCCTCCTAAGCCCCTCCTCTCTGACCCCACCCAATCTGACTAGGCTCCTCCTAAGCCCCTCCTCTGCTGTCTGACCCCACCCATTCTGCTCAGGCTCCTCCTAAGCCCCTCCTCTCTGACCCCACCCAATCTGACTAGGCTCCTCCTAAGCCCCTCCTCTGCTGTCTGACCCCACCCAATCTGACTAGGCTCCTCCTAAGCCCCTCCTCTGCTGTCTGACCCCACCCATTCTGCCCAGGCTCCTCCTATACCCCCTCCTCTCTGACTCCACCCATTCTGCCCAGGCTCCTCCTAAGCCCCTCCTCTCTGACTCCACCCATTCTGCCCAGGCTCCTCCTAAGCCCCTCCTCTCTGACCCCACCCAATCTGACTAGGCTCCTCCTAAGCCCCTCCTCTCCTCTCTGACCCCACCCATTCTGCCCAGGCTCCTCCTATACCCCCTCCGCCCAGGCTCCTCCTATACCCCTCCTCTCTGACCTCACCCAATCTGACTAGGCTCCTCCTATACCCCCTCCGCCCAGGCTCCTCCTATACCCCTCCTCTCTGACCTGACCCAATCTGACTAGGCTCCTCCTATACCCCCTCTGCCCAGGCTCCTCCTATACCCCTCCTATTTGACCCCACCCAATCTGACTAGGCTCCTCCTATACCCCCTCTGCCCAGGCTCCTCCTATACCCCTCCTCTCTGACCTCACCCATTCTGCCCAGGCTCCTCCTAAGCCCCTCCTCTGCTGTCTGACCCCACCCAACCTGCCCAGGCTCCTCCTATACCCCTCCTCTCTGACCCCACCCAATCTGACTAGGCTCCTCCTAAGCCCCTCCTCTCCTCTCTGACCCCACCCATTCTGCCCAGGCTCCTCCTAAGCACCTCCTCTGCTATCTGACCCCACCCATTCTGCCCAGGCTCCTCCTATATCCCTCCTCTCTGACCCCACCCAATCTGACTAGGCTCCTCCTAAGCCCCTCCTCTGCTGTCTGACCCCACCCAATCTGACTAGGCTCCTCCTAAGCCCCTCCTCTGCTGTCTGACCCCACCCATTCTGCCCAGGCTCCTCCTATACCCCCTCCTCTCTGACTCCACCCATTCTGCCCAGGCTCCTCCTATACCCCTCCTATTTGACCCCACCCAATCTGACTAGGCCCCTCCTCTGCTGTCCCCACCCATTCTGCCCAGGCTCCTCCTATACCCCTCCTCTCTGACCCCACCCAATCTAACTAGGCTCCTCCTATACCCCTCCTCTCTAACCTCACCCAATCTGACTAGGCTCCTCCTAAGCCCCTCCTCTGCTGTCTGACCCCACCCAACCTACCCAGGCTCCTCCTATACCCCTCCTCTCTGACCCCACCCAATCTGACTAGGCTCCTCCTAAGCCCCTCCTCTCTGACCCCACCCAGTCTGCCCAGGCTCCTCCTAAGCCCCTCCTCTGCTATCTGACCCCACCCATTCTGCCCAGGTTCCTCCCATAACCTTCTGACCCCACCCATTCTGCCCAGGCTCCTCCTATACCCCCTCCTCTCTGATTCCACCCATTCTTCCCAGGCTCCTCCCATAACCTTCTGACCCCACCCATTCTGCCCAGGCTCCTCCTATACCCCCTCCTCTCTGACTCCACCCAGCCTCCTCCTAAGCCCCTCCTCTCTGACCAGGCTCCTCCTATACCCCTCCTCTCTGACCTCACCCAATCTGACTAGGCTCCTCCTAAGCCCCTCCTCTGCTGTCTAACCCCACCCAACCTGCCCAGGCTCCTCCTATACCCCTCCTATTTGACCCCACCCAACCTGCCCAGGCTCCTCCTATACCCCTCCTCTCTGACCCCACCCAATCTGACTAGGCTCCTCCTAAGCCCCTCCTCTCCTCTCTGACCCCACCCATTCTGCCCAGGCTCCTCCTAAGCCCCTCCTCTGCTATCTGACCCCACCCATTCTGCCCAGGCTCCTCCTATACCCCTCCTCTCTGACCCCACCCAATCTGACTAGGCTCCTCCTAAGCCCCTCCTCTGCTGTCTGACCCCACCCAATCTGACTAGGCTCCTCCTAAGCCCCTCCTCTGCTGTCTGACCCCACCCATTCTGCCCAGGCTCCTCCTATACCCCCTCCTCTCTGACTCCACCCATTCTGCCCAGGCTCCTCCTATACCCCTCCTATTTGACCCCACCCAATCTGACTAGGCCCCTCCTCTGCTGTCCCCACCCATTCTGCCCAGGCTCCTCCTATACCCCTCCTATTTGACCCCACCCAATCTGACTAGGCTCCCCCTATACCCCTCCTCTCTAACCTCACCCAATCTGACTAGGCTCCTCCTAAGCCCCTCCTCTCCTCTCTGACCCCACCCATTCTACCCAGGCTCCTCCTAAGCCCCTCCTCTGCTATCTGACCCCACCCATTCTGCCCAGGCTCCTCCTAAGCCCCTCCTCTGCTGTCTGACCCCACCCAATCTGACTAGGCTCCTCCTAAGCCCCTCCTCTGCTGTCTGACCCCACCCATTCTGCCCAGGCTCCTCCTATACCCCCTCCTCTCTGACTCCACCCATTCTGCCCAGGCTCCTCCTATACCCCTCCTATTTGACCCCACCCAATCTGACTAGGCCCCTCCTCTGCTGTCCCCACCCATTCTGCCCAGGCTCCTCCTATGCCCCTCCTATTTGACCCCACCCAATCTGACTAGGCTCCTCCTATACCCCTCCTCTCTAACCTCACCCAATCTGACTAGGCTCCTCCTAAGCCCCTCCTCTGCTGTCTGACCCCACCCAACCTGCCCAGGCTCCTCCTATACCCCTCCTCTCTGACCCCACCCAATCTGACTAGGCTCCTCCTAAGCCCCTCCTCTCTGACCCCACCCATTCTGCCCAGGATCCTCCTAAGCCCCTCCTCTGCTATCTGACCCCACCCATTCTGCCCAGGCTCCTCCTATACCCCCTCCTCTCTGATTCCACCCATTCTTCCCAGGCTCCTCCCATAACCTTCTGACCCCACCCATTCTGCCCAGGCTCCTCCTATACCCCCTCCTCTCTGACTCCACCCAGCCTCCTCCTAAGCCCCTCCTCTCTGACCAGGCTCCTCCTATACCCCTCCTCTCTGACCTCACCCAATCTGACTAGGCTCCTCCTAAGCCCCTCCTCTGCTGTCTAACCCCACCCAACCTGCCCAGGCTCCTCCTATACCCCTCCTATTTGACCCCACCCAACCTGCCCAGGCTCCTCCTATACCCCTCCTCTCTGACCCCACCCAATCTGACTAGGCTCCTCCTAAGCCCCTCCTCTCCTCTCTGACCCCACCCATTCTGCCCAGGCTCCTCCTAAGCCCCTCCTCTGCTATCTGACCCCACCCATTCTGCCCAGGCTCCTCCTATACCCCTCCTCTCTGACCCCACCCAATCTGACTAGGCTCCTCCTAAGCCCCTCCTCTGCTGTCTGACCCCACCCAATCTGACTAGGCTCCTCCTAAGCCCCTCCTCTGCTGTCTGACCCCACCCATTCTGCCCAGGCTCCTCCTATACCCCCTCCTCTCTGACTCCACCCATTCTGCCCAGGCTCCTCCTATACCCCTCCTATTTGACCCCACCCAATCTGACTAGGCCCCTCCTCTGCTGTCCCCACCCATTCTGCCCAGGCTCCTCCTATACCCCTCCTATTTGACCCCACCCAATCTGACTAGGCTCCTCCTATACCCCTCCTCTCTAACCTCACCCAATCTGACTAGGCTCCTCCTAAGCCCCTCCTCTCCTCTCTGACCCCACCCATTCTGCCCAGGCTCCTCCTAAGCCCCTCCTCTGCTATCTGACCCCACCCATTCTGCCCAGGCTCCTCCTATACCCCCTCCTCTCTGATTCCACCCATTCTTCCCAGGCTCCTCCCATCACCTTCTGACCCCACCCATTCTGCCCAGGCTCCTCCTATACCCCTCCTATTTGACCCCACCCAATCTGACTAGGCCCCTCCTCTGCTGTCTGACCCCACCCATTCTGCCCAGGCTCCTCCTATTTGACCCCACCCAATCTGACTAGGCTCCTCCTATACCCCTCCGCCCAGGCTCCTCCTATACCCCTCCTCTCTGACCTCACCCAATCTGACTAGGCTCCTCCTATACCCCCTCTTCCCAGGCTCCTCCTATACCCCTCCTATTTGACCCCACCCAATCTGACTAGGCTCCTCCTATACCCCCTCTGCCCAGGCTCCTCCTATGCCCCTCCTCTCTGACCTCACCCAATCTGACTAGGCTCCTCCTATACCCCCTCTGCCCAGGCTCCTCCTATACCCCTCCTCTTTGACCCCACCCAATCTGACTAGGCTCCTCCTATACCCCCTCTGCCCAGGCTCCTCCTATACCCCTCCTCTCTGACCTCACCCATTCTGCCCAGGCTCCTCCTAAGCCCCTCCTCTCTGACCCCACCCAATCTGACTAGGCTCCTCCTAAGCCCCTCCTCTGCTGTCTGACCCCACCCATTCTGCTCAGGCTCCTCCTAAGCCCCTCCTCTCTGACCCCACCCAATCTGACTAGGCTCCTCCTAAGCCCCTCCTCTGCTGTCTGACCCCACCCAATCTGACTAGGCTCCTCCAAAGCCCCTCCTCTGCTGTCTGACCCCACCCATTCTGCCCAGGCTCCTCCTATACCCCCTCCTCTCTGACTCCACCCATTCTGCCCAGGCTCCTCCTAAGCCCCTCCTCTCTGACTCCACCCATTCTGCCCAGGCTCCTCCTAAGCCCCTCCTCTCTGACCCCACCCAATCTGACTAGGCTCCTCCTAAGCCCCTCCTCTCCTCTCTGACCCCACCCATTCTGCCCAGGCTCCTCCTATACCCCCTCCGCCCAGGCTCCTCCTATACCCCTCCTCTCTGACCTCACCCAATCTGACTAGGCTCCTCCTATACCCCCTCCGCCCAGGCTCCTCCTATACCCCTCCTCTCTGACCTCACCCAATCTGACTAGGCTCCTCCTATACCCCCTCTGCCCAGGCTCCTCCTATACCCCTCCTATTTGACCCCACCCAATCTGACTAGGCTCCTCCTATACCCCCTCTGCCCAGGCTCCTCCTATACCCCTCCTCTCTGACCTCACCCATTCTGCCCAGGCTCCTCCTAAGCCCCTCCTCTGCTGTCTGACCCCACCCAACCTGCCCAGGCTCCTCCTATACACCTCCTCTCTGACCCCACCCAATCTGACTAGGCTCCTCCTAAGCCCCTCCTCTCCTCTCTGACCCCACCCATTCTGCCCAGGCTCCTCCTAAGCACCTCCTCTGCTATCTGACCCCACCCATTCTGCCCAGGCTCCTCCTATATCCCTCCTCTCTGACCCCACCCAATCTGACTAGGCTCCTCCTAAGCCCCTCCTCTGCTGTCTGACCCCACCCAATCTGACTAGGCTCCTCCTAAGCCCCTCCTCTGCTGTCTGACCCCACCCATTCTGCCCAGGCTCCTCCTATACCCCCTCCTCTCTGACTCCACCCATTCTGCCCAGGCTCCTCCTATACCCCTCCTATTTGACCCCACCCAATCTGACTAGGCCCCTCCTCTGCTGTCCCCACCCATTCTGCCCAGGCTCCTCCTATACCCCTCCTCTCTGACCCCACCCAATCTAACTAGGCTCCTCCTATACCCCTCCTCTCTAACCTCACCCAATCTGACTAGGCTCCTCCTAAGCCCCTCCTCTGCTGTCTGACCCCACCCAACCTACCCAGGCTCCTCCTATACCCCTCCTCTCTGACCCCACCCAATCTGACTAGGCTCCTCCTAAGCCCCTCCTCTCTGACCCCACCCATTCTGCCCAGGCTCCTCCTAAGCCCCTCCTCTGCTATCTGACCCCACCCATTCTGCCCAGGCTCCTCCCATAACCTTCTGACCCCACCCATTCTGCCCAGGCTCCTCCTATACCCCCTCCTCTCTGATTCCACCCATTCTTCCCAGGCTCCTCCCATAACCTTCTGACCCCACCCATTCTGCCCAGGCTCCTCCTATACCCCCTCCTCTCTGACTCCACCCAGCCTCCTCCTAAGCCCCTCCTCTCTGACCAGGCTCCTCCTATACCCCTCCTCTCTGACCTCACCCAATCTGACTAGGCTCCTCCTAAGCCCCTCCTCTGCTGTCTAACCCCACCCAACCTGCCCAGGCTCCTCCTATACCCCTCCTATTTGACCCCACCCAACCTGCCCAGGCTCCTCCTATACCCCTCCTCTCTGACCCCACCCAATCTGACTAGGCTCCTCCTAAGCCCCTCCTCTCCTCTCTGACCCCACCCATTCTGCCCAGGCTCCTCCTAAGCCCCTCCTCTGCTATCTGACCCCACCCATTCTGCCCAGGCTCCTCCTATACCCCTCCTCTCTGACCCCACCCAATCTGACTAGGCTCCTCCTAAGCCCCTCCTCTGCTGTCTGACCCCACCCAATCTGACTAGGCTCCTCCTAAGCCCCTCCTCTGCTGTCTGACCCCACCCATTCTGCCCAGGCTCCTCCTATACCCCCTCCTCTCTGACTCCACCCATTCTGCCCAGGCTCCTCCTATACCCCTCCTATTTGACCCCACCCAATCTGACTAGGCCCCTCCTCTGCTGTCCCCACCCATTCTGCCCAGGCTCCTCCTATACCCCTCCTATTTGACCCCACCCAATCTGACTAGGCTCCTCCTATACCCCTCCTCTCTAACCTCACCCAATCTGACTAGGCTCCTCCTAAGCCCCTCCTCTCCTCTCTGACCCCACCCATTCTGCCCAGGCTCCTCCTAAGCCCCTCCTCTGCTATCTGACCCCACCCATTCTGCCCAGGCTCCTCCTAAGCCCCTCCTCTGCTGTCTGACCCCACCCAATCTGACTAGGCTCCTCCTAAGCCCCTCCTCTGCTGTCTGACCCCACCCATTCTGCCCAGGCTCCTCCTATACCCCCTCCTCTCTGACTCCACCCATTCTGCCCAGGCTCCTCCTATACCCCTCCTATTTGACCCCACCCAATCTGACTAGGCCCCTCCTCTGCTGTCCCCACCCATTCTGCCCAGGCTCCTCCTATGCCCCTCCTATTTGACCCCACCCAATCTGACTAGGCTCCTCCTATACCCCTCCTCTCTAACCTCACCCAATCTGACTAGGCTCCTCCTAAGCCCCTCCTCTCCTCTCTGACCCCACCCATTCTGCCCAGGCTCCTCCTAAGCCCCTCCTCTGCTATCTGACCCCACCCATTCTGCCCAGGCTCCTCCTATACCCCCTCCTCTCTGATTCCACCCATTCTTCCCAGGCTCCTCCCATAACCTTCTGACCCCACCCATTCTGCCCAGGCTCCTCCTATACCCCTCCTATTTGACCCCACCCAATCTGACTAGGCCCCTCCTCTGCTGTCCCCACCCATTCTGCCCAGGCTCCTCCTATTTGACCCCACCCAATCTGACTAGGCTCCTCCTAAGTCCCTCCTCTCCTCTCTGACCTCACCCAATCTGACTAGGCTCCTCCTCTGCTGTCTGACCCCACCCATTCTGCCCAGGCTTCTCCTATTTGACCCCACCCAATCTGACTAGGCCCCTCCTATACCCCCTCTACCCAGGCTCCTCCTATACCCCTCCTCTCTGACCAGAACTCCTCCTATACCCCTCCTCTCTGACCCCACCCAATCTGACTAGGCCCCTCCTATACCCCCTCTGCCCAGGCTCCTCCTATACCCCTCCTCTCTGACCTGAACTCCTCCTATACCCCTCCTCTCTGACCCCACCCAATCTGAATTGGCTCCTCCTAAACCCCTCCTCTGCTGTCTGACCCCACCCATTCTGCCCAGGCTCCTCCTATACCCCCTCCTCTCTAACCTCACCCAATCTGACTAGGCTCCTCCTAAGCCCCTCCTCTCTGACCCACCCAATCTGACTAGGCTCCTCCTAAGCCCCTCCTCTGCTGTCTGACCCCACCCATTCTTCCCAGGCTCCTCCCATAACCTTCTGACCCCACCCATTCTGCCCAGGCTCCTCCTATACCCCTCCTATTTGACCCCACCCAATCTGACTAGGCCCCTCCTCTGCTGTCTGACCCCACCCATTCTGCCCAGGCTCCTCCTATACCCCCTCCTCTCTGACCTCACCCATTCTGCCCAGGCTCCTCCTATTTGACCCCACCCAATCTGACTAGGCTCCTCCTATACCCCCTCTGCCCAGGCTCCTCCTATACCCCTCCTTTCTGACCTCACCCAATCTGACTAGGCTCCTCCTAAGCCCCTAGGCTCCTCCTCTGCTGTCTGACCCCACCCATTCTGCCCAGGCTCCTCCTATTTGACCCCACTCAATCTGACTAGGCCCCTCCTGAACCCCCTCTGCCCAGGCTCCTCCTATACCCCTCCTCTCTGACCAGACTCCTCCTATACCCCTCCCAATCTGACTTGGCTCCTCCTAAACCCCTCCTCTGCTGTCTGACCCCACCCATTCTGCTCAGGCTCCTCCTATACCCCCTCCTCTCTGCCTCCACCCATTCTGCCCAGGCTCCTCCTAAGCCCCTCCTCTCTGACCCCACCCAATCTGACTAGGCTCCTCCTAAGCCCCTCCTCTGCTGTCTGACCCCACCCATTCTGCCCAGGCTCCTCCTATACCCCCTCCTCTCTGACTCCACCCATTCTGCCCAGGCTCCTCCTAAGCCCCTCCTCTCTGACCCCACCCAATCTGACTAGGCTCCTCCTATAACCCTCCTCTCTAACCTCACCCAATCTGACTAGGCTCCTCCTAAGCCCCCCCTCTGCTGTCTGACCCCACCCAACCTGCCCAGGCTCCTCCTATACCCCTCCTCTCTGACCCCACCCAATCTGACTAGGCTCCTCCTAAGCCCCTCCTCTCTGACCCCACCCATTCTGCCCAGGCTCCTCCTAAGCCCCTCCTCTGCTGTCTGACCCCACCCATTCTGCCCAGGCTCCTCCTATACCCCCTCCTCTCTGACTCCACCCATTCTGCCCAGGCTCCTCCTAAGCCCCTCCTCTCTGACCCCACCCAATCTGACTAGGCTCCTCCTATACCCCTCCTCTCTAACCTCACCCAATCTGACTAGGCTCCTCCTAAGCCCCTCCTCTGCTGTCTGACCCCACCCAACCTGCCCAGGCTCCTCCTATACCCCTCCTCTCTGACCCCACCCAATCTGACTAGGCTCCTCCTAAGCCCCTCCTCTCCGACCCCACCCATTCTGCCCAGGCTCCTCCTAAGCCCCTCCTCTGCTATCTGACCCCACCCATTCTGCCCAGGCTCCTCCTATACCCCCTCCTCTCTGACCCCACCCATTCTGCCCAGGCTCCTCCTATACCCCCTCCTCTCTGCCTCCACCCATTCTGCCCAGGCTCCTCCTAAGCCCCTCCTCTCTGACCCCACCCAATCTGACTAGGCTCCTCCTAAGCCCCTCCTCTGCTGTCTGACCCCACCCATTCTGCCCAGGCTCCTCCTATACCCCCTCCTCTCTGACCTCACCCATTCCCCTCCTCTCTGACTCCACCGACTGCTCCTATACCCCCTCCTCTCTGATTCCACCCATTCTGCCCAGGCTCCTCCTATACCCCTCCTAATCTGACTAGCCCCTCCTCTGCTGTCTGACCCCACCCATTCTGCCCAGGCTCCTCCTATACCCCCTCCTCTCTGACTCCACCCATTCTGCCCAGGCTCCTCCTAAGCCCCTCCTCTCTGACCCCATCCAATCTGACTAGGCTCCTCCTATACCCCTCCTCTCTGACTATACCCCTCCTCTCTGACCTCACCCAATCTGACTAGGCTCCTCCTATACCCCCTCTGCTCAGGCTCCTCCTATACCCCTCCTTTCTGACCTCACCCAATCTGACTAGGCTCCTCCTAAGCCCCTCCTCTGCTGTCTGACCCCACCCATTCTGACTAAGCTCCTCCTAAACCCCTCCTCTGCTGTCTGACTCCACCCATTCTGCCCAGGCTCCTCCTCAGCCCCTCCTCTCTGACCTCACCCAATCTGACTAGGCTCCTCCTATACCCCCTCCTCTCAGACCCCACCCAGCTCCTCCTAAACCCCTCCTCTGCTGTCTGACCCCACCCATTCTGCCCAGGCTCCTCCTATACCCCCTCCTCTCTGACCTCACCCAATCTGACTAGGCTCCTCCTATACCCCTCCTCTGCTGTCTGACCCCACCCATTCTGCCCAGGCTCCTCCTATACCCCCTCCTCTCTGACCTCACCCATTCTGCCCAGGCTCCTCCTATACCCCTCCTCTCTGACCTCACCCAATCTGACTAGGCTCCTCCTATACCCCTCCTCTGCTGTCTGACCCCACCCATTCTGCCCAGGCTCCTCCTATACCCCCTCCTCTCTGACCTCACCCATTCTGCCCAGGCTCCTCCTATTTGACCCCACCCAATCTGACTAGGCTCCTCCTATACCCCCTCTGCCCAGGCTCCTCCTATACCCCTCCTCTCTGACCTCACCCAATCTGACTAGGCTCCTCCTAAGCCCCTAGGCTCCTCCTCTGCTGTCTGACCCCACCCATTCTGCCCAGGCTCCTCCTATTTGACCCCAACCAATCTGACTAGGCTCCTCCTAAGCCCCCTCCTCTCTGACCTCACCCAATCTGACTAGGCTCCTCCTAAGCCCCTCCTCTGCTGTCTGACCCCACCCAACCTGCCCAGGCTCCTCCTATACCCCCTCCTCTCTGATTCCACCCATTTTTCCCAGGCTCCTCCCATCACCTTCTGACCCCACACATTCTGCCCAGGCTCCTCCTATACCCCTCCTATTTGACCCCACCCAATCTGACTAGGCCCCTCCTCTGCTGTCTGACCCCACCCATTCTGCCCAGGCTCCTCCTATTTGACCCCACCCAATCTGACTTGGCTCCTCCTAAGCCCCTCCTCTGCTGTCTGACCCCACCCATTCTGCCCAGGCTCCTCCTATACCCCCTCCTCTCTGATTCCACCCATTCTTCCCAGGCTCCTCCCATCACCTTCTGACCCCACCCATTCTGCCCAGGCTCCTCCTATACCCCTCCTATTTGACCCCACCCAATCTGACTAGGCCCCTCCTCTGCTGTCTGACCCCACCCATTCTGCCCAGGCTCCTCCTATTTGACCCCACCCAATCTGACTAGGCTCCTCCTATACCCCTCCGCCCAGGCTCCTCCTATACCCCTCCTCTCTGACCTCACCCAATCTGACTAGGCTCCTCCTATACCCCCTCTGCCCAGGCTCCTCCTATACCCCTCCTATTTGACCCCACCCAATCTGACTAGGCTCCTCCTATACCCCCTCTGCCCAGGCTCCTCCTATACCCCTCCTCTCTGACCTCACCCAATCTGACTAGGCTCCTCCTATACCCCCTCTGCCCAGGCTCCTCCTATACCCCTCCTCTTTGACCCCACCCAATCTGACTAGGCTCCTCCTATACCCCCTCTGCCCAGGCTCCTCCTATACCCCTCCTCTCTGACCTCACCCATTCTGCCCAGGCTCCTCCTAAGCCCCTCCTCTCTGACCCCACCCAATCTGACTAGGCTCCTCCTAAGCCCCTCCTCTGCTGTCTGACCCCACCCATTCTGCCCAGGCTCCTCCTAAGCCCCTCCTCTCTGACTCCACCCATTCTGCCCAGGCTCCTCCTAAGCCCCTCCTCTCTGACCCCACCCAATCTGACTAGGCTCCTCCTAAGCCCCTCCTCTCCTCTCTGACCCCACCCATTCTGCCCAGGCTCCTCCTATACCCCCTCCGCCCAGGCTCCTCCTATACCCCTCCTCTCTGACCTCACCCAATCTGACTAGGCTCCTCCTATACCCCCTCCGCCCAGGCTCCTCCTATACCCCTCCTCTCTGACCTCACCCAATCTGACTAGGCTCCTCCTATACCCCCTCTGCCCAGGCTTCTCCTATACCCCTCCTATTTGACCCCACCCAATCTGACTAGGCTCCTCCTATACCCCCTCTGCCCAGGCTCCTCCTATACCCCTCCTCTCTGACCTCACCCATTCTGCCCAGGCTCCTCCTAAGCCCCTCCTCTGCTGTCTGACCCCACCCAACCTGCCCAGGCTCCTCCTATACCCCTCCTCTCTGACCCCACCCAATCTGACTAGGCTCCTCCTAAGCCCCTCCTCTCCTCTCTGACCCCACCCATTCTGCCCAGGCTCCTCCTAAGCCCCTCCTCTGCTATCTGACCCCACCCATTCTGCCCAGGCTCCTCCTATACCCCTCCTCTCTGACCCCACCCAATCTGACTAGGCTCCTCCTAAGCCCCTCCTCTGCTGTCTGACCCCACCCAATCTGACTAGGCTCCTCCTAAGCCCCTCCTCTGCTGTCTGACCCCACCCATTCTGCCCAGGCTCCTCCTATACCCCCTCCTCTCTGACTCCACCCATTCTGCCCAGGCTCCTCCTATACCCCTCCTATTTGACCCCACCCAATCTGACTAGGCCCCTCCTCTGCTGTCCCCACCCATTCTGCCCAGGCTCCTCCTATACCCCTCCTCTCTGACCCCACCCAATCTGACTAGGCTCCTCCTATACCCCTCCTCTCTAACCTCACCCAATCTGACTAGGCTCCTCCTAAGCCCCTCCTCTGCTGTCTGACCCCACCCAACCTGCCCAGGCTCCTCCTATACCCCTCCTCTCTGACCCCACCCAATCTGACTAGGCTCCTCCTAAGCCCCTCCTCTCTGACCCCACCCATTCTGCCCAGGATCCTCCTAAGCCCCTCCTCTGCTATCTGACCCCACCCATTCTGCCCAGGCTCCTCCTATACCCCCTCCTCTCTGATTCCACCCATTCTTCCCAGGCTCCTCCCATAACCTTCTGACCCCACCCATTCTGCCCAGGCTCCTCCTATACCCCCTCCTCTCTGACTCCACCCAGCCTCCTCCTAAGCCCCTCCTCTCTGACCAGGCTCCTCCTATACCCCTCCTCTCTGACCTCACCCAATCTGACTAGGCTCCTCCTAAGCCCCTCCTCTGCTGTCTAACCCCACCCAACCTGCCCAGGCTCCTCCTATACCCCTCCTATTTGACCCCACCCAACCTGCCCAGGCTCCTCCTATACCCCTCCTCTCTGACCCCACCCAATCTGACTAGGCTCCTCCTAAGCCTCTCCTTTCCTCTCTGACCCCACCCATTCTGCCCAGGCTCCTCCCAAGCCCCTCCTCTGCTATCTGACCCCACCCATTCTGCCCAGGCTCCTCCTATACCCCTCCTCTCTGACCCCACCCAATCTGACTAGGCTCCTCCTAAGCCCCTCCTCTGCTGTCTGACCCCACCCAATCTGACTAGGCTCCTCCTAAGCCCCTCCTCTGCTGTCTGACCCCACCCATTCTGCCCAGGCTCCTCCTATACCCCTCCTCTCTGACTCCACCCATTCTGCCCAGGCTCCTCCTATACCCCTCCTATTTGACCCCACCCAATCTGACTAGGCCCCTCCTCTACTGTCCCCACCCATTCTGCCCAGGCTCCTCCTATACCCCTTCTATTTGACCCCACCCAATCTGACTAGGCTCCTCCTGATGTAAATAAATAATTTACTCTTAATTTCTATGCAGGTAAGTACTTAATCAATAATAACTCAGATCGGGTGAAAAAAGACAGAGTCCGTGGTGTTAGAGTTCTAAGGGTTTTATTCCTTAAAAAGGAATGGTCATGGCCAAGATATCATGTTCTGACCACCACACAGGGTGTCAGAAGGGATAGAGCGCGCTGACATTTTATTAACAGTACATAGCTTATATACTTATTGTACACCATTGAAAACAGTATAGAAGGCGTAACAGCTGAGAGAAGACAAGATAACAATATACACGTGGTACATATGCGTAATCAAGAGGCGTGAACTAGAGGTGTGTTCTGGAAACGTCACTGATAGGTGTCACAAAGGGGTGGCACTAACAGAAAATGTGGCAATGTCAGCAGAAATCGGAAGCTTGGATGCGCGCGCAGCTGCATGACGTGTAATTGAAGGGGTGCAGGGGACTTGACATTTACACTGACGGAAAGAGACAAAAGTCTGGCATGTCAGATCAACTTGTGCTTCTATCATATCTGATATCTGATGTTTAGGAACTAAGCTATCTGGGCGGAAAGGTCTCCAGAGCAGAAGCTATTCTATACTTGTTGTGAGTGCGTGTATAAGCGCCTGGGTGTCTGTATGAGAAGCGTGGGGGCATGGGGCCTTCCATGGAAGCATGGCAACGAAGCTATGAATTACTTGCACAGAGACAGGTCGGCCCTTTAGCCCTGTAGCTGAGGAAGGATGTTTACTGAAGCTAGCAGGCAGGAATGTATTTTCGGGGAGGGAAACAGATAACTCGAAGGTTATAGTCAATCTTGGCAGGCAGCAGGCTGAGCCGAGCGCGAGGGGCCGCGCTGAAAGTAAGTCAGAGTTCACGAGTACAGGGGCTGCCTGGGCAGAGATTTCTCGGAGTCAGAAGCCAGAAAAGAGGCTCGGTGGCAGAGATTCAGGGCCTACTTCAGCCAGAGCTGAAAAACGTAGGAGTACACTACAAAAAGACGTTGGCATAGCATACTTAGGAACGGACCATTCAACCCATTCATGGTGGGTCTAAAAGAGAACATGTTAACGTTGGACGCAAATGTATTTGCGTCTTCATAGCTGACACGGGAGGGAAGTTACATGCACTTTAACTCGTACATGGAGACGGTGGGGTACTCGCTAGGGAACACAACTTGACCATAAAATTTAGATTACCTCATTCCCTCCTTGTTCCCTACGGACCCTTCATGATATATCGATCATCATAAATCGATCAGTCTGTTCTTGTAACATTATATGTTCATCTTTCTTTCTTTGACTGTTTGAGAGACAACTGGAATGTTCAATGCACGAGGTGGCACACAGTCCACATATCGCTGGCCCACACTGTAGGCACAGGCAGCAGCTGAATACTATAACAAGGCCAATGCCTAGGAAGGATAAGATCTTCCATCCCCAAGCTGTTAACGTTGTCCAGAACCAACCGGACCAAGTCCAGGTGCCTGGATTCTGATGTATCTGATTCGCAATTTTATGCAGACGGGTAATAGCTTGATAGACAGATGGTGCATTTTGTGGGATGAAAACGCAGCAACTTGACCCGATGACCTTACAGGCTCCACCTCTATCTGCCAAGATGACGTCAATAACAAGACGATTTTGAAGGACAACAACCCGCATAGCAGATTGCTCCTCTGTTAAGTTACCTAAGGCGGAGGCAGTTTCATGTACTACTGCTTCAAGTGTTCTAGTTAATCTACGTATTAATTTACTGTTTTGGACAGGTCCTAGAAAGAAAAAGAATCCTTTATTGAAATCAGTGTACTGTTCCCATGCCGTTTCTGTGTAGTCGACAAGTGGAATATCTCTTTTGGGTCTATTCGGTACTAGATTCGTATTTCTATGGTAATCTGGGGGAGCTAGAAAAACAGGTGGCAGAAGGAATGCAATGTAACAGGTACCATCCCAATCTGGAGGCAAACGTATGTATGCGGTATGACCACAAACAAAATAGGAGTGACTGATAGCTTTGAAAGACGATTTACCATGATCACTGAATTCGACCACAGTAGTGCATTTACTATGACCTACGTGTACTGAACCTTTCTTGCTAACACATAATTCACCTGTGACTGGTAATACTAACATATGGGGCAGAACTGGAGCAGCCTCGGATTCAACAGTAAGGATCATAAGGCTAATTGTGTAATTACCTAATCCATATACTTCATTTTCTAGATCAGTTCCTATTCGAGTGGGAAGTCCCTCTTTATCAGGATAACAGACGTCGAGCAGGACTAAGTTCAAGTTTCCCCAAACCCAGCCCCCATCGAAAACAGCAATATCAGGATCTAAGGAATTAATTATTTTAAACCATGCCCCACAGGAGCCATTGTGAGTGAACAGGTACGGAAAGAGGGGCAGAGCTCCCTTGTAATTCTGGTAGGGAGGGAGTCGGCCACATATCCAGCAGTCGGTAGCATTATTTGTCTGATGGGAGTGGTGTAACATACTAATGAATGTATTGTTGCGCAGCGCAAGTCTGTAAGAGAGTTCATGTGCAGGAAGTTCACTAAAAGTGTGTTCAGCAGAGACATTGTAAACAGATTGTTCACGCCTGAAAATAGGCCAATATATAGGTAGCAGAATGCTGGCAATAATAATTAGAATACTTAGAAAAAACATTATTAACAACGTCACTATACAGTGACTACGCAGTGATTTACAGTATGTACGTTTCTTTGCTTCTCTCTCTCTCTCTCTATCTCGATCTAGGGGATACATGTCAGAAACTATTTAACCGATTCACCTAGGGGAGGACTTAAACAATTAAACTGTCTGACTTGCTAGATTCGAGTTTCATACGATATAGTTCTTGGGGAGTCTTTTCTCGTTCAGACACTGTAACGTCTTTTCTTTCAACACAGTCTTTGGTGGGGGTGGACGAGTCAGAGTCCTGTTTTAGTCCGTTTTTTAGTTCATTGCAAAGTTTGATGTGACTCGTGTGGACCCACCCCTTTCTCCCCTCTATCTTTACGGCGGTCCTCGTGGTGAGAAGAACGGTCTTCGGGGACTTCCAGCGGGGCTCCAGCGGACTTTTCCGGTCGAAATTCCGGACGAGTACCAGATCCCCAGGACGGACCTCGTGCTGCTTTACATCAGTGTTGTCAGGAAAAGCTGCGGCAACCTGTGAACGACATGATTGGAGTGCAGACATCAAGGAGGCAAGGTAATCTGTCAACATATTGCAATCAACATCAGTTATTTTCTTCGGAATGGGCGTCCCCCACATATTCGGTGGTCTGCCAAAGACCACTTCGTACGGGGATAGCCCTGATCTTGAATGGGCGACCATTCTCATGTAGAATAGTGCCACGGGCAGGGCGACTATCCAGTCGACCCCCTTTTCCTGACAGATCTTTGCAAGGCGGATTTTTAGTGTCTGATTATGCCTTTCTACAAGGCCTACTGCTTCGGGATGTCGGACACAGTGGAACCTCCACTGATATCCTAGCAAAAGGGAAACCTGTTTCATCAACTCGGACGAGAATGGCTGTCCGTTATCTGAATACACGACACGGGGCAAACCGTACCGTGGGAAGAATTCACGAACCAACTGTCGGGCAGTGGTCGGAGCAGTGTAGTCTGGAACTGGGTATGCTTCGGTCCAGCGGGACAGAGCACAAACAACTACAAGGACATATTTGAATCCTCGACAACTGTTCATCTGGATATAATCCATCTGGAGGACTTCAAAAGGGTGATCGGGAGGATGAAATCCACCTTGTTCTACAGGGACGCTTTTACCTGGATTGAACTGACAACAGATCATGCAAGTACGCACTTTCTGTTTTGCTGCTGCTCGTAAGTGTTTGTTGTACCAGAGATTTTGCAAACTGTCTAACATCGCTTTCTCTCCTAGATGTGCCGGGCTATGTGCTGTGTTTATCATGACTTGAACCATTGAGTCAGGGAGAAACCATATAGATTTTTCCTTCGTTATCCAACCTTGATCTGTCTGAATCCCTCCTAGTTCAGTCCATTTCTTTATTTCATCTGGCGTAGCATGTGTCTGAATGTCAATTACGTCTAGGGCGGGATCTCTAACTGCCATACACTTTATCGGTACTATTGTCTTTGTCACATCAGTAATCTGGGTGTGAGTCAGTGCTGTATGTTTTGCTGTCTGGTCTGCCAGGTCGTTACCCTGGGAAACAGAATCTGTAACTTTAGTATGTGCCTTACACTTCATGACTGATATGCCCGAGGGCAAATGTATTGCTTCTAACAGTGCTTGAATGAGGGGACCGTGTTGAATCTTGGCCCCATGAGAGGTCAGGAAACCTCGTTCTTGCCAGAGGACTCCGAAGTCGTGTACAACCCCGAAGGCATAACGGGAATCAGTGTATATGTTAACATTTCTGTTCTTGGCTAGAATACAAGCTCGGGTCAGAGCGATGAGCTCTGCTGCTTGAGCAGACAATGTGTCAATACGATGTGTTTCTTTAACTTCAGTTTCAGTGGTCACGGCATACGCAGCCACTAATTCTCCTGTACTTGTTCTCATGCATGAACCGTCCACATAAAGTGTCAGGTCTGGATTTGTCAATGGAACATCTGTTAAATCTCGTCTAGGCTTTGTTACTGCATTAATGATTTCTATACAATCATGTGGGGCTGGATCTGTCATAACTGTTGGTAACAGTGTTGCGGGGTTCAGGATACTGCAGCGTCTGATTTCTATGTGTGGCTGGAATAGTGTTAATTCATAACCTGTCAGTCGTGCTATAGTCAAGTGTTGAGTCTGGGTTCTGTTTAACAAAACCTCTACAGAATGTGGTACTTGAACTGTTAACTGATGACCTAAAACAATTGAGTCACTTTGTCTTATTGCTAACGCTGTTGCTGCTACTGATTTTAAGCACGCAGGGAGTGCTTGGGCTACTGAATCCAATGTACTAGAAAAATAAGCACAAGGCTTATGTGAACCTGCTTGATCTTGGGTGAGGACAGACAACGCTGTACCATCACGTTCTGTAACAAAAAGTGTAAACGGTTTGCTGTAACATGGTGTCGCTAAAACTGGTGCTTGACATAAGGCTTTCTTTAAGTCTTCAAAAGCTTGTGTATGTTCCTGAGTCCAAGGGAGGGCAGTCGAAGTCGCTGCCTCCTGTGTCGTTAACTGGATGAGTGGCTTGGCTAGAAATGCATACTGGGGAATCCATTGTCTGCAGTACGAGGTGAGGCCTATGAAGGCCCGCACTTCCTTTTGTGTCTGGGGTTGTGGCATATTTGCAATTAACTGAATGCGATCGGGAGTGAGCTGTCTCCCCACTTTGGACAGCAAGTGACCCAAGTACACAACTTGCTGAACACAGAATTGTAGCTTCGAAGGAGACACCTTGTGTCCCTTGTCGGCCAGGAAGTGTAAAACTGTCAGTGATGCTTTTTCACATTCGGGCTCACTTCGTGCGGTGATCAGCAGATCATCGACGTATTGCAGTAAAGCGGTGTTAACTGGCATTTGAATACAATCTAGTTGTTTTTTCAGTGCTTGACTATAGATGCTGGGGCTTTCTGTGAATCCTTGAGGTGCGCGTGAAAATTTGAAGCTGCGTCCATTTAAACTGAATCCGAAGAGATATTGGCTCTCTGGATCAATAGGCACGCTGAAGAAGGCGTTCTTGAGATCAATTACAGTAAAGAACGTTGCTTCTGAATCAATAGCAGTCAATAGAGAGGAGATATCGGGGACCACAGGATACTGTGGAATAATGCATTTATTTAATTCTCGAAGATCAATCACCAGCCGATATACTGGCGGTGCATTGGGATCAGTACGTTTAAGACTCGGAATGATGGGTGAATTACAGATATTGGAGTCGGTCTCGACGACCACTCCTTGGGCAATGAGCTCTTCAATGATTTTCAGTAAAGCCACTACAGCATCGGGTGGTAACTTGTATTGTCTGATTCTGGGTAATACAACACCTGCCTTGAGTGTAACGCGGTATGGTGTAATGTGCATACAGCCTACATCAGTTGGGCCCTTTGCCCACAAGTAATCTGGTACATTTTTCAATCTGACATCAAATTCACGCAGAACATAATGACCCTTGAAATCCCGCAGAAAGAGTCTAACTCCCTCCGGGGAACAGCATATTATAGCTCCTAGAGCCTTCAATGTTTTAATTCCTAACAGATTTTCTGGACATGATTTCGTGAGTAACAGGTCTGTAACACGTGATAATGGACCCACAGCCAGGGGAACTGGTTCTGATACTTCATTTACAATAGGCTGTCCTGAAAAACCCAGGGAAACATTCTGTGAGCCTGAGAGGGGTGCCCCTGGAACTTCATCATGACTGATTGTAGTGCGACTTGCCCCTGTGTCAATTAAAAATTTTCTGTCTTTTCCCAATACTTGACTGTGTACATAAGGACCTTCTTGATCTACAGGAATCTCAATAAGAGGCAAGCCACCTTCCCTCTCTAGGCTGTTTCATGTATATCGGGAATATTCGGGGTAAGCGGACTGGGCATACTGGTACATCTGCTGTGAAACTTGCTGAGTTGCGGCAATGGGCTGTGGCTGTGGTACTGCTACGGTCTGTGCTGGAGTCGAGGAAGCATGCATAGGCTGTGTACCCTGTGTATTCTGTGAAGACTGATGCTGGTTATGGTCTTGTCTAGGCGGATGCGGTCTTTCTTTAGTTTTACCTGTCGCTATGTTATGTTTCAGAACTGGGCATTCATGTACGTAGTGACCTGGCTGCTTGCAGTAATTACATGTCCCTTTAACGGGAGCTGCAGTGTGACTTGTCTGGGTCGTACCCTTTCTGTGACCGTCGGATGGGACCGTCTGAGTTACTAACATTTTCATCTTTGTGTCTTTCATGCGTTTTTGTTCCTGATCTTGTTCTTCTCTGATTCTGTTCTGATGATATTGTAACATTTGTAACATCTGTGATGGCGTATTTGCTTGCCATGTACTCTCGACCTTGTACACTCGATTTTTAACTAACGGTAAGGAATTCTCGACTAACTTTGATACAAAAAGATGCGGGTACGACTCGCTACTTGGCTGGAGGCCACTATTAATAATAAAACATTTCTCGAATCTTGAATAGAAGTCACTAGTATCTTCATCATGTTTCTGTTTACAGGACGATATTGCATCCCAATCTTCTTTTCTAGTCGTCAATAATCTGGGCAGGACCTGTACTATCAAACCTGGTAATGCTTTAGTTTTGTCCCCAAGGCCTAACCCTGGGACCCGTTTCTTTTCTTCTTCCTCTATTTCTGCCCAGGCAATCTTTGTGTCTCCCACCTCCCATTCCTTTTCCTTTAATTTCTCGAATATACCCGTAGGCAATAATACCTTCAACATTTTCATGATATCATCATACGTGTAATCCCCCATTAGTAACATGTCTTTAAGCTCTCTATGAAAACCTGCAGGGTCTTTATCATGGCATGGTACTAGTTTCTTCATTTCTAACAGTTCTAATTTAGTCAGAGGCGTGTGTACATACACGCGTTTCAAGGTTTTATCCTCACCCATAACAGGGTGCACTTCTCGTAAGGGGTTCTGACTTTCAATACCACCCCCGCATTGCATGTGGTACATTTTCCTTTCTGGAGGTGGGGCGGGAACATATTCAGAGCTTACAAAGGTATCATATCTATGTCGCTGTTCTAGAATTATTTGAATTAATTTGGTACTTAAGCCTCTCCATCTATCCATCAGTAGTGCTTCTAGTGTCTCGTGTAAGGGACCTGGATCAGAATAATGTTTCCTGTATTTGATAAGAAGGTGCTGAATCATGTATACACCTGCTAATTTCTGTTCGTCGGGGGAGAGGTTCAGAAATGTCTGCGCCACTGTGTCATCATTATATATGTCTGCATTTTCGGCCCATGATACAGCCGATCGGGCTAGTTCTTGTTCATCCATAGAATTGAGTACATGGTACCCAACTCGATCTCGAAGCCGTTTATCAGTTTCCTGGAACTGATGCTCAGCAGAATTCGGATTTGTTAAGGCAGAGAAGAAAACTCTCTTGCTCTCTGGACGGATACCCTTCCTAAGGTAAGTTCCCTTACCTACATATGCTATGGTGCCTACATTTCTTTCGGATTCTTCCTGTTCTTCTTCCTCCTCGGAGGAAGCCTTTTCGTTCCCTTTCTCGTGTACTGCTATTACTGCTTTCCTAATCTTCTTGTACATAGAGGCTATGCAATTCTGTCTGTCATGTTTTCCTTCAGCTATATTTTGACCCCACTTGTTCAATGCATCTAATTCACTCTGATCTGTTCCGGGCCTGTCTCGTTCTCTTATTAGACAATTTATGAAAAATCGTAGTATCAGCGCTTGCATGTCAACTTTCTGTTTCTCCATGGCATCCTTAATACTGTCAGGGTCCTTTCCTGTCTGAACAAACTCATATATTCTATCTAGACGCTCCTTCATTCCTACATAACATAACAAGTTATCAGTAGCAGATCTTAACCGTAATGATGCCAATATCATTAAATCGTCCTTTCCGGGTACTGGATCATATCTGCAAACTGACATGTTTTCTTTTAATGTGTCAAGGCGGGATGAATTAGAGGAGTGGGGAGACCTGTATGTGAGAGGACTCTGTATACCTTTGAGATTGAATCTGTGAGTTGGTGGCGGGGTCTGAGGACCCGCGGTCGCACCTCCTGAAGCAGAAGCTTGTGCATTACCTCCCTGCGGAGTCTGTATCTGAACTTGAATTTGTCGTTTAGGTGGATCAGGCAAACGTGGTTTCGGTAGGTCAGTTTTGAGTACGGGAAGTGGCGGGGCTGGCGGAACGGGGGAGGTCTGTTGCGGTACCGGCGGAACGTGACCTGGGGGTGGAGTGCCACCCCCGTCCCTGTCAGTAGGCAGGGCACGAACAGGCAGATTGGTGTAAGCTGGTGCTACATCCTCTAAGTATGAATTTAGGAATATGTCTTTAGTAGTCTTGTGCATTACTTTAGTTGGGACTAATGATGACGGCAAATTTTTCGGTATTTCTGAAATGGCGTCAGATGTACCCTCGGCCAAAAGATACATGTTGTTCACTTGGCTATTTCGGATGCGATCTATTTGTTCTGATTTTACTCGAATTCCTTCAATAACTAATTCGTTTTCTTGGGCCTTTTCTGATTCTTTAAGTCTGTCTTCTCTACGAAGTGCTCTTTCAGCACGTTTATGTGATTCCTTACGCCAAAATTCTATGGCGTCTTTCTGAGATTGTCTGGCTTTCTTTTTCCGTAATGCTTCTTCTACCTTTATGATGCACTCGGCATCCCATGTTCCGTTAACTGGCCATCGGTATCTTTCCTCTAGGTGCTTTGTATAATCGGTCCATAACTCTAGATACAATATGGCGTCTATGCCATGTTTGTTATACATGAAATTACCTGGAGTGTCCCTAGGGGGATCGGAATTTCTTCCTCTAACATCCCTTTCCTAGTTCCTATCTGCTTTAACTTGTTGAAAAACGGCATTGTGCCTACTTGATACTGAAATGCTTGATCCTTGATACTTAATTCTGAATGTAACTATTTATACAAGAAAACACAATAATGCACAAGAAAAACAGTCACATTCATACCACGACATTAATCACAAAAACGTTTAAAACATAGATGACTACCCCACTATACTAGATGTACTGCTCAACAGTACAGATACACTGTTGTAACAGTGCAGAATTTCAGAATACTAGATATACTGCTAAACAGTACAGATACACTGCCTAAAAACAGTGCAGACCGGACTTGTATACCCAAACCCGTCTAGATACGACCCAGCAATGGTACTCACCGGGAAGCACGGAAACAGAAGGCCTCGGAAAACTCGACTGGACTCGACTCGATACTTCGGAAAACTTCGGGAAACTTCGGAAAACTTCGGAAATTTTCGGAAAACTTCGGAAAACTGGTGGGCCTCTTGACACCTCGGACCTTGCTTCTTTCGGCTAGGCTCTGGTCGGGATCCTCCGCACTCCTCACCGCCTCGTCTGGGCACTGATCGCAGTCTTCGTCACCTCCGTGGGTCAGAGGGAGATGCAGGAAATCTTGCCGGTACGCGTATGTTCCGGCTAACTGACGGCAGGGGACAGAGGTTGCAACGCACCAACCGGCGCGTGAGGTGGGGGAGGGGTCCCTATTCGGGCGCCAAAATGATGTAAATAAATAATTTACTCTTAATTTCTATGCAGGTAAGTACTTAATCAATAATAACTCAGATCGGGTGAAAAAAGACAGAGTCCGTGGTGTTAGAGTTCTAAGGGTTTTATTCCTTAAAAAGGAATGGTCATGGCCAAGATATCATGTTCTGACCACCACACAGGGTGTCAGAAGGGATAGAGCGCGCTGACATTTTATTAACAGTACATAGCTTATATACTTATTGTACACCATTGAAAACAGTATAGAAGGCGTAACAGCTGAGAGAAGACAAGATAACAATATACACGTGGTACATATGCGTAATCAAGAGGCGTGAACTAGAGGTGTGTTCTGGAAACGTCACTGATAGGTGTCACAAAGGGGTGGCACTAACAGAAAATGTGGCAATGTCAGCAGAAATCGGAAGCTTGGATGCGCGCGCAGCTGCATGACGTGTAATTGAAGGGGTGCAGGGGACTTGACATTTACACTGACGGAAAGAGACAAAAGTCTGGCATGTCAGATCAACTTGTGCTTCTATCATATCTGATATCTGATGTTTAGGAACTAAGCTATCTGGGCGGAAAGGTCTCTAGAGCAGAAGCTATTCTATACTTGTTGTGAGTGCGTGTATAAGCGCCTGGGTGTCTGTATGAGAAGCGTGGGGGCATGGGGCCTTCCATGGAAGCATGGCAACGAAGCTATGAATTACTTGCACAGAGACAGGTCGGCCCTTTAGCCCTGTAGCTGAGGAAGGATGTTTACTGAAGCTAGCAGGCAGGAATGTATTTTCGGGGAGGGAAACAGATAACTCGAAGGTTATAGTCAATCTTGGCAGGCAGCAGGCTGAGCCGAGCGCGAGGGGCCGCGCTGAAAGTAAGTCAGAGTTCACGAGTACAGGGGCTGCCTGGGCAGAGATTTCTCGGAGTCAGAAGCCAGAAAAGAGGCTCGGTGGCAGAGATTCAGGGCCTACTTCAGCCAGAGCTGAAAAACGTAGGAGTACACTACAAAAAGACGTTGGCATAGCATACTTAGGAACGGACCATTCGACCCATTCATGGTGGGTCTAAAAGAGAACATGTTAACGTTGGACGCAAATGTATTTGCGTCTTCATAGCTGACACGGGAGGGAAGTTACATGCACTTTAACTCGTACATGGAGACGGTGGGGTACTCGCTAGGGAACACAACTTGACCATAAAATTTAGATTACCTCACTCCTATACCCCTCCTCTCTAACCTCACCCAATCTGACTAGGCTCCTCCTAAGCCCCTCCTCTCCTCTCTGACCCCACCCATTCTGCCCAGGCTCCTCCTAAGCCCCTCCTCTGCTATCTGACCCCACCCATTCTGCCCAGGCTCCTCCTATACCCCCTCCTCTCTGATTCCACCCATTCTTCCCAGGCTCCTCCCATCACCTTCTGACCCCACCCATTCTGCCCAGGCTCCTCCTATACCCCTCCTATTTGACCCCACCCAATCTGACTAGGCCCATTCTCTGCTGTCTGACCCCACCCATTCTGCCCAGGCTCCTCCTATTTGACCCCACCCAATCTGACTAGGCTCCTCCTATACCCCTCCGCCCAGGCTCCTCCTATACCCCTCCTCTCTGACCTCACCCAATCTGACTAGGCTCCTCCTATACCCCCTCTGCCCAGGCTCCTCCTATACCCCTCCTATTTGACCCCACCCAATCTGACTAGGCTCCTCCTATACCCCCTCTGCCCAGGCTCCTCCTATACCCCTCCTCTCTGACCTCACCCAATCTGACTAGGCTCCTCCTATACCCCCTCTGCCCAGGCTCCTCCTATACCCCTCCTCTTTGACCCCACCCAATCTGACTAGGCTCCTCCTATACCCCCTCTGCCCAGGCTCCTCCTATACCCCTCCTCTCTGACCTCACCCATTCTGCCCAGGCTCCTCCTAAGCCCCTCCTCTCTGACCCCACCCAATCTGACTAGGCTCCTCCTAAGCCACTCCTCTGCTGTCTGACCCCACCCATTCTGCTCAGGCTCCTCCTAAGCCCCTCCTCTCTGACCCCACCCAATCTGACTAGGCTCCTCCTAAGCCCCTCCTCTGCTGTCTGACCCCCCCCAATCTGACTAGGCTCCTCCTAAGCCTCTCCTCTGCTGTCTGACCCCACCCATTCTGCCCAGGCTCCTCCTATACCCCCTCCTCTCTGACTCCACCCATTCTGCCCAGGCTCCTCCTAAGCCCCTCCTCTCTGACTCCACCCATTCTGCCCAGGCTCCTCCTAAGCCCCTCCTCTCTGACCCCACCCAATCTGACTAGGCTCCTCCTAAGCCCCTCCTCTCTGACCTCACCCAATCTGACTAGGCTCCTCCTATACCCCCTCCGCCCAGGCTCCTCCTATACCCCTCCTCTCTGACCTCACCCAATCTGACTAGGCTCCTCCTATACCCCCTCTGCCCAGGCTCCTCCTATACCCCTCCTATTTGACCCCACCCAATCTGACTAGGCTCCTCCTATACCCCCTCTGCCCAGGCTCCTCCTATACCCCTCCTCTCTGACCTCACCCATTCTGCCCAGGCTCCTCCTAAGCCCCTCCTCTGCTGTCTGACCCCACCCAACCTGCCCAGGCTCCTCCTATACCCCTCCTCTCTGACCCCACCCAATCTGACTAGGCTCCTCCTAAGCCCCTCCTCTCCTCTCTGACCCCACCCATTCTGCCCAGGCTCCTCCTAAGCCCCTCCTCTGCTATCTGACCCCACCCATTCTGCCCAGGCTCCTCCTATATCCCTCCTCTCTGACCACACCCAATCTGACTAGGCTCCTCCTAAGCCCCTCCTCTGCTGTCTGACCCCACCCAATCTGACTAGGCTCCTCCTAAGCCCCTCCTCTGCTGTCTGACCCCACCCATTCTGCCCAGGCTCCTCCTATACCCCCTCCTCTCTGACTCCACCCATTCTGCCCAGGCTCCTCCTATACCCCTCCTATTTGACCCCACCCAATCTGACTAGGCCCCTCCTCTGCTGTCCCCACCCATTCTGCCCAGGCTCCTCCTATACCCCTCCTCTCTGACCCCACCCAATCTGACTAGGCTCCTCCTATACCCCTCCTCTCTAACCTCACCCAATCTGACTAGGCTCCTCCTAAGCCCTTCCTCTGCTGTCTGACCCCACCCAACCTACCCAGGCTCCTCCTATACCCCTCCTCTCTGACCCCACCCAATCTGACTAGGCTCCTCCTAAGCCCCTCCTCTCTGACCCCACCCATTCTGCCCAGGCTCCTCCTAAGCCCCTCCTCTGCTATCTGACCCCACCCATTCTGCCCAGGCTCCTCCCATAACCTTCTGACCCCACCCATTCTGCCCAGGCTCCTCCTATACCCCCTCCTCTCTGATTCCACCCATTCTTCCCAGGCTCCTCCCATAACCTTCTGACCCCACCCATTCTGCCCAGGCTCCTCCTATACCCCCTCCTCTCTGACTCCACCCAGCCTCCTCCTAAGCCCCTCCTCTCTGACCAGGCTCCTCCTATACCCCTCCTCTCTGACCTCACCCAATCTGACTAGGCTCCTCCTAAGCCCCTCCTCTGCTGTCTAACCCCACCCAACCTGCCCAGGCTCCTCCTATACCCCTCCTATTTGACCCCACCCAACCTGCCCAGGCTCCTCCTATACCCCTCCTCTCTGACCCCACCCAATCTGACTAGGCTCCTCCTAAGCCCCTCCTCTCCTCTCTGACCCCACCCATTCTGCCCAGGCTCCTCCTAAGCCCCTCCTTTGCTATCTGACCCCACCCATTCTGCCCAGGCTCCTCCTATACCCCTCCTCTCTGACCCCACCCAATCTGACTAGGCTCCTCCTAAGCCCCTCCTCTGCTGTCTGACCCCACCCAATCTGACTAGGCTCCTCCTAAGCCCCTCCTCTGCTGTCTGACCCCACCCATTCTGCCCAGGCTCCTCCTATACCCCCTCCTCTCTGACTCCACCCATTCTGCCCAGGCTCCTCCTATACCCCTCCTATTTGACCCCACCCAATCTGACTAGGCCCCTCCTCTGCTGTCCCCACCCATTCTGCCCAGGCTCCTCCTATACCCCTCCTATTTGACCCCACCCAATCTGACTAGGCTCCTCCTATACCCCTCCTCTCTAACCTCACCCAATCTGACTAGGCTCCTCCTAAGCCCCTCCTCTCCTCTCTGACCCCACCCATTCTGCCCAGGCTCCTCCTAAGCCCCTCCTCTGCTATCTGACCCCACCCATTCTGCCCAGGCTCCTCCTAAGCCCCTCCTCTGCTGTCTGACCCCACCCAATCTGACTAGGCTCCTCCTAAGCCCCTCCTCTGCTGTCTGACCCCACCCAATCTGACTAGGCTCCTCCTAAGCCCCTCCTCTGCTGTCTGACCCCACCCATTCTGCCCAGGCTCCTCCTATACCCCCTCCTCTCTGACTCCACCCATTCTGCCCAGGCTCCTCCTATACCCCTCCTATTTGACCCCACCCAATCTGACTAGGCCCCTCCTCTGCTGTCCCCACCCATTCTGCCCAGGCTCCTCCTATACCCCTCCTATTTGACCCCACCCAATCTGACTAGGCTCCTCCTATACCCCTCCTCTCTAACCTCACCCAATCTGACTAGGCTCCTCCTAAGCCCCTCCTCTCCTCTCTGACCGAACCCATTCTGCCCAGGCTCCTCCTAAGCCCCTCCTCTGCTATCTGACCCCACCCATTCTGCCCAGGCTCCTCCTATACCCCCTCCTCTCTGATTCCACCCATTCTTCCCAGGCTCCTCCCATAACCTTCTGACCCCACCCATTCTGCCCAGGCTCCTCCTATACCCCTCCTATTTGACCCCACCCAATCTGACTAGGCCCCTCCTCTGCTGTCCCCACCCATTCTGCCCAGGCTCCTCCTATTTGACCCCACCCAATCTGACTAGGCTCCTCCTAAGCCCCTCCTCTCCTCTCTGTACTCACCCAATCTGACTAGGCTCCTCCTCTGCTGTCTGACCCCACCCATTCTGCCCAGGCTCCTCCTATTTGACCCCACCCAATCTGACTAGGCCCCTCCTATACCCCCTCTACCCAGGCTCCTCCTATACCCCTCCTCTCTGACCAGAACTCCTCCTATACCCCTCCTCTCTGACCCCACCCAATCTGACTAGGCCCCTCCTATACCCCCTCTGCCCAGGCTCCTCCTATACCCCTCCTCTCTGACCTGAACTCCTCCTATACCCCTCCTCTCTGACCCCACCCAATCTGACTTGGCTCCTCCTAAACCCCTCCTCTGCTGTCTGACCACACCCATTCTACCCAGGCTCCTCCTATACCCCCTCCTCTCTAACCTCACCCAATCTGACTAGGCTCCTCCTAAGCCCCTCCTCTCTGACCCACCCAATCTGACTAGGCTCCTCCTAAGCCCCTCCTCTGCTGTCTGACCCCACCCATTCTTCCCAGGCTCCTCCCATAACCTTCTGACCCCACCCATTCTGCCCAGGCTCCTCCTATACCCCTCCTATTTGACCCCACCCAATCTGACTAGGCCCCTCCTCTGCTGTCTGACCCCACCCATTCTGCCCAGGCTCCTCCTATACCCCCTCCTCTCTGACCTCACCCATTCTGCCCAGGCTCCTCCTATTTGACCCCACCCAATCTGACTAGGCTCCTCCTATACCCCCTCTGCCCAGGTTCCTCCTATACCCCTCCTCTCTGACCTCACCCAATCTGACTAGGCTCCTCCTAAGCCCCTAGGCTCCTCCTCTGCTGTCTGACCCCACCCATTCTGCCCAGGCTCCTCCTATTTGACCCCACCCAATCTGACTAGGCCCCTCCTGAACCCCCTCTGCCCAGGCTCCTCCTATACCCCTCCTCTCTGACCAGACTCCTCCTATACCCCTCCCAATCTGACTTGGCTCCTCCTAAACCCCTCCTCTGCTGTCTGACCCCACCCATTCTGCTCAGGCTCCTCCTATACCCCCTCCTCTCTGCCTCCACCCATTCTGCCCAGGCTCCTCCTAAGCCCCTCCTCTCTGGGCCCACCCAATCTGACTAGGCTCCTCCTAAGCCCCTCCTCTGCTGTCTGACCCCACCCATTCTGCCCAGGCTCCTCCTATACCCCCTCCTCTCTGACTCCACCCATTCTGCCCAGGCTCCTCCTAAGCCCCTCCTCTCTGACCCCACCCAATCTGACTAGGCTCCTCCTATACCCCTCCTCTCTACCCTCACCCAATCTGACTAGGCTCCTCCTAAGCCCCTCCTCTGCTGTCTGACCCCACCCAACCTGCCCAGGCTCCTCCTATACCCCTCCTCTCTGACCCCACCCAATCTGACTAGGCTCCTCCTAAGCCCCTCCTCTCTGACCCCACCCATTCTGCCCAGGCTCCTCCTAAGCCCCTCCTCTGCTGTCTGACCCCACCCATTCTGCCCAGGCTCCTCCTATACCCCCTCCTCTCTGACTCCACCCATTCTGCCCAGGCTCCTCCTAAGCCCCTCCTCTCTGACCCCACCCAATCTGACTAGGCTCCTCCTATACCCCTCCTCTCTAACCTCACCCAATCTGACTAGGCTCCTCCTAAGCCCCTCCTCTGCTGTCTGACCCCACCCAACCTGCCCAGGCTCCTCCTATACCCCTCCTCTCTGACCCCACCCAATCTGACTAGGCTCCTCCTAAGCCCCTCCTCTCCGACCCCACCCATTCTGCCCAGGCTCCTCCTAAGCCCCTCCTCTGCTATCTGACCCCACCCATTCTGCCCAGGCTCCTCCTATACCCCCTCCTCTCTGCCTCCACCCATTCTGACTAGGCTCCTCCTATACCCCTCCTCTCTAACCTCACCCAATCTGACTAGGCTCCTCCTAAGCCCCTCCTCTGCTGTCTGACCCCACCCAACCTGCCCAGGCTCCTCCTATACCCCTCCTCTCTGACCCCACCCAATCTGACTAGGCTCCTCCTAAGCCCCTCCTCTCCGACCCCACCCATTCTGCCCAGGCTCCTCCTAAGCCCCTCCTCTGCTATCTGACCCCACCCATTCTGCCCAGGCTCCTCCTATACCCCCTCCTCTCTGCCTCCACCCATTCTGCCCAGGCTCCTCCTAAGCCCCTCCTCTCTGACCCCACCCAATCTGACTAGGCTCCTCCTAAGCCCCTCCTCTGCTGTCTGACCCCACCCATTCTGCCCAGGCTCCTCCTATACCCCCTCCTCTCTGACCTCACCCATTCCCCTCCTCTCTGACTTCACCGACTGCTCCTATACCCCCTCCTCTCTGATTCCACCCATTCTGCCCAGGCTCCTCCTATACCCCTCCTAATCTGACTAGCCCCTCCTCTGCTGTCTGACCCCACCCATTCTGCCCAGGCTCCTCCTATACCCCCTCCTCTCTGACTCCACCCATTCTGCCCAGGCTCCTCCTAAGCCCCTCCTCTCTGACCCCATCCAATCTGACTAGGCTCCTCCTATACCCCTCCTCTCTGACTATACCCCTCCTCTCTGACCTCACCCAATCTGACTAGGCTCCTCCTATACCCCCTCTGCTCAGGCTCCTCCTATACCCCTCCTCTCTGACCTCACCCAATCTGACTAGGCTCCTCCCAAGCCCCTCCTCTGCTGTCTGACCCCACCCATTCTGACTAAGCTCCTCCTAAACCCCTCCTCTGCTGTCTGACTCCACCCATTCTGCCCAGGCTCCTCCTCAGCCCCTCCTCTCTGACCTCACCCAATCTGACTAGGCTCCTCCTATACCCCCTCCTCTCTGACCCCACCCAGCTCCTCCTAAACCCCTCCTCTGCTGTCTGACCCCACCCATTCTGCCCAGGCTCCTCCTATACCCCCTCCTCTCTGACCTCACCCAATCTGACTAGGCTCCTCCTATACCCCTCCTCTGCTGTCTGACCCCACCCATTCTGCCCAGGCTCCTCCTATACCCCCTCCTCTCTGACCTCACCCATTCTGCCCAGGCTCCTCCTATACCCCTCCTCTCTGACCTCACCCAATCTGACTAGGCTCCTCCTATACCCCTCCTCTGCTGTCTGACCCCACCCATTCTGCCCAGGCTCCTCCTATACCCCCTCCTCTCTGACCTCACCCATTCTGCCCAGGCTCCTCCTATTTGACCCCACCCAATCTGACTAGGCCCCTCCTGAACCCCCTCTGCCCAGGCTCCTCCTATACCCCTCCTCTCTGACCAGACTCCTCCTATACCCCTCCCAATCTGACTTGGCTCCTCCTAAACCCCTCCTCTGCTGTCTGACCCCACCCATTCTGCTCAGGCTCCTCCTATACCCCCTCCTCTCTGCCTCCACCCATTCTGCCCAGGCTCCTCCTAAGCCCCTCCTCTCTGGGCCCACCCAATCTGACTAGGCTCCTCCTAAGCCCCTCCTCTGCTGTCTGACCCCACCCATTCTGCCCAGGCTCCTCCTATACCCCCTCCTCTCTGACTCCACCCATTCTGCCCAGGCTCCTCCTAAGCCCCTCCTCTCTGACCCCACCCAATCTGACTAGGCTCCTCCTATACCCCTCCTCTCTAACCTCACCCAATCTGACTAGGCTCCTCCTAAGCCCCTCCTCTGCTGTCTGACCCCACCCAACCTGCCCAGGCTCCTCCTATACCCCTCCTCTCTGACCCCACCCAATCTGACTAGGCTCCTCCTAAGCCCCTCCTCTCTGACCCCACCCATTCTGCCCAGGCTCCTCCTAAGCCCCTCCTCTGCTGTCTGACCCCACCCATTCTGCCCAGGCTCCTCCTATACCCCCTCCTCTCTGACTCCACCCATTCTGCCCAGGCTCCTCCTAAGCCCCTCCTCTCTGACCCCACCCAATCTGACTAGGCTCCTCCTATACCCCTCCTCTCTAACCTCACCCAATCTGACTAGGCTCCTCCTAAGCCCCTCCTCTGCTGTCTGACCCCACCCAACCTGCCCAGGCTCCTCCTATACCCCTCCTCTCTGACCCCACCCAATCTGACTAGGCTCCTCCTAAGCCCCTCCTCTCCGACCCCACCCATTCTGCCCAGGCTCCTCCTAAGCCCCTCCTCTGCTATCTGACCCCACCCATTCTGCCCAGGCTCCTCCTATACCCCCTCCTCTCTGCCTCCACCCATTCTGACTAGGCTCCTCCTATACCCCTCCTCTCTAACCTCACCCAATCTGACTAGGCTCCTCCTAAGCCCCTCCTCTGCTGTCTGACCCCACCCAACCTGCCCAGGCTCCTCCTATACCCCTCCTCTCTGACCCCACCCAATCTGACTAGGCTCCTCCTAAGCCCCTCCTCTCCGACCCCACCCATTCTGCCCAGGCTCCTCCTAAGCCCCTCCTCTGCTATCTGACCCCACCCATTCTGCCCAGGCTCCTCCTATACCCCCTCCTCTCTGCCTCCACCCATTCTGCCCAGGCTCCTCCTAAGCCCCTCCTCTCTGACCCCACCCAATCTGACTAGGCTCCTCCTAAGCCCCTCCTCTGCTGTCTGACCCCACCCATTCTGCCCAGGCTCCTCCTATACCCCCTCCTCTCTGACCTCACCCATTCCCCTCCTCTCTGACTTCACCGACTGCTCCTATACCCCCTCCTCTCTGATTCCACCCATTCTGCCCAGGCTCCTCCTATACCCCTCCTAATCTGACTAGCCCCTCCTCTGCTGTCTGACCCCACCCATTCTGCCCAGGCTCCTCCTATACCCCCTCCTCTCTGACTCCACCCATTCTGCCCAGGCTCCTCCTAAGCCCCTCCTCTCTGACCCCATCCAATCTGACTAGGCTCCTCCTATACCCCTCCTCTCTGACTATACCCCTCCTCTCTGACCTCACCCAATCTGACTAGGCTCCTCCTATACCCCCTCTGCTCAGGCTCCTCCTATACCCCTCCTCTCTGACCTCACCCAATCTGACTAGGCTCCTCCCAAGCCCCTCCTCTGCTGTCTGACCCCACCCATTCTGACTAAGCTCCTCCTAAACCCCTCCTCTGCTGTCTGACTCCACCCATTCTGCCCAGGCTCCTCCTCAGCCCCTCCTCTCTGACCTCACCCAATCTGACTAGGCTCCTCCTATACCCCCTCCTCTCTGACCCCACCCAGCTCCTCCTAAACCCCTCCTCTGCTGTCTGACCCCACCCATTCTGCCCAGGCTCCTCCTATACCCCCTCCTCTCTGACCTCACCCAATCTGACTAGGCTCCTCCTATACCCCTCCTCTGCTGTCTGACCCCACCCATTCTGCCCAGGCTCCTCCTATACCCCCTCCTCTCTGACCTCACCCATTCTGCCCAGGCTCCTCCTATACCCCTCCTCTCTGACCTCACCCAATCTGACTAGACTCCTCCTATACCCCTCCTCTGCTGTCTGACCCCACCCATTCTGCCCAGGCTCCTCCTATTTGACCCCACCCAATCTGACTAGGCTCCTCCTATACCCCCTCTGCCCAGGCTCCTCCTATACCCCTCCTCTCTGACCTCACCCAATCTGACTAGGCTCCTCCTAAGCCCCTAGGCTCCTCCTCTGCTGTCTGACCCCACCCATTCTGCCCAGGCTCCTCCTATTTGACCCCAACCAATCTGACTAGGCTCCTCCTAAGCCCCCTCCTCTCTGACCTCACCCAATCTGACTAGGCTCCTCCTAAGCCCCTCCTCTGCTGTCTGACCCCACCCAACCTGCCCAGGCTCCTCCTATACCCCCTCCTCTCTGATTCCACCCATTCTTCCCAGGCTCCTCCCGTCACCTTCTGACCCCACCCATTCTGCCCAGGCTCCTCCTATACCCCTCCTTTTTGACCCCACCCAATCTGACTAGGCCCCTCCTCTGCTGTCTGACCCCACCCATTCTGCCCAGGCTCCTCCTATTTGACCCCACCCAATCTGACTTGGCTCCTCCTAAGCCCCTCCTCTGCTGTCTGACCCCACCCATTCTGCCCAGGCTCCTCCTATACCCCCTCCTCTCTGATTCCACCCATTCTTCCCAGGCTCCTCCCATCACCTTCTGACCCCACCCATTCTGCCCAGGCTCCTCCTATACCCCTCCTATTTGACCCCACCCAATCTGACTAGGCCCCTCCTCTGCTGTCTGACCCCACCCATTCTCCCCAGGCTCCTCCTATTTGACCCCACCCAATCTGACTAGGCTCCTCCTATACCCCTCCGCCCAGGCTCCTCCTATACCCCTCCTCTCTGACCTCACCCAATCTGACTAGGCTCCTCCTATACCCCCTCTGCCCAGGCTCCTCCTATACCCCTCCTATTTGACCCCACCCAATCTGACTAGGCTCCTCCTATACCCCCTCTGCCCAGGCTCCTCCTATACCCCTCCTCTCTGACCTCACCCAATCTGACTAGGCTCCTCCTATACCCCCTCTGCCCAGGCTCCTCCTATACCCCTCCTCTTTGACCCCACCCAATCTGACTAGGCTCCTCCTATACCCCCTCTGCCCAGGCTCCTCCTATACCCCTCCTCTCTGACCTCACCCATTCTGCCCAGGCTCCTCCTAAGCCCCTCCTCTCTGACCCCACCCAATCTGACTAGGCTCCTCCTAAGCCCCTCCTCTGCTGTCTGACCCCACCCATTCTGCCCAGGCTCCTCCTAAGCCCCTCCTCTCTGACTCCACCCATTCTGCCCAGGCTCCTCCTAAGCCCCTCCTCTCTGACCCCACCCAATCTGACTAGGCTCCTCCTAAGCCCCTCCTCTCCTCTCTGACCCCACCCATTCTGCCCAGGCTCCTCCTATACCCCCTCCGCCCAGGCTCCTCCTATACCCCTCCTCTCTGACCTCACCCAATCTGACTAGGCTCCTCCTATACCCCCTCCGCCCAGGCTCCTCCTATACCCCTCCTCTCTGACCTCACCCAATCTGACTAGGCTCCTCCTATACCCCCTCTGCCCAGGCTTCTCCTATACCCCTCCTATTTGACCCCACCCAATCTGACTAGGCTCCTCCTATACCCCCTCTGCCCAGGCTCCTCCTATACCCCTCCTCTCTGACCTCACCCATTCTGCCCAGGCTCCTCCTAAGCCCCTCCTCTGCTGTCTGACCCCACCCAACCTGCCCAGGCTCCTCCTATACCCCTCCTCTCTGACCCCACCCAATCTGACTAGGCTCCTCCTAAGCCCCTCCTCTCCTCTCTGACCCCACCCATTCTGCCCAGGCTCCTCCTAAGCCCCTCCTTTGCTATCTGACCCCACCCATTCTGCCCAGGCTCCTCCTATACCCCTCCTCTCTGACCCCACCCAATCTGACTAGGCTCCTCCTAAGCCCCTCCTCTGCTGTCTGACCCCACCCAATCTGACTAGGCTCCTCCTAAGCCCCTCCTCTGCTGTCTGACCCCACCCATTCTGCCCAGGCTCCTCCTATACCCCCTCCTCTCTGACTCCACCCATTCTGCCCAGGCTCCTCCTATACCCCTCCTATTTGACCCCACCCAATCTGACTAGGCCCCTCCTCTGCTGTCCCCACCCATTCTGCCCAGGCTCCTCCTATACCCCTCCTATTTGACCCCACCCAATCTGACTAGGCTGCTCCTATACCCCTCCTCTCTCACCTCACCCAATCTGACTAGGCTCCTCCTAAGCCCCTCCTCTCCTCTCTGACCCCACCCATTCTGCCCAGGCTCCTCCTAAGCCCCTCCTCTGCTATCTGACCCCACCCATTCTGCCCAGGCTCCTCCTAAGCCCCTCCTCTGCTGTCTGACCCCACCCAATCTGACTAGGCTCCTCCTAAGCCCCTCCTCTGCTGTCTGACCCCACCCATTCTGCCCAGGCTCCTCCTATACCCCCTCCTCTCTGACTCCACCCATTCTGCCCAGGCTCCTCCTATACCCCTCCTATTTGACCCCACCCAATCTGACTAGGCCCCTCCTCTGCTGTCCCCACCCATTCTGCCCAGGCTCCTCCTATACCCCTCCTATTTGACCCCACCCAATCTGACTAGGCTCCTCCTATACCCCTCCTCTCTAACCTCACCCAATCTGACTAGGCTCCTCCTAAGCCCCTCCTCTCCTCTCTGACCGAACCCATTCTGCCCAGGCTCCTCCTAAGCCCCTCCTCTGCTATCTGACCCCACCCATTCTGCCCAGGCTCCTCCTATACCCCCTCCTCTCTGATTCCACCCATTCTTCCCAGGCTCCTCCCATAACCTTCTGACCCCACCCATTCTGCCCAGGCTCCTCCTATACCCCTCCTATTTGACCCCACCCAATCTGACTAGGCCCCTCCTCTGCTGTCCCCACCCATTCTGCCCAGGCTCCTCCTATTTGACCCCACCCAATCTGACTAGGCTCCTCCTAAGCCCCTCCTCTCCTCTCTGACCTCACCCAATCTGACTAGGCTCCTCCTCTGCTGTCTGACCCCACCCATTCTGCCCAGGCTCCTCCTATTTGACCCCACCCAATCTGACTAGGCCCCTCCTATACCCCCTCTACCCAGGCTCCTCCTATACCCCTCCTCTCTGACCAGAACTCCTCCTATACCCCTCCTCTCTGACCCCACCCAATCTGACTAGGCCCCTCCTATACCCCCTCTGCCCAGGCTCCTCCTATACCCCTCCTCTCTGACCTGAACTCCTCCTATACCCCTCCTCTCTGACCCCACCCAATCTGACTTGGCTCCTCCTAAACCCCTACTCTGCTGTCTGACCACACCCATTCTACCCAGGCTCCTCCTATACCCCCTCCTCTCTAACCTCACCCAATCTGACTAGGCTCCTCCTAAGCCCCTCCTCTCTGACCCACCCAATCTGACTAGGCTCCTCCTAAGCCCCTCCTCTGCTGTCTGACCCCACCCATTCTTCCCAGGCTCCTCCCATAACCTTCTGACCCCACCCATTCTGCCCAGGCTCCTCCTATACCCCTCCTATTTGACCCCACCCAATCTGACTAGGCCCCTCCTCTGCTGTCTGACCCCACCCATTCTGCCTAGGCTCCTCCTATACCCCCTCCTCTCTGACCTCACCCATTCTGCCCAGGCTCCTCCTATTTGACCCCACCCAATCTGACTAGGCTCCTCCTTTACCCCCTCTGCCCAGGTTCCTCCTATACCCCTCCTCTCTGACCTCACCCAATCTGACTAGGCTCCTCCTAAGCCCCTAGGCTCCTCCTCTGCTGTCTGACCCCACCCATTCTGCCCAGGCTCCTCCTATTTGACCCCACCCAATCTGACTAGGCCCCTCCTGAACCCCCTCTGCCCAGGCTCCTCCTATACCCCTCCTCTCTGACCAGACTCCTCCTATACCCCTCCCAATCTGACTTGGCTCCTCCTAAACCCCTCCTCTGCTGTCTGACCCCACCCATTCTGCTCAGGCTCCTCCTATACCCCCTCCTCTCTGCCTCCACCCATTCTGCCCAGGCTCCTCCTAAGCCCCTCCACTCTGACCCCACCCAATCTGACTAGGCTCCTCCTAAGCCCCTCCTCTGCTGTCTGACCCCACCCATTCTGCCCAGGCTCCTCCTATACCCCCTCCTCTCTGACTCCACCCATTCTGCCCAGGCTCCTCCTAAGCCCCTCCTCTCTGACCCCACCCAATCTGACTAGGCTCCTCCTATACCCCTCCTCTCTAACCTCACCCAATCTGACTAGGCTCCTCCTAAGCCCCTCCTCTGCTGTCTGACCCCACCCAACCTGCCCAGGCTCCTCCTATACCCCTCCTCTCTGACCCCACCCAATCTGACTAGGCTCCTCCTAAGCCCCTCCTCTCTGACACCACCCATTCTGCCCAGGCTCCTCCTAAGCCCCTCCTCTGCTGTCTGACCCCACCCATTCTGCCCAGGCTCCTCCTATACCCCCTCCTCTCTGACTCCACCCATTCTGCCCAGGCTCCTCCTAAGCCCCTCCTCTCTGACCCCACCCAATCTGACTAGGCTCCTCCTATACCCCTCCTCTCTAACCTCACCCAATCTGACTAGGCTCCTCCTAAGCCCCTCCTCTGCTGTCTGACCCCACCCAACCTGCCCAGGCTCCTCCTATACCCCTCCTCTCTGACCCCACCCAATCTGACTAGGCTCCTCCTAAGCCCCTCCTCTCCGACCCAACCCATTCTGCCCAGGCTCCTCCTAAGCCCCTCCTCTGCTATCTGACCCCACCCATTCTGCCCAGGCTCCTCCTATACCCCCTCCTCTCTGACCCCACCCATTCTGCTCAGGCTCCTCCTATACCCCCTCCTCTCTGCCTCCACCCATTCTGCCCAGGCTCCTCCTGAGCCCCTCCTCTCTGACCCCACCCAATCTGACTAGGCTCCTCCTAAGCCCCTCCTCTGCTGTCTGACCCCACCCATTCTGCCCAGGCTCCTCCTATACCCCCTCCTCTCTGACCTCACCCATTCCCCTCCTCTCTGACTTCACCGACTGCTCCTATACCCCCTCCTCTCTGATTCCACCCATTCTGCCCAGGCTCCTCCTATACCCCTCCTAATCTGACTAGCCCCTCCTCTGCTGTCTGACCCCACCCATTCTGCCCAGGCTCCTCCTATACCCCCTCCTCTCTGACTCCACCCATTCTGCCCAGGCTCCTCCTAAGCCCCTCCTCTCTGACCCCATCCAATCTGACTAGGCTCCTCCTATACCCCTCCTCTCTGACTATACCCCTCCTCTCTGACCTCACCCAATCTGACTAGGCTCCTCCTATACCCCCTCTGCTCAGGCTCCTCCTATACCCCTCCTCTCTGACCTCACCCAATCTGACTAGGCTCCTCCCAAGCCCCTCCTCTGCTGTCTGACCCCACCCATTCTGACTAAGCTCCTCCTAAACCCCTCCTCTGCTGTCTGACTCCACCCATTCTGCCCAGGCTCCTCCTCAGCCCCTCCTCTCTGACCTCACCCAATCTGACTAGGCTCCTCCTATACCCCCTCCTCTCTGACCCCACCCAGCTCCTCCTAAACCCCTCCTCTGCTGTCTGACCCCACCCATTCTGCCCAGGCTCCTCCTATACCCCCTCCTCTCTGACCTCACCCAATCTGACTAGGCTCCTCCTATACCCCTCCTCTGCTGTCTGACCCCACCCATTCTGCCCAGGCTCCTCCTATACCCCCTCCTCTCTGACCTCACCCATTCTGCCCAGGCTCCTCCTATACCCCTCCTCTCTGACCTCACCCAATCTGACTAGGCTCCTCCTATACCCCTCCTCTGCTGTCTGACCCCACCCATTCTGCCCAGGCTCCTCCTATACCCCCTCCTCTCTGACCTCACCCATTCTGCCCAGGCTCCTCCTATTTGACCCCACCCAATCTGACTAGGCTCCTCCTATACCCCCTCTGCCCAGGCTCCTCCTATACCCCTCCTCTCTGACCTCACCCAATCTGACTAGGCTCCTCCTAAGCCCCTAGGCTTCTCCTCTGCTGTCTGACCCCACCCATTCTGCCCAGGCTCCTCCTATTTGACCCCAACCAATCTGACTAGGCTCCTCCTAAGCCCCCTCCTCTCTGACCTCACCCAATCTGACTAGGCTCCTCCTAAGCCCCTCCTCTGCTGTCTGACCCCACCCAACCTGCCCAGGCTCCTCCTATACCCCCTCCTCTCTGATTCCACCCATTCTTCCCAGGCTCCTCCCATCACCTTCTGACCCCACCCATTCTGCCCAGGCTCCTCCTATACCCCTCCTATTTGACCCCACCCAATCTGACTAGGCCCCTCCTCTGCTGTCTGACCCCACCCATTCTGCCCAGGCTCCTCCTATTTGACCCCACCCAATCTGACTTGGCTCCTCCTAAGCCCCTCCTCTGCTGTCTGACCCCACCCATTCTGCCCAGGCTCCTCCTATACCCCCTCCTCTCTGATTCCACCCATTCTTCCCAGGCTCCTCCCATCACCTTCTGACCCCACCCATTCTGCCCAGGCTCCTCCTATACCCCTCCTATTTGACCCCACCCAATCTGACTAGGCCCCTCCTCTGCTGTCTGACCCCACCCATTCTGCCCAGGCTCCTCCTATTTGACCCCACCCAATCTGACTAGGCTCCTCCTATACCCCTCCGCCCAGGCTCCTCCTATACCCCTCCTCTCTGACCTCACCCAATCTGACTAGGCTCCTCCTATACCCCCTCTGCCCAGGCTCCTCCTATACCCCTCCTATTTGACCCCACCCAATCTGACTAGGCTCCTCCTATACCCCCTCTGCCCAGGCTCCTCCTATACCCCTCCTCTCTGACCTCACCCAATCTGACTAGGCTCCTCCTATACCCCCTCTGCCCAGGCTCCTCCTATATCCCTCCTCTTTGACCCCACCCAATCTGACTAGGCTCCTCCTATACCCCCTCTGCCCAGGCTCCTCCTATACCCCTCCTCTCTGACCTCACCCATTCTGCCCAGGCTCCTCCTAAGCCCCTCCTCTCTGACCCCACCCAATCTGACTAGGCTCCTCCTAAGCCCCTCCTCTGCTGTCTGACCCCACCCATTCTGCCCAGGCTCCTCCTATACCCCCTCCGCCCAGGCTCCTCCCATTCTGCCCAGGCTCCTCCTAAGCCCCTCCTCTCTGACCCCACCCAATCTGACTAGGCTCCTCCTAAGCCCCTCCTCTCCTCTCTGACCCCACCCATTCTGCCCAGGCTCCTCCTATACCCCCTCCGCCCAGGCTCCTCCTATACCCCTCCTCTCTGACCTCACCCAATCTGACTAGGCTCCTCCTATACCCCCTCCGCCCAGGCTCCTCCTATACCCCTCCTCTCTGACCTCACCCAATCTGACTAGGCTCCTCCTATACCCCCTCTGCCCAGGCTTCTCCTATACCCCTCCTATTTGACCCCACCCAATCTGACTAGGCTCCTCCTATACCCCCTCTGCCCAGGCTCCTCCTATACCCCTCCTCTCTGACCTCACCCATTCTGCCCAGGCTCCTCCTAAGCCCCTCCTCTGCTGTCTGACCCCACCCAACCTGCCCAGGCTCCTCCTATACCCCTCCTCTCTGACCCCACCCAATCTGACTAGGCTCCTCCTAAGCCCCTCCTCTCCTCTCTGACCCCACCCATTCTGCCCAGGCTCCTCCTAAGCCCCTCCTCTGCTATCTGACCCCACCCATTCTGCCCAGGCTCCTCCTATACCCCTCCTCTCTGACCCCACCCAATCTGACTAGGCTCCTCCTAAGCCCCTCCTCTGCTGTCTGACCCCACCCAATCTGACTAGGCTCCTCCTAAGCCCCTCCTCTGCTGTCTGACCCCACCCATTCTGCCCAGGCTCCTCCTATACCCCCTCCTCTCTGACTCCACCCATTCTGCCCAGGCTCCTCCTATACCCCTCCTTTTTGACCCCACCCAATCTGACTAGGCCCCTCCTCTGCTGTCCCCACCCATTCTGCCCAGGCTCCTCCTATACCCCTCCTCTCTGACCCCACCCAATCTGACTAGGCTCCTCCTATACCCCTCCTCTCTAACCTCACCCAATCTGACTAGGCTCCTCCTAAGCCCCTCCTCTGCTGTCTGACCCCACCCAACCTGCCCAGGCTCCTCCTATACCCCTTCTCTCTGACCCCACCCAATCTGACTAGGCTCCTCCTAAGCCCCTCCTCTCTGACCCCACCCATTCTGCCCAGGCTCCTCCTAAGCCCCTCCTCTGCTATCTGACCCCACCCATTCTGCCCAGGCTCCTCCTATACCCCCTCCTCTCTGATTCCACCCATTCTTCCCAGGCTCCTCCCATAACCTTCTGACCCCACCCATTCTGCCCAGGCTCCTCCTATACCCCCTCCTCTCTGACTCCACCCAGCCTCTTCCTAAGCCCCTCCTCTCTGACCAGGCTCCTCCTATACCCCTCCTCTCTGACCTCACCCAATCTGACTAGGCTCCTCCTAAGCCCCTCCTCTGCTGTCTAACCCCACCCAACCTGCCCAGGCTCCTCCTATACCCCTCCTATTTGACCCCACCCAACCTGCCCAGGCTCCTCCTATACCCCTCCTCTCTGACCCCACCCAATCTGACTAGGCTCCTCCTAAGCCCCTCCTCTCCTCTCTGACCCCACCCATTCTGCCCAGGCTCCTCCTAAGCCCCTCCTCTGCTATCTGACCCCACCCATTCTGCCCAGGCTCCTCCTATACCCCTCCTCTCTGACCCCACGCAATCTGACTAGGCTCCTCCTAAGCCCCTCCTCTGCTGTCTGACCCCACCCAATCTGACTAGGCTCCTCCTAAGCCCCTCCTCTGCTGTCTGACCCCACCCATTCTGCCCAGGCTCCTCCTATACCCCCTCCTCTCTGACTCCACCCATTCTGCCCAGGCTCCTCCTATACCCCTCCTATTTGACCCCACCCAATCTGACTAGGCTCCTCCTATACCCCTCCTCTCTAACCTCACCCAATCTGACTAGGCTCCTCCTAAGCCCCTCCTCTCCTCTCTGACCCCACCCATTCTGCCCAGGCTTCTCCTAAGCCCCTCCTCTGCTATCTGACCCCACCCATTCTGCCCAGGCTCCTCCTATACCCCCTGCTCTCTGATTCCACCCATTCTTCCCAGGCTCCTCCTATACCCCTCCTATTTGACCCCACCCAATCTGACTAGGCCCCTCCTCTGCTGTCTGACCCCACCCATTCTGCCCAGGCTCCTCCTATTTGACCCCACCCAATCTGACTAGGCTCCTCCTATACCCCTCCTCTCTGACCTCACCCAATCTGACTAGGCTCCTCCTATACCCCCTCTGCCCAGGCTCCTCCTATACCCCTCCTATTTGACCCCACCCAATCTGACTAGGCTCCTCCTATACCCCCTCTGCCCAGGCTCCTCCTATACCCCTCCTCTCTGACCTCACCCAATCTGACTAGGCTCCTCCTATACCCCCTCTGCCCAGGCTCCTCCAATACCCCTCCTCTTTGACCCCATCCAATCTGACTAGGCTCCTCCTATACCCCCTCTGCCCAGGCTCCTCCTATACCCCTCCTCTCTGACCTCACCCATTCTGCCCAGGCTCCTCCTAAGCCCCTCCTCTCTGACCCCACCCAATCTGACTAGGCTCCTCCTAAGCCCCTCCTCTGCTGTCTGACCCCACCCATTCTGCTCAGGCTCCTCCTAAGCCCCTCCTCTCTGACCCCACCCAATCTCACTAGGCTCCTCCTAAGCCCCTCCTCTGCTGTCTGACCCCACCCAATCTGACTAGGCTCCTCCTAAGCCCCTCCTCTGCTGTCTGACCCCACCCATTCTGCCCAGGCTCCTCCTATACCCCCTCCTCTCTGACTCCACCCATTCTGCCCAGGCTCCTCCTAAGCCCCTCCTCTCTGACTCCACCCATTCTGCCCAGGCTCCTCCTAAGCCCCTCCTCTCTGACCCCACCCAATCTGACTAGGCTCCTCCTAAGCCCCTCCTCTCCTCTCTGACCCCACCCATTCTGCCCAGGCTCCTCCTATACCCCCTTCGCCCAGGCTCCTCCTATACCCCTCCTCTCTGACCTCACCCAATCTGACTAGGCTCCTCCTATACCCCCTCTGCCCAGGCTCCTCCTATACCCCTCCTCTTTGACCCAACCCAATCTGACTAGGCTCCTCCTATACCCCCTCTGCCCAGGCTCCTCCTATACCCCTCCTCTCTGACCTCACCCATTCTGCCCAGGCTCCTCCTAAGCCCCTCCTCTCTGACCCCACCCAATCTGACTAGGCTCCTCCTAAGCCCCTCCTCTGCTGTCTGACCCCACCCATTCTGCTCAGGCTCCTCATAAGCCCCTCCTCTCTGACCCCACCCAATCTGACTAGGCTCCTCCTAAGCCCCTCCTCTGCTGTCTGACCCCACCCAATCTGACTAGGCTCCTCCTAAGCCCCTCCTCTGCTGTCTGACCCCACCCATTCTGCCCAGGCTCCTCCTATACCCCCTCCTCTCTGACTCCACCCATTCTGCCCAGGCTCCTCCTAAGCCCCTCCTCTCTGACTCCACCCATTCTGCCCAGGCTCCTCCTAAGCCCCTCCTCTCTGACCCCACCCAATCTGACTAGGCTCCTCCTAAGCCCCTCCTCTCCTCTCTGACCCCACCCATTCTGCCCAGGCTCCTCCTATACCCCCTCCACCCAGGCTCCTCCTATACCCCTCCTCTCTGACCTCACCCAATCTGACTAGGCTCCTCCTATACCCCCTCCGCCCAGGCTCCTCCTATACCCCTCCTCTCTGACCTCACCCAATCTGACTAGGCTCCTCCTATACCCCCTCTGCCCAGGCTCCTCCTATACCCCTCCTATTTGACCCCACCCAATCTGACTAGGCTCCTCCTATACCCCCTCTGCCCAGGCTCCTCCTATACCCCTCCTCTCTGACCTCACCCATTCTGCCCAGGCTCCTCCTAAGCCCCTCCTCTGCTGTCTGACCCCACCCAACCTGCCCAGGCTCCTCCTATACCCCTCCTCGCTGACCCCACCCAATCTGACTAGGCTCCTCCTAAGCCCCTCCTCTCCTCTCTGACCCCACCCATTCTGCCCAGGCTCCTCCTAAGCCCCTCCTCTGCTATCTGACCCCACCCATTCTGCCCAGGCTCCTCCTATACCCCTCCTCTCTGATCCACCCAATCTGACTAGGCTCCTCCTAAGCCCCTCCTCTGCTGTCTGACCCCACCCAATCTGACTAGGCTCCTCCTAAGCCCCTCCTCTGCTGTCTGACCCCACCCATTCTGCCCAGGCTCCTCCTATACCCCCTCCTCTCTGACTCCACCCATTCTGCCCAGGCTCCTCCTATACCCCTCCTATTTGACCCCACCCAATCTGACTAGGCCCCTCCTCTGCTGTCCCCACCCATTCTGCCCAGGCTCCTCCTATACCCCTCCTCTCTGACCCCACCCAATCTGACTAGGCTCCTCCTATACCCCTCCTCTCTAACCTCACCCAATCTGACTAGGCTCCTCCTAAGCCCCTCCCCTGCTGTCTGACCCCACCCAACCTACCCAGGCTCCTCCTATACCCCTCCTCTCTGACCCCACCCAATCTGACTAGGCTCCTCCTAAGCCCCTCCTCTCTGACCCCACCCATTCTGCCCAGGCTCCTCCTAAGCCCCTCCTCTGCTATCTGACCCCACCCATTCTGCCCAGGCTCCTCCCATAACCTTCTGACCCCACCCATTCTGCCCAGGCTCCTCCTATACCCCCTCCTCTCTGATTCCACCCATTCTTCCCAGGCTCCTCCCATAACCTTCTGACCCCACCCATTCTGCCCAGGCTCCTCCTATACCCCCTCCTCTCTGACTCCACCCAGCCTCCTCCTAAGCCCCTCCTCTCTGACCAGGCTCCTCCTATACCCCTCCTCTCTGACCTCACCCAATCTGACTAGGCTCCTCCTAAGCCCCTCCTCTGCTGTCTAACCCCACCCAACCTGCCCAGGCTCCTCCTATACCCCTCCTATTTGACCCCACCCAACCTGCCCAGGCTCCTCCTATACCCCTCCTCTCTGACCCCACCCAATCTGTCTAGGCTCCTCCTAAGCCCCTCCTCTCCTCTCTGACCCCACCCATTCTGCCCAGGCTCCTCCTAAGCCCCTCCTCTGCTATCTGACCCCACCCATTCTGCCCAGGCTCCTCCTATACCCCTCCTCTCTGACCCCACCCAATCTGACTAGGCTCCTCCTAAGCCCCTCCTCTGCTGTCTGACCCCACCCAATCTGACTAGGCTCCTCCTAAGCCCCTCCTCTGCTGTCTGACCCCACCCATTCTGCCCAGGCTCCTCCTATACCCCCTCCTCTCTGACTCCACCTATTCTGCCCAGGCTCCTCCTATACCCCTCCTATTTGACCCCACCCAATCTGACTAGGCCTCTCCTCTGCTGTCCCCACCCATTCTGCCCAGGCTCCTCCTATACCCCTCCTATTTTACCCCACCCAATCTGACTAGGCTCCTCCTATACCCCTCCTCTCTAACCTCACCCAATCTGACTAGGCTCCTCCTAAGCCCCTCCTCTCCTCTCTGACCCCACCCATTCTGCCCAGGCTCCTCCTAAGCCCCTCCTCTGCTATCTGACCCCACCCATTCTGCCCAGGCTCCTCCTAAGCCCCTCCTCTGCTGTCTGACCCCACCCAATCTGACTAGGCTCCTCCTAAGCCCCTCCTCTGCTGTCTGACCCCACCCATTCTGCCCAGGCTCCTCCTATACCCCCTCCTCTCTGACTCCACCCATTCTGCCCAGGCTCCTCCTATACCCCTCCTATTTGACCCCACCCAATCTGACTAGGCCCCTCCTCTGCTGTCCCCACCCATTCTGCCCAGGCTCCTCCTATACCCCTCCTATTTGACCCCACCCAATCTGACTAGGCTCCTCCTATACCCCTCCTCTCTAACCTCACCCAATCTGACTAGGCTCCTCCTAAGCCCCTCCTCTCCTCTCTGACCCCACCCATTCTGCCCAGGCTCCTCCTAAGCCCCTCCTCTGCTATCTGACCCCACCCATTCTGCCCAGGCTCCTCCTATACCCCCTCCTGTCTGATTCCACCCATTCTTCCCAGGCTCCTCCCATAACCTTCTGACCCTACCCATTCTGCCCAGGCTCCTCCTATACCCCTCCTATTTGACCCCACCCAATCTGACTAGGCCCCTCCTCTGCTGTCCCCACCCATTCTGCCCAGGCTCCTCCTATTTGACCCCACCCAATCTGACTAGGCTCCTCCTAAGCCCCTCCTCTCCTCTCTGACCTCACCCAATCTGACTAGGCTCCTCCTCTGCTGTCTGACACCACCCATTCTGCCCAGGCTCCTCCTATTTGACCCCACCCAATCTGACTAGGCCCCTCCTATACCCCCTCTACCCAGGCTCCTCCTATACCCCTCCTCTCTGACCAGAACTCCTCCTATACCCCTCCTCTCTGACCCCACCCAATCTGACTAGGCCCCTCCTATACCCCCTCTGCCCAGGCTCCTCCTATACCCCTCCTCTCTGACCTGAACTCCTCCTATACCCCTCCTCTCTGACCCCACCCAATCTGACTTGGCTCCTCCTAAACCCCTCCTCTGCTGTCTGACCCCACCCATTCTGCCCAGGCTCCTCCTATACCCCCTCCTCTCTAACCTCACCCAATCTGACTAGGCTCCTCCTAAGCCCCTCCTCTCTGACCCACCCAATCTGACTAGGCTCCTCCTAAGCCCCTCCTCTGCTGTCTGACCCCACCCATTCTTCCCAGGCTCCTCCCATAACCTTCTGACCCCACCCATTCTGCCCAGGCTCCTCCTATACCCCTCCTATTTGACCCCACCCAATCTGACTAGGCCCCTCCTCTGCTGTCTGACCCCACCCATTCTGCCCAGGCTCCTCCTATACCCCCTCCTCTCTGACCTCACCCATTCTGCCCAGGCTCCTCCTATTTGACCCCACCCAATCTGACTAGGCTCCTCCTAAGCCCCTCCTCTCCTCTCTGACCTCACCAAATCTGACTAGGCTCCTCCTCTGCTGTCTGACCCCACCCATTCTGCCCAGGCTCCTCCTATTTGACCCCACCCAATCTGACTAGGCCCCTCCTATACCCCCTCTACCCAGGCTCCTCCTATACCCCTCCTCTCTGACCAGAACTCCTCCTATACCCCTCCTCTCTGACCCCACCCAATCTGACTAGGCCCCTCCTATACCCTCTCTGCCCAGGCTCCTCCTATACCCCTCCTCTCTGACCTGAACTCCTCCTATACCCCTCCTCTCTGACCCCACCCAATCTGACTTGGCTCCTCCTAAACCCCTCCTCTGCTGTCTGACCCCACCCATTCTGCCCAGGCTCCTCCTATACCCCCTCCTCTCTAACCTCACCCAATCTGACTAGGCTCCTCCTAAGCCCCTCCTCTCTGACCCACCCAATCTGACTAGGCTCCTCCTAAGCCCCTCCTCTGCTGTCTGACCCCACCCATTCTTCCCAGGCTCCTCCCATAACCTTCTGACCCCACCCATTCTGCCCAGGCTCCTCCTATACCCCTCCTATTTGACCCCACCCAATCTGACTAGGCCCCTCCTCTGCTGTCTGACCCCACCCATTCTGCCCAGGCTCCTCCTACACCCCCTCCTCTCTGACCTCACCCATTCTGCCCAGGCTCCTCCTATTTGACCCCACCCAATCTGACTAGGCTCCTCCTATACCCCCTCTGCCCAGGCTCCTCCTATACCCCTCCTCTCTGACCTCACCCAATCTGACTAGGCTCCTCCTAAGCCCCTAGGCTCCTCCTCTGCTGTCTGACCCCACCCATTCTGCCCAGGCTCCTCCTATTTGACCCCACCCAATCTGACTAGGCCCCTCCTGAACCCCCTCTGCCCAGGCTCCTCCTATACCCCTCCTCTCTGACCAGACTCCTCCTATACCCCTCCCAATCTGACTTGGCTCCTCCTAAACCCCTCCTCTGCTGTCTGACCCCACCCATTCTGCTCAGGCTCCTCCTATACCCCTCCTCTCTGACCCCACCCAATCTGACTAGGCTCCTCCTAAGCCCCTCCTCTCTGACCCCACCCATTCTGCCCAGGCTCCTCCTAGGCCCCTCCTCTTCTGTCTGACCCCACCCATTCTGCCCAGGCTCCTCCTATACCCCCTCCTCTCTGACTCCACCCATTCTGCCCAGGCTCCTCCTAAGCCCCTCCTCTCTGACCCCACCCAATCTGACTAGGCTCCTCCTATACCCCTCCTCTCTAACCTCACCCAATCTGACTAGGCTCCTCCTAAGCCCCTCCTCTGCTGTCTGACCCCACCCAACCTGCCCAGGCTCCTCCTATACCCCTCCTCTCTGACCCCACCCAATCTGACTAGGCTCCTCCTAAGCCCCTCCTCTCTGACCCCACCCATTCTGCCCAGGCTCCTCCTAGGCCCCTCCCCTGCTGTCTGACCCCACCCATTCTGCCCAGGCTCCTCCTATACCCCCTCCTCTCTGACTCCACCCATTCTGCCCAGGCTCCTCCTAAGCCCCTCCTCTCTGACCCCACCCAATCTGACTAGGCTCCTCCTATACCCCTCCTCTCTAACCTCACCCAATCTGACTAGGCTCCTCCTAAGCCCCTCCTCTGCTGTCTGACCCCACCCAACCTGCCTAGGCTCCTCCTATACCCCTCCTCTCTGACCCCACCCAATCTGACTAGGCTCCCCCTAAGCCCCTCCTCTCCGACCCCACCCATTCTGCCCAGGCTCCTCCTAAGCCCCTCCTCTGCTATCTGACCCCACCCATTCTGCCCAGGCTCCTCCTATACCCCCTCCTCTCTGACCCCACCCATTCTGCCCAGGCTCCTCCTATACCCCCTCCTCTCTGCCTCCACCCATTCTGCCCAGGCTCCTCCTAAGCCCCTCCTCTCTGACCCCACCCAATCTGACTAGGCTCCTCCTAAGCCCCTCCTCTGCTGTCTGACCCCACCCATTCTGCCCAGGCTCCTCCTATACCCCCTCCTCTCTGACCTCACCCATTCCCCTCCTCTCTGACTCCACCGACTGCTCCTATACCCCCTCCTCTCTGATTCCACCCATTCTGCCCAGGCTCCTCCTATACCCCTCCTAATCTGACTAGCCCCTCCTCTGCTGTCTGACCCCACCCATTCTGCCCAGGCTCCTCCTATACCCCCTCCTCTCTGACTCCACCCATTCTGCCCAGGCTCCTCCTAAGCCCCTCCTCTCTGACCCCATCCAATCTGACTAGGCTCCTCCTATACCCCTCCTCTCTGACTATACCCCTCCTCTCTGACCTCACCCAATCTGACTAGGCTCCTCCTATACCCCCTCTGCTCAGGCTCCTCCTATACCCCTCCTCTCTGACTTCACCCAATCTGACTAGGCTCCTCCTAAGCCCCTCCTCTGCTGTCTGACCCACCCATTCTGACTAAGCTCCTCCTAAACCCCTCCTCTGCTGTCTGACTCCACCCATTCTGCCCAGGCTCCTCCTCAGCCCCTCCTCTCTGACCTCACCCAATCTGACTAGGCTCCTCCTATACCCCCTCCTCTCTGAACCCACCCAGCTCCTCCTAAACCCCTCCTCTGCTGTCTGACCCCACCCATTCTGCCCAGGCTCCTCCGATACCCCCTCCTCTCTGACCTCACCCAATCTGACTAGGCTCCTCCTATACCCCTCCTCTGCTGTCTGACCCCACCCATTCTGCCCAGGCTCCTCCTATACCCCCTCCTCTCTGACCTCACCCATTCTGCCCAGGCTCCTCCTATACCCCTCCTCTCTGACCTCACCCAATCTGACTAGGCTCCTCCTATACCCCTCCTCTGCTGTCTGACCCCACCCATTCTGCCCAGGCTCCTCCTATACCCCCTCCTCTCTGACCTCACCCATTCTGCCCAGGCTCCTCCTATTTGACCCCACCCAATCTGACTAGGCTCCTCCTATACCCCCTCTGCCCAGGCTCCTCCTATACCCCTCCTCTCTGACCTCACCCAATCTGACTAGGCTCCTCCTAAGCCCATAGGCTCCTCCTCTGCTGTCTGACCCCACCCATTCTGCCCAGGCTCCTCCTATTTGACCCCAACCAATCTGACTAGGCTCCTCCTAAGCCCCCTCCTCTCTGACCTCACCCAATCTGACTAGGCTCCTCCTAAGCCCCTCCTCTGCTGTCTGACCCCACCCAACCTGCCCAGGCTCCTCCTATACCCCCTCCTCTCTGATTCCACCCATTCTTCCCAGGCTCCTCCCATCACCTTCTGACCCCACCCATTCTGCCCAGGCTCCTCCTATACCCCTCCTATTTGACCCCACCCAATCTGACTAGGCCCCTCCTCTGCTGTCTGACCCCACCCATTCTGCCCAGGCTCCTCCTATTTGACCCCACCCAATCTGACTTGGCTCCTCCTAAGCCCCTCCTCTGCTGTCTGACCCCACCCATTCTGCCCAGGCTCCTCCTATACCCCCTCCTCTCTGATTCCACCCATTCTTCCCAGGCTCCTCCCATCACCTTCTGACCCCACCCATTCTGCCCAGGCTCCTCCTATACCCCTCCTATTTGACCCCACCCAATCTGACTAGGCCCCTCCTCTGCTGTCTGACCCCACCCATTCTGCCCAGGCTCCTCCTATTTGACCCCACCCAATCTGACTAGGCTCCTCCTATACCCCTCCGCCCAGGCTCCTCCTATACCCCTCCTCTCTGACCTCACCCAATCTGACTAGGCTCCTCCTATACCCCCTCTGCCCAGGCTCCTCCTATACCCCTCCTATTTGACCCCACCCAATCTGACTAGGCTCCTCCTATACCCCCTCTGCCCAGGCTCCTCCTATACCCCTCCTCTCTGACCTCACCCAATCTGACTAGGCTCCTCCTATACCCCCTCTGCCCAGGCTCCTCCTATACCCCTCCTCTTTGACCCCACCCAATCTGACTAGGCTCCTCCTATACCCCCTCTGCCCAGGCTCCTCCTATACCCCTCCTCTCTGACCTCACCCATTCTGCCCAGGCTCCTCCTAAGCCCCTCCTCTCTGACCCCACCCAATCTGACTAGGCTCCTCCTAAGCCCCTCCTCTGCTGTCTGACCCCACCCATTCTGCCCAGGCTCCTCCTAAGCCCCTCCTCTCTGACTCCACCCATTCTGCCCAGGCTCCTCCTAAGCCCCTCCTCTCTGACTCCACCCATTCTGCCCAGGCTCCTCCTAAGCCCCTCCTCTCTGACCCCACCCAATCTGACTAGGCTCCTCCTAAGCCCCTCCTCTGCTGTCTAACCCCACCCAACCTGCCCAGGCTCCTCCTATACCCCTCCTATTTGACCCCACCCAACCTGCCCAGGCTCCTCCTATACCCCTCCTCTCTGACCCCACCCAATCTGACTAGGCTCCTCCTAAGCCCCTCCTCTCCTCTCTGACCCCACCCATTCTGCCCAGGCTCCTCCTAAGCCCCTCCTCTGCTATCTGACCCCACCCATTCTGCCCAGGCTCCTCCTATACCCCTCCTCTCTGACCCCACCCAATCTGACTAGGCTCCTCCTAAGCCCCTCCTCTGCTGTCTGACCCCACCCAATCTGACTAGGCTCCTCCTAAGCCCCTCCTCTGCTGTCTGACCCCACCCATTCTGCCCAGGCTCCTCCTATACCCCCTCCTCTCTGACTCCACCCATTCTGCCCAGGCTCCTCCTATACCCCTCCTATTTGACCCCACCCAATCTGACTAGGCCCCTCCTCTGCTGTCCCCACCCATTCTGCCCAGGCTCCTCCTATACCCCTCCTATTTGACCCCACCCAATCTGACTAGGCTCCTCCTATACCCCTCCTCTCTAACCTCACCCAATCTGACTAGGCTCCTCCTAAGCCCCTCCTCTCCTCTCTGACCCCATCCATTCTGCCCAGGCTCCTCCTAAGCCCCTCCTCTGCTATCTGACCCCACCCATTCTGCCCAGGCTCCTCCTAAGCCCCTCCTCTCTGACTCCACCCATTCTGCCCAGGCTCCTCCTAAGCCCCTCCTCTCTGACCCCACCCAATCTGACTAGGCTCCTCCTAAGCCCCTCCTCTGCTGTCTGACCCCACCCATTCTGCCCAGGCTCCTCCTAAGCCCCTCCTCTCTGACTCCACCCATTCTGCCCAGGCTCCTCCTAAGCCCCTCCTCTCTGACCCCACCCAATCTGACTAGGCTCCTCCTAAGCCCCTCCTCTCCTCTCTGACCCCACCCATTCTGCCCAGGCTCCTCCTATACCCCCTCCGCCCAGGCTCCTCCTATACCCCTCCTCTCTGACCTCACCCAATCTGACTAGGCTCCTCCTATACCCCCTCCGCCCAGGCTCCTCCTATACCCCTCCTCTCTGACCTCACCCAATCTGACTAGGCTCCTCCTATACCCCTCTGCCCAGGCTTCTCCTATACCCCTCCTATTTGACCCCACCCAATCTGACTAGGCTCCTCCTATACCCCCTCTGCCCAGGCTCCTCCTATACCCCTCCTCTCTGACCTCACCCATTCTGCCCAGGCTCCTCCTAAGCCCCTCCTCTGCTGTCTGACCCCACCCAACCTGCCCAGGCTCCTCCTATACCCCTCCTCTCTGACCCCACCCAATCTGACTAGGCTCCTCCTAAGCCCCTCCTCTCCTCTCTGACCCCACTCATTCTGCCCAGGCTCCTCCTAAGCCCCTCCTCTGCTATCTGACCCCACCCATTCTGCCCAGGCTCCTCCTATACCCCTCCTCTCTGACCCCACCCAATCTGACTAGGCTCCTCCTAAGCCCCTCCTCTGCTGTCTGACCCCACCCAATCTGACTAGGCTCCTCCTAAGCCCCTCCTCTGCTGTCTGACCCCACCCATTCTGCCCAGGCTCCTCCTATACCCCCTCCTCTCTGACTCCACCCATTCTGCCAAGGCTCCTCCTATACCCCTCCTATTTGACCCCACCCAATCTGACTAGGCCCCTCCTCTGCTGTCCCCACCCATTCTGCCCAGGCTCCTCCTATACCCCTCCTCTCTGACCCCACCCAATCTGACTAGGCTCCTCCTATACCCCTCCTCTCTAACCTCACCCAATCTGACTAGGCTCCTCCTAAGCCCCTCCTCTGCTGTCTGACCCCACCCAACCTGCCCAGGCTCCTCCTATACCCCTCCTCTCTGACCCCACCCAATCTGACTAGGCTCCTCCTAAGCCCCTCCTCTCTGACCCCACCCATTCTGCCCAGGCTCCTCCTAAGCCCCTCCTCTGCTATCTGACCCCACCCATTCTGCCAAGGCTCCTCCTATACCCCCTCCTCTCTGATTCCACCCATTCTTCCCAGGCTCCTCCCATAACCTTCTGACCCCACCCATTCTGCCCAGGCTCCTCCTATACCCTCTCCTCTCTGATTCCACCCAGCCTCCTCCTAAGCCCCTCCTCTCTGACCAGGCTCCTCCTATACCCCTCCTCTCTGACCTCACCCAATCTGACTAGGCTCCTCCTAAGCCCCTCCTCTGCTGTCTAACCCCACCCAACCTGCCCAGGCTCCTCCTATACCCCTCCTATTTGACCCCACCCAACCTGCCCAGGCTCCTCCTATACCCCTCCTCTCTGACCCCACCCAATCTGACTAGGCTCCTCCTAAGCCCCTCCTCTCCTCTCTGACCCCACCCATTCTGCCCAGGCTCCTCCTAAGCCCCTCCTCTGCTATCTGACCCCACCCATTCTGCCCAGGCTCCTCCTATACCCCTCCTCTCTGACCCCACCCAATCTGACTAGGCTCCTCCTAAGCCCCTCCTCTGCTGTCTGACCCCACCCAATCTGACTAGGCTCCTCCTAAGCCCCTCCTCTGCTGTCTGACCCCACCCATTCTGCCCAGGCTCCTCCTATACCCCCTCCTCTCTGACTCCACCCATTCTGCCCAGGCTCCTCCTATACCCCTCCTATTTGACCCCACCCAATCTGACTAGGCCCCTCCTCTGCTGTCCCCACCCATTCTCCCCAGGCTCCTCCTATACCCCTCCTATTTGACCCCACCCAATCTGACTAGGCTCCTCCTATACCCCTCCTCTCTAACCTCACCCAATCTGACTAGGCTCCTCCTAAGCCCCTCCTCTCCTCTCTGACCCCATCCATTCTGCCCAGGCTCCTCCTAAGCCCCTCCTCTGCTATCTGACCCCACCCATTCTGCCCAGGCTCCTCCTATACCCCCTCCTCTCTGATTCCACCCATTCTTCCCAGGCTCCTCCCATCACCTTCTGACCCCACCCATTCTGCCCAGGCTCCTCCTATACCCCTCCTATTTGACCCCACCCAATCTGACTAGGCCCCTCCTCTGCTGTCTGACCCCACCCATTCTGCCCAGGCTCCTCCTATTTGACCCCACCCAATCTGACTAGGCTCCTCCTATACCCCTCCGCCCAGGCTCCTCCTATACCCCTCCTCTCTGACCTCACCCAATCTGACTAGGCTCCTCCTATACCCCCTCTGCCCAGGCTCCTCCTATACCCCTCCTATTTGACCCCACCCAATCTGACTAGGCTCCTCCTATACCCCCTCTGCCCAGGCTCCTCCTATACCCCTCCTCTCTGACCTCACCCAATCTGACTAGGCTCCTCCTATACCCCCTCTGCCCAGGCTCCTCCTATACCCCTCCTCTCTGACCTCACCCAATCTGACTAGGCTCCTCCTATACCCCCTCTGCCCAGGCTCCTCCTATACCCCTCCTATTTGACCCCACCCAATCTGACTAGGCTCCTCCTATACCCCCTCTGCCCAGGCTCCTCCTATACCCCTCCTCTCTGACCTCACCCATTCTGCCCAGGCTCCTCCTAAGCCCCTCCTCTCTGACCCCACCCAATCTGACTAGGCTCCTCCTAAGCCCCTCCTCTGCTGTCTGACCCCACCCATTCTGCTCAGGCTCCTCCTAAGCCCCTCCTCTCTGACCCCACCCAATCTGACTAGGCTCCTCCTAAGCCCCTCCTCTGCTGTCTGACCCCACCCAATCTGACTAGGCTCCTCCTAAGCCCCTCCTCTGCTGTCTGACCCCACCCATTTTGCCCAGGCTCCTCCTATACCCCCTCCTCTCTGACTCCACCCATTCTGCCCAGGCTCCTCCTAAGCCCCTCCTCTCTGACTCCACCCATTCTGCCCAGGCTCCTCCTAAGCCCCTCCTCTCTGACCCCACCCAATCTGACTAGGCTCCTCCTAAGCCCCTCCTCTCCTCTCTGACCCCACCCATTCTGCCCAGGCTCCTCCTATACCCCCTCCGCCCAGGCTCCTCCTATACCCCTCCTCTCTGACCTCACCCAATCTGACTAGGCTCCTCCTATACCCCCTCCGCCCAGGCTCCTCCTATACCCCTCCTCTCTGACCTCACCCAATCTGACTAGGCTCCTCCTATACCCCCTCCGCCCAGGCTCCTCCTATACACCTCCTATTTGACCCCACCCAATCTGACTAGGCTCCTCCTATACCCCCTCTGCCCAGGCCCCTCCTATACCCCTCCTCTCTGACCTCACCCATTCTGCCCAGGCTCCTCCTAAGCCCCTCCTCTGCTCTCTGACCCCACCCAATCTGACTAGGCTCCTCCTAAGCCCCTCCTCTGCTGTCTGACCCCACCCAATCTGACTAGGCTCCTCCTAAGCCCCTCCTCTGCTGTCTGACCCCACCCATTCTGCCCAGGCTCCTCCTATACCCCCTCCTCTCTGACTCCACCCATTCTGCCCAGGCTCCTCCTATACCCCTCCTCTCTGACCCCACCCAATCTGACTAGGCTCCTCCTATACCCCTCCTCTCTAACCTCACCCAATCTGACTAGGCTCCTCCTAAGCCCCTCCTCTGCTGTCTGACCCCACCCAACCTACCCAGGCTCCTCCTATACCCCTCCTCTCTGACCCCACCCAATCTGACTAGGCTCCTCCTAAGCCCCTCCTCTCTGACCCCACCCATTCTGCCCAGGCTCCTCCTAAGCCCCTCCTCTGCTATCTGACCCCACCCATTCTGCCCAGGCTCCTCCCATAACCTTCTGACCCCACCCATTCTGCCCAGGCTCCTCCTATACCCCCTCCTCTCTGATTCCACCCATTCTTCCCAGGCTCCTCCCATAACCTTCTGACCCCACCCATTCTGCCCAGGCTCCTCCTATACCCCCTCCTCTCTGACTCCACCCAGCCTCCTCCTAAGCCCCTCCTCTCTGACCAGGCTCCTCCTATACCCCTCCTCTCTGACCTCACCCAATCTGACTGGGCTCCTCCTAAGCCCCTCCTCTGCTGTCTAACCCCACCCAACCTGCCCAGGCTCCTCCTATACCCCTCCTATCTGACCCCACCCAACCTGCCCAGGCTCCTCCTATACCCCTCCTCTCTGACCCCACCCAATCTGACTAGGCTCCTCCTAAGCCCCTCCTCTGCTGTCTGACCCCACCCAATCTGACTAGGCTCCTCCTAAGCCCCTCCTCTGCTGTCTGACCCCACCCATTCTGCCCAGGCTCCTCCTATACCCCCTCCTCTCTGACTCCACCCATTCTGCCCAGGCTCTTCCTATACCCCTCCTATTTGACCCCACCCAATCTGACTAGGCCCCTCCTCTGCTGTCCCCACCCATTCTGCCCAGGCTCCTCCTATACCCCTCCTATTTGACCCCACCCAATCTGACTAGGCTCCTCCTATACCCCTCCTCTCTAACCTCACCCAATCTGACTAGGCTCCTCCTAAGCCCCTCCTCTCCTCTCTGACCCCACCCATTCTGCCCAGGCTCCTCCTAAGCCCCTCCTCTGCTATCTGACCCCACCCATTCTGCCCAGGCTCCTCCTAAGCCCCTCCTCTGCTGTCTGACCCCACCCAATCTGACTAGGCTCCTCCTAAGCCCCTCCTCTGCTGTCTGACCCCACCCATTCTGCCCAGGCTCCTCCTATACCCCCTCCTCTCTGACTCCACCCATTCTGCCCAGGCTCCTCCTATACCCCTCCTATTTGACCCCACCCAATCTGACTAGGCTCCTCCTAAGCCCCTCCTCTGCTGTCTGACCCCACCCATTCTTCCCAGGCTCCTCCCATAACCTTCTGACCCCACCCATTCTGCCCAGGCTCCTCCTATACCCCTCCTATTTGACCCCACCCAATCTGACTAGGCCCCTCCTCTGCTGTCTGACCCCACCCATTCTGCCCAGGCTCCTCCTATACCCCCTCCTCTCTGACCTCACCCATTCTGCCCAGGCTCCTCCTATTTGACCCCACCCAATCTGACTAGGCTCCTCCTATACCCCCTCTGCCCAGGCTCCTCCTATACCCCTCCTCTCTGACCTCACCCAATCTGACTAGGCTCCTCCTAAGCCCCTAGGCTCCTCCTCTGCTGTCTGACCCCACCCATTCTGCCCAGGCTCCTCCTATTTGACCCCACCCAATCTGACTAGGCCCCTCCTGAACCCCCTCTGCCCAGGCTCCTCCTATACCCCTCCCAATCTGACTTGGCTCCTCCTAAACCCCTCCTCTGCTGTCTGACCCCACCCATTCTGCTCAGGCTCCTCCTATACCCCCTCCTCTCTGCCTCCACCCATTCTGCCCAGGCTCCTCCTAAGCCCCTCCTCTCTGACCCCACCCAATCTGACTAGGCTCCTCCTAAGCCCCTCCTCTGCTGTCTGACCCCACCCATTCTGCCCAGGCTCCTCCTATACCCCCTCCTCTCTGACTCCACCCATTCTGCCCAGGCTCCTCCTAAGCCCCTCCTCTCTGACCCCACCCAATCTGACTAGGCTCCTCCTATACCCCTCCTCTCTAACCTCACCCAATCTGACTAGGCTCCTCCTAAGCCCCTCCTCTGCTGTCTGACCCCACCCAACCTGCCCAGGCTCCTCCTATACCCCTCCTCTCTGACCCCACCCAATCTGACTAGGCTCCTCCTAAGCCCCTCCTCTCCGACCTCACCCATTCTGCCCAGGCTCCTCCTAAGCCCCTCCTCTGCTATCTGACCCCACCCATTCTGCCCAGGCTCCTCCTATACCCCCTCCTCTCTGACCTCACCCAATCTGACTAGGCTCCTCCTAAGCCCCTCCTCTCCTCTCTGACACCACCCATTCTGCCCAGGCTCCTCCTAAGCCCCTCCTCTGCTGTCTGACCCCACCCATTCTGCCCAGGCTCCTCCTATTTGACCCCACCCAATCTGACTTGGCTCCTCCTAAGCCCCTCCTCTGCTGTCTGACCCCACCCATTCTGCCCAGGCTCCTCCTATACGCCTCCTCTCTGACCCCACCCAATATGACAAGGCTCCTCCTAAGCCCCTCCTCTCCTCTCTGACCCCACCCATTCTGCCCAGGCTCCTCCTATACCCCTCCTCTCTGACCCCACCCAATCTGACTAGGCTCCTCCTAAGCCCCTCCTCCCCTCTCTGACCCCACCCATTCTGCCCAGGCTCCTCCTAAGCCCCTCCTCTGCTATCTGACCCCACCCATTCTGCCCAGGCTCCTCCTATACCCCTCCTCTCTGACCCCACCCAATCTGACTAGGCTCCTCCTATACCCCTCCTATTTGACCCCAATCTGACTAGGCTCCTCCTATACCCCCTCCTCTCTGACCCCACCCAGCTCCTCCTAAACCCCTCCTCTGCTGTCTGACGCCACCCATTCTGCTCAGGCTCCTCCTAAGCCCCTCCTCTCTGACCCCACCCAATCTGACTAGGCTCCTCCTAAGCCCCTCCTCTGCTGTCTGACCCCACCCAATCTGACTAGGCTCCTCCTAAGCCCCTCCTCTGCTGTCTGACCCCACTCATTCTGCTCAGGCTCCTCCTATACCCCCTCCTCTCTGACTCCACCCATTCTGCCCAGGCTCCTCCTAAGCCCCTCCTCTCTGACTCCACCCATTCTCCCCAGGCTCCTCCTAAGCCCCTCCTCTCTAACCTCACCCAATCTGACTAGGCTCCTCCTAAGCCCCTCCTCTCTGACCCCACCCAATCTGACGAGGCTCCTCCTAAGCCCCTCCTCTGCTGTCTGACCCCACCCATTCTTCCCAGGCTCCTCCCATCACCTTCTGACCCCACCCATTCTGCCCAGGCTCCTCCTATACCCCTCCTATTTGACCCCACCCAATCTGACTAGGCCCCTCCTCTGCTGTCTGACCCCACCCATTCTGCCCAGGCTCCTCCTATACCCCCTCCTCTCTGACCTCACCCATTCTGCCCAGGCTCCTCCTATTTGACCCCACCCAATCTGACTAGGCTCCTCCTATACCCCCTCTGCCCAGGCTCCTCCTATACCCCTCCTCTCTGACCTCACCCAATCTGACTAGGCTCCTCCTAAGCCCCTAGGCTCCTCCTCTGCTGTCTGACCCCACCCATTCTGCCCAGGCTCCTCCTATTTGACCCCACCCAATCTGACTAGGCCCCTCCTATACCCCCTCTGCCCAGGCTCCTCCTATACCCCTCCCAATCTGACTTGGCTCCTCCTAAACCCCTCCTCTGCTGTCTGACCCCACCCATTCTGCTCAGGCTCCTCCTATACCCCCTCCTCTCTGCCTCCACCCATTCTGCCCAGGCTCCTCCTAAGCCCCTCCTCTCTGACCCCACCCAATCTGACTAGGCTCCTCCTAATCCCCTCCTCTGCTGTCTGACCCCACCCATTCTGCCCAGGCTCCTCCTATACCCCCTCCTCTCTGACTCCACCCATTCTGCCCAGGCTCCTCCTATACCCCCTCCTCTCTGACTCCACCCATTCTGCCCAGGCTCCTCCTATACCCCCTCCTCTCTGACTCCACCCATGCTGCCCAGGCTCCTCCTATACCCCCTCCTCTCTGACCCCACCCAATCTGACTAGGCTCCTCCTCTGCTGTCTGACCCCACCCATTCTGCCCAGGCTCCTCCTATTTGACCCCACCCAATCTGACTAGGCCCCTCCTATACCCCCTCTGCCCAGGCTCCTCCTATACCCCTCCTCTCTGACCAGACTCCTCCTATACCCCTCCCAATCTGACTTGGCTCCTCCTAAACCCCTCCTCTCCTCTCTGACCCCACCCAATCTGACTAGGCTCCTCCTAAGCCCCTCCTCTCCTCTCTGACCCCACCCATTCTGCCCAGGCTCCTCCTAAGCCCCTCCTCTCCTCTCTGACCCCACCCATTCTGCCCAGGCTCCTCCTATACCCCCTCCTCTCTGATTCCATCCATTCTTCCCAGGCTCCTCCCATAACCTTCTGACCCCACCCATTCTGCCCAGGCTCCTCCTATACCCCTCCTATTTGACCCCACCCAATCTGACTAGGCCCCTCCTCTGCTGTCTGACCCCACCCATTCTGCCCAGGCTCCTCCTATTTGACCCCACCCAATCTGACTAGGCTCCTCCTAAGCCCCTAGGCTCCTCCTCTGCTGTCTGACCCCACCCATTCTGCCCAGGCTCCTCCTATACCCCCTCCTCTCTGACTCCACCCATTCTGCCCAGGCTCCTCCTAAGCCCCTCCTCTCTGACCCCACCCAATCTGACTAGGCTCCTCCTATACCCCTCCTCTCTAACCTCACCCAATCTGTCTAGGCTCCTCCTAAGCCCCTCCTCTGCTGTCTGACCCCACCCATTCTGCCCAGGCTCCTCCTATACCCCCTCCTCTCTGACCCCACCCAATCTGACTAGGCTCCTAACCCTCCTCTCCGACCCCACCCATTCTGCCCAGGCTCATCCTATACCCCCTCCTCTCTGACCCCACCCAATCTGACTAGGCTCCTAACCCTCCTCTCCGACCCCACACATTCTGCCCAGGCTCCTCCTAAGCCCCTCCTCTGCTATCTGACCCCACCCCCTCTGCCCAGGCTCCTCCTATACCCTTCCTCTCTGACCTCACCCAATCTGACTAGGCTCCTCCTAAGCCCCTCCTCTCCTCTCTGACCCCACCCATTCTGCCCAGGCTCCTCCTAAGCCCCTCCTCTGCTGTATGAACCCACCCATTCTGCCCAGGCTCCTCCTATTTGACCCCACCCAATCTGACTTGGCTCCTCCTAAGCCCCTCCTCTCCTCTCTGACCCCACCCATTCTGCCCAGGCTCCTCCTAAGCCCCTCCTCTCTGACCCCACCCAATCTGACTAGGCTCCTCCTAAGCCCCTCCTCTGCTATCTGACCCCACCCATTCTGCCCAGGCTCCTCCTATACCCCCTCCTCTCTGACTCCACCCATTCTGCCCTGGCTCCTCCTAAGCCCCTCCTCTCTGACCCCACCCAATCTGACTAGGCTCCTCCTATACCCCTCCTCTCTAACCTCACCCAATCTGACTAGGCTCCTCCTAAGCCCCTCCTCTGCTGTCTGACCCCACCCATTCTGCCCAGGCTCCTCCTATACCCCCTCCTCTCTGACTCCACCCATTCTGCCCAGGCTCCTCCTAAGCTCCTCCTCTCTGACCCCACCCAATCTGCCCAGGCTCCTCCTATACCCCTCCTATTTGACCCCACCCAATATGACTAGGCCCCTCCTCTGCTGTCTGACCCCACCCATTCTGCCCAGGCTCCTCCTATTTGACCCCACCCAATCTGACTAGGCTCCTCCTAAGCCCCTAGGCTCCTCCTCTGCTGTCTGACCCCACCCATTCTGCCCAGGCTCCTCCTATACCCCCTCCTCTCTGACTCCACCCATTCTGCCCAGGCTCCTCCTAAGCCCCTCCTCTATGACCCCACCCAATCTGACTAGGCTCCTCCTATACCCCTCCTCTCTAACCTCACCCAATCTGACTAGGCTCCTCCTAAGCCCCTCCTCTGCTGTCTGACCCCACCCATTCTGCCCAGGCTCCTCCTATACCCCCTGCTCTCTGACCCCACCCAATCTGACTAGGCTCCTAACCCTCCTCTCCGACCCCACCCATTCTGCCCAGGCTCCTCCTATACCCCCTCCTCTCTGACCCCACCCAATCTGACTAGGCTCCTAACCCTCCTCTCCGACCCCACCCATTCTGCCCAGGCTCCTCCTAAGCCCCTCCTCTGCTATCTGACCCCACCCCCTCTGCCTAGGCTCCTCCTATACCCTTCCTCTCTGACCTCACCCAATCTGACTAGGCTCCTCCTAAGCCCCTCCTCTCCTCTCTGACCCCACCCATTCTGCCCAGGCTCCTCCTAAGCCCCTCCTCTGCTGTCTGAACCCACCCATTCTGCCCAGGCTCCTCCTATTTGACCCCACCCAATCTGACTTGGCTCCTCCTAAGCCCCTCCTCTCCTCTCTGACCCCACCCATTCTGCCCAGGCTCCTCCTAAGCCCCTCCTCTCTGACCCCACCCAATCTGACTAGGCTCCTCCTAAGCCCCTCCTCTGCTATCTGACCCCACCCATTCTGCCCAGGCTCCTCCTATACCCCCTCCTCTCTGACTCCACCCATTCTGCCCAGGCTCCTCCTAAGCCCCTCCTCTCTGACCCCACCCAATCTGACTAGGCTCCTCCTATACCCCTCCTCTCTAACCTCACCCAATCTGACTAGGCTCCTCCTAAGCCCCTCCTCTGCTGTCTGACCCCACCCATTCTGCCCAGGCTCCTCCTATACCCCCTCCTCTCTGACTCCACCCATTCTGCCCAGGCTCCTCCTAAGCCCCTACTCTCTGACCCCACCCAATCTGACTAGGCGCCTCCTATACCCCTCCTCTCTGACCTCACCCAATCTGACTAGGCTCCTCCTATACCCCCTCTGCTCAGGCTCCTCCTATACCCCTCCTCTCTGACCTCACCCAATCTGACTAGGCTCCTCCTAAGCCCCTCCTCTGCTGTCTGACCCCACCCATTCTGCCCAGGCTCCTCCTATACCCCCTCCTCTCTGACTCCACCCATTCTGCCCAGGCTCCTCCTAAGCCCCTCCTCTCTGACCCCACCCAATCTGACTAGGCTCCTCCTATACCCCTCCTCTCTGACCTCACCCAATCTGACTAGGATCCTCCTATACCCCCTCTGCTCAGGCTCCTCCTATACCCCTCCTCTCTAACCTCACCCAATCTGACTAGGCTCCTCCTAAGCCCCTCCTCTGCTGTCTGACCCCACCCAACCTGCCCAGGCTCCTCCTATACCCCTCCTCTCTGACCCCACCCAATCTGACTAGGCTCCTCCTATGCCCCTCCTCTCCTCTCTGACCCCACCCATTCTGCCCAGGCTCCTCCTAAGCCCCTCCTCTGCTGTCTGACCCAACCCATTCTGCCCAGGCTCCTCCTATACCCCCTCCTCTCTGACTCCACCCAATCTGACTAAGCTCCTCCTATACCCCTCCTCTCTAACCTCACCCAATCTGACTAGGCTCCTCCTAAGCCCCTCCTCTGCTGTCTGACCCCACCCATTCTGCCCAGGCTCCTCCTATTTGACCCCACCCAATCTGACTAGGCTCCTCCTAAGCCCCTCCTCTGCTGTCTGACCCCACCCATTCTGCCCAGGCTCCTCCTATACCACCTCCTCTCTGCCTCCACCCATTCTGCCCAGGCTCCTCCTAAGCCCCTCCTCTCTGACCCCACCCAATCTGACTAGGCTCCTCCTAATCCCCTCCTCTGCTGTCTGACCCCACCCATTCTGCCCAGGCTCCTCCTATACCCCCTCCTCTCTGACTCCACCCATTCTGCCCAGGCTCCTCCTATACCCCCTCCTCTCTGACTCCACCCATTCTGCCCAGGCTCCTCCTATACCCCCTCCTCTCTGACTCCACCCATTCTGCCCAGGCTCCTCCTATACCCCCTCCTCTCTGACTCCACCCATTCTGCCCAGGCTCCTCCTATACCCCCTCCTCTCTGACCCCACCCAATCTGACTAGGCTCCTCCTCTGCTGTCTGACCCCACCCATTCTGCCCAGGCTCCTCCTATTTGACCCCACCCAATCTGACTAGGCCCCTCCTATACCCCCTCTGCCCAGGCTCCTCCTATACCCCTCCTCTCTGACCAGACTCCTCCTATACCCCTCCCAATCTGACTTGGCTCCTCCTAAACCCCTCCTCTCCTCTCTGACCCCACCCAATCTGACTAGGCTCCTCCTAAGCCCCTCCTCTCCTCTCTGACCCCACCCATTCTGCCCAGGCTCCTCCTAAGCCCCTCCTCTCCTCTCTGACCCCACCCATTCTGCCCAGGCTCCTCCTATACCCCCTCCTCTCTGATTCCACCCATTCTTCCCAGGCTCCTCCCCTAACCTTCTGACCCCACCCATTCTGCCCAGGCTCCTCCTATACCCCTCCTATTTGACCCCACCCAATCTGACTAGGCCCCTCCTCTGCTGTCTGACCCCACCCATTCTGCCCAGGCTCCTCCTATTTGACCCCACCCAATCTGACTAGGCTCCTCCTAAGCCCCTAGGCTCCTCCTCTGCTGTCTGACCCCACCCATTCTGCCCAGGCTCCTCCTATACCTCCTCCTCTCTGACTCCACCCATTCTGCCCAGGCTCCTCCTAAGCCCCTCCTCTCTGACCCCACCCAATCTGACTAGGCTCCTCCTATACCCCTCCTCTCTAACCTCACCCAATCTGTCTAGGCTCCTCCTAAGCCCCTCCTCTGCTGTCTGACCCCACCCATTCTGCCCAGGCTCCTCCTATACCCCCTCCTCTCTGACCCCACCCAATCTGACTAGGCTCCTAACCCTCCTCTCCGACCCCACCCATTCTGCCCAGGCTCCTCCTATACCCCCTCCTCTCTGACCCCACCCAATCTGACTAGGCTCCTAACCCTCCTCTCCGACCCCACACATTCTGCCCAGGCTCCTCCTAAGCCCCTCCTCTGCTATCTGACCCCACCCCCTCTGCACAGGCTCCTCCTATACCCTTCCTCTCTGACCTCACCCAATCTTACTAGGCTCCTCCTAAGCCCCTCCTCTCCTCTCTGACCCCACCCATTCTGCCCAGGCTCCTCCTAAGCCCCTCCTCTGCTGTCTGAACCCACCCATTCTGCCCAGGCTCCTCCTATTTGACCCCACCCAATCTGACTTGGCTCCTCCTAAGCCCCTCCTCTCCTCTCTGACCCCACCCATTCTGCCCAGGCTCCTCCTAAGCCCCTCCTCTCTGACCCCACCCAATCTGACTAGGCTCCTCCTAAGCCCCTCCTCTGCTATCTGACCCCACCCATTCTGCCCAGGCTCCTCCTATACCCCCTCCTCTCTGACTCCACCCATTCTGCCCTGGCTCCTCCTAAGCCCCTCCTCTCTGACCCCACCCAATCTGACTAGGCTCCTCCTATACCCCTCCTCTCTAACCTCACCCAATCTGACTAGGCTCCTCCTAAGCCCCTCCTCTGCTGTCTGACCCCACCCATTCTGCCCAGGCTCCTCCTATACCCCCTCCTCTCTGACTCCACCCATTCTGCCCAGGCTCCTCCTAAGCCCCTCCTCTCTGACCCCACCCAATCTGCCCAGGCTCCTCCTATACCCCTCCTATTTGACCCCACCCAATCTGACTAGGCCCCTCCTCTGCTGTCTGACCCCACCCATTCTGCCCAGGCTCCTCCTATTTGACCCCACCCAATCTGACTAGGCTCCTCCTAAGCCCCTAGGCTCCTCCTCTGCTGTCTGACCCCACCCATTCTGCCCAGGCTCCTCCTATACCCCCTCCTCTCTGACTCCACCCATTCTGCCCAGGCTCCTCCTAAGCCCCTCCTCTCTGACCCCACCCAATCTGACTAGGCTCCTCCTATACCCCTCCTCTCTAACCTCACCCAGTCTGACTAGGCTCCTCCTAAGCCCCTCCTCTGCTGTCTGACCCCACCCATTCTGCCCAGGCTCCTCCTATACCCCCTCCTCTCTGACCCCACCCAATCTGACTAGGCTCCTAACCCTCCTCTCCGACCCCACCCATTCTGCCCAGGCTCCTCCTATACCCCCTCCTCTCTGACCCCACCCAATCTGACTAGGCTCCTAACCCTCCTCTCCGACCCCACCCATTCTGCCCAGGCTCCTCCTAAGCCCCTCCTCTGCTATCTGACCCCACCCCCTCTGCCCAGGCTCCTCCTATACCCTTCCTCTCTGACCTCACCCAATCTGACTAGGCTCCTCCTAAGCCCCTCCTCTCCTCTGTGACCCCACCCATTCTGCCCAGGCTCCTCCTAAGCCCCTCCTCTGCTGTCTGAACCCACCCATTCTGCCCAGGCTCCTCCTATTTGACCCCACCCAATCTGACTTGGCTCCTCCTAAGCCCCTCCTCTCCTCTCTGACCCCACCCATTCTGCCCAGGCTTCTCCTAAGCCCCTCCTCTCTGACCCCACCCAATCTGACTAGGCTCCTCCTAAGCCCCTCCTCTGCTATCTGACCCCACCCATTCTGCCCAGGCTCCTCCTATACCCCCTCCTCTCTGACTCCACCCATTCTGCCCAGGCTCCTCCTAAGCCCCTCCTCTCTGACCCCACCCAATCTGACTAGGCTCCTCCTATACCCCTCCTCTCTAACCTCACCCAATCTGACTAGGCTCCTCCTAAGCCCCTCCTCTGCTGTCTGACCCCACCCATTCTGCCCAGGCTCCTCCTATACCCCCTCCTCTCTGACTCCACCCATTCTGCCCAGGCTCCTCCTAAGCCCCTACTCTCTGACCCCACCCAATCTGACTAGGCTCCTCCTATACCCCTCCTCTCTGACCTCACCCAATCTGACTAGGCTCCTCCTATACCCCCTCTGCTCAGGCTCCTCCTATACCCCTCCTCTCTGACCTCACCCAATCTGACTAGGCTCCTCCTAAGCCCCTCCTCTGCTGTCTGACCCCACCCATTCTGCCCAGGCTCCTCCTATACCCCCTCCTCTCTGACTCCACCCATTCTGCCCAGGCTCCTCCTAAGCCCCTCCTCTCTGACCCCACCCAATCTGACTAGGCTCCTCCTATACCCCTCCTCTCTGACCTCACCCAATCTGACTAGGATCCTCCTATACCCCCTCTGCTCAGGCTCCTCCTATACCCCTCCTCTCTGACCTCACCCAATCTGACTAGGCTCCTCCTAAGCCCCTCCTCTGCTGTCTGACCCCACCCAACCTGCCCAGGCTCCTCCTATACCCCTCCTCTCTGACCCCACCCAATCTGACTAGGCTCCTCCTAAGCCCCTCCTCTCCTCTCTGACCCCACCCATTCTGCCCAGGCTCCTCCTAAGCCCCTCCTCTGCTGTCTGACCCCACCCATTCTGCCCAGGCTCCTCCTATTTGACCCCACCCAATCTGACTTGGCTCCTCCTAAGCCCCTCCTCTGCTGTCTGACCCCACCCATTCTGCCCAGGCTCCTCCTATACCCCCTCCTCTCTGATTCCACCCATTCTTCCCAGGCTCCTCCCATCACCTTCTGACCCCACCTATTCTGCCCAGGCTCCTCCTATACCCCTCCTATTTGACCCCACCCAATCTGACTAGGCCCCTCCTCTGCTGTCTGACCCCACCCATTCTGCCCAGGCTCCTCCTATACCCCTCCTATTTGACCCCACCCAATCTGACTAGGCCCCTCCTCTGCTGTCTGACCCCACCCATTCTGCCCAGGCTCCTCCTATTTGACCCCACCCAATCTGACTAGGCTCCTCCTATACCCCCTCTGCCCAGGCTCCTGCTATACCCCTCCTCTCTGACCTCACCCAATCTGACTAGGCTCCTCCTATACCCCCTCTGCCCAGGCTCCTCCTATACCCCTCCTATTTGACCCCACCCAATCTGACTAGGCTCCTCCTATACCCCCTCTGCCCAGGCTCCTCCTATACCCCTCCTCTCTGACCTCACCCATTCTGCCCAGGCTCCTCCTATACCCCCTCTGCCCAGGCTCCTCCTATACCCCTCCTATTTGACCCCACCCAATCTGACTAGGCTCCTCCTATACCCCCTCTGCCCAGGCTCCTCCTATACCCCTCCTCTCTGACCTCACCCATTCTGCCCAGGCTCCTCCTAAGCCCCTCCTCTGCTGTCTGACCCCACCCAACCTGCCCAGGCTCCTCCTATACCCCTCCTCTCTGACCCCACCCAATCTGACTAGGCTCCTCCTAAGCCCCTCCTCTGCTGTCTGACCCCACCCATTCTGCTCAGGCTCCTCCTAAGCCCCTCCTCTCTGACTCCACCCATTCTGCCCAGGCTCCTCCTAAGCCCCTCCTCTCTGACCCCACCCAATCTGACTAGGCTCCTCCAATACCCCTCCTCTCTAACCTCACCCAATCTGACTAGGCTCCTCCTAAGCCCCTCCTCTCTGACCCCACCCAATCTGACTAGGCTCCTCCTAAGCCCCTCCTCTCCTCTCTGATCCCACCCATTCTGCCCAGGCTCCTCCTAAGCCCCTCCTCTGCTATCTGACCCCACCCATTCTGCTCAGGCTCCTCCTATACCCTCCTCTCTGACCCCACCCAATCTAAATAGGCTCCTCCTAAGCCCCTCCTCCTCTCTGACCCCACCCAATCTGACTAGGCTCCTCCTAAGCCCCTCCTCTGCTGTCTGACCCCACCCATTCTGCCCAGGCTCCTCCTATACCCCCTCCTCTCTGATTCCACCCATTCTTCCCAGGCTCCTCCCATAACCTTCTGACCCCACCCATTCTGCCCAGGCTCCTCCTATACCCCTTCCTCTCTGACCTCACCCATTCTGCCCAGGCTCCTCCTATTTGACCCCACCCAATCTGACTAGGCTCCTCCTATACCCCCTCTGCCCAGGCTCCTCCTATACCCCTCCTCTCTGACCTCACCCAATCTGACTAGGCTCCTCCTAAGCCCCTAGGCTCCTCCTCTGCTGTCTGACCCCACCCATTCTGCCCAGGCTCCTCCTATTTGACCCCACCCAATCTGACTAGGCCCCTCCTATACCCCCTCTGCCCAGGCTCCTCCTATACCCCTCCCAATCTGACTTGGCTCCTCCTAAACCCCTCCTCTGCTGTCTGACCCCACCCATTCTGCTCAGGCTCCTCCTATACCCCCTCCTCTCTGCCTCCACCCATTCTGCCCAGGCTCCTCCTAAGCCCCTCCTCTCTGACCCCACCCAATCTGACTAGGCTCCTCCTATACCCCTCCTCTCTAACCTCACCCAATCTGACTAGGCTCCTCCTAAGCCCCTCCTCTGCTGTCTGACCCCACCCATTCTGCCCAGGCTCCTCCTATACCCCCTCCTCTCTGACTCCACCCATTCTGCCCAGGCTCCTCCTAAGCCCCTCCTCTCTGACCCAACCCAATCTGCCCAGGCTCCTCCTATACCCCTCCTATTTGACCCCACCCAATCTGACTAGGTCCCTCCTCTGCTGTCTGACCCCACCCATTCTGCCCAGGCTCCTCCTATTTGACCCCACCCAATCTGACTAGGCTCCTCCTAAGCCCCTAGGCTCCTCCTCTGCTGTCTGACCCCACCCATTCTGCCCAGGCTCCTCCTATACCCCCTCCTCTCTGACTCCACCCATTCTGCCCAGGCTCCTCCTAAGCCCCTCCTCTCTGACCCCACCCAATCTGACTAGGCTCCTCCTAAGCCCCTCCTCTGCTGTCTGACCCCACCCATTCTGCCCAGGCTCCTCCTATACCCCCTCCTCTCTGATTCCACCCATTCTTCCCAGGCTCCTCCCATAACCTTCTGACCCCACCCATTCTGCCCAGGCTCCTCCTATACCCCTTCCTCTCTGACCTCACCCATTCTGCCCAGGCTCCTCCTATTTGACCCCACCCAATCTGACTAGGCTCCTCCTATACCCCCTCTGCCCAGGCTCCTCCTATACCCCTCCTCTCTGACCTCACCCAATCTGACTAGGCTCCTCCTAAGCCCCTAGGCTCCTCCTCTGCTGTCTGACCCCACCCATTCTGCCCAGGCTCCTCCTATTTGACCCCACCCAATCTGACTAGGCCCCTCCTATACCCCCTCTGCCCAGGCTCCTCCTATACCCCTCCCAATCTGACTTGGCTCCTCCTAAACCCCTCCTCTGCTGTCTGACCCCACCCATTCTGCTCAGGCTCCTCCTATACCCCCTCCTCTCTGCCTCCACCCATTCTGCCCAGGCTCCTCCTAAGCCCCTCCTCTCTGACCCCACCCAATCTGACTAGGCTCCTCCTATACCCCTCCTCTCTAACCTCACCCAATCTGACTAGGCTCCTCCTAAGCCCCTCCTCTGCTGTCTGACCCCACCCATTCTGCCCAGGCTCCTCCTATACCCCCTCCTCTCTGACTCCACCCATTCTGCCCAGGCTCCTCCTAAGCCCCTCCTCTCTGACCCCACCCAATCTGCCCAGGCTCCTCCTATACCCCTCCTATTTGACCCCACCCAATCTGACTAGGTCCCTCCTCTGCTGTCTGACCCCACCCATTCTGCCCAGGCTCCTCCTATTTGACCCCACCCAATCTGACTAGGCTCCTCCTAAGCCCCTAGGCTCCTCCTCTGCTGTCTGACCCCACCCATTCTGCCCAGGCTCCTCCTATACCCCCTCCTCTCTGACTCCACCCATTCTGCCCAGGCTCCTCCTAAGCCCCTCCTCTCTGACCCCACCCAATCTGACTAGGCTCCTCCTATACCCCTCCTCTCTAACCTCACCCAATCTGACTAGGCTCCTCCTAAGCCCCTCCTCTGCTGTCTGACCCCACCCATTCTGCCCAGGCTCCTCCTATACCCCCTCCTCTCTGACCCCACCCAATCTGACTAGGCTCCTAACCCTCCTCTCCGACCCCACCCATTCTGCCCAGGCTCCTCCTATACCCCCTCCTCTCTGACCCCACCCAATCTGACTAGGCTCCTAACCCTCCTCTCCGACCCCACCCATTCTGCCCAGGCTCCTCCTAAGCCCCTCCTCTGCTATCTGACCCCACCCCCTCTGCCCAGGCTCCTCCTATACCCTTCCTCTCTGACCTCACCCAATCTGACTAGGCTCCTCCTAAGCCCCTCCTCTCCTCTGTGACCCCACCCATTCTGCCCAGGCTCCTCCTAAGCCCCTCCTCTGCTGTCTGAACCCACCCATTCTGCCCAGGCTCCTCCTATTTGACCCCACCCAATCTGACTTGGCTCCTCCTAAGCCCCTCCTCTCCTCTCTGACCCCACCCATTCTGCCCAGGCTCCTCCTAAGCCCCTCCTCTCTGACCCCACCCAATCTGACTAGGCTCCTCCTAAGCCCCTCCTCTGCTATCTGACCCCACCCATTCTGCCCAGGCTCCTCCTATACCCCCTCCTCTCTGACTCCACCCATTCTGCCCAGGCTCCTCCTAAGCCCCTCCTCTCTGACCCCACCCAATCTGACTAGGCTCCTCCTATACCCCTCCTCTCTAACCTCACCCAATCTGACTAGGCTCCTCCTAAGCCCCTCCTCTGCTGTCTGACCCCACCCATTCTGCCCAGGCTCCTCCTATACCCCCTCCTCTCTGACTCCACCCATTCTGCCCAGGCTCCTCCTAAGCCCCTACTCTCTGACCCCACCCAATCTGACTAGGCTCCTCCTATACCCCTCCTCTCTGACCTCACCCAATCTGACTAGGCTCCTCCTATACCCCCTCTGCTCAGGCTCCTCCTATACCCCTCCTCTCTGACCTCACCCAATCTGACTAGGCTCCTCCTAAGCCCCTCCTCTGATGTCTGACCCCACCCATTCTGCCCAGGCTCCTCCTATACCCCCTCCTCTCTGACTCCACCCATTCTGCCCAGGCTCCTCCTAAGCCCCTCCTCTCTGACCCCACCCAATCTGACTAGGCTCCTCCTATACCCCTCCTCTCTGACCTCACCCAATCTGACTAGGATCCTCCTATACCCCCTCTGCTCAGGCTCCTCCTATACCCCTCCTCTCTGACCTCACCCAATCTGACTAGGCTCCTCCTAAGCCCCTCCTCTGCTGTCTGACCCCACCCAACCTGCCCAGGCTCCTCCTATACCCCTCCTCTCTGACCCCACCCAATCTGACTAGGCTCCTCCTAAGCCCCTCCTCTCCTCTCTGACCCCACCCATTCTGCCCAGGCTCCTCCTAAGCCCCTCCTCTGCTGTCTGACCCAACCCATTCTGCCCAGGCTCCTCCTATACCCCCTCCTCTCTGACTCCACCCAATCTGACTAAGCTCCTCCTATACCCCTCCTCTCTAACCTCACCCAATCTGACTAGGCTCCTCCTAAGCCCCTCCTCTGCTGTCTGACCCCACCCATTCTGCCCAGGCTCCTCCTATTTGACCCCACCCAATCTGACTAGGCTCCTCCTAAGCCCCTCCTCTGCTGTCTGACCCCACCCATTCTCCCCAGGCTCCTCCTATACCCCCTCCTCTCTGCCTCCACCCATTCTGCCCAGGCTCCTCCCAAGCCCCTCCTCTCTGACCCCACCCAATCTGACTAGGCTCCTCCTAATCCCCTCCTCTGCTGTCTGACCCCACCCATTCTGCCCAGGCTCCTCCTATACCCCCTCCTCTCTGACTCCACCCATTCTGCCCAGGCTCCTCCTATACCCCCTCCTCTCTGACTCCACCCATTCTGCCCAGGCTCCTCCTATACCCCCATTTAGGAAGAATGGGGCCCCTGCCTTATAGGATGAACCCTGGCAAGGAATAGCATGTGGGGTAAAAGAAGAGTGCGTGTGCACCGGGTTATGTGCCTGTTTAAGAGAGGGAGAGAAAACTGGCAAACTAATGACTAGAGACACTTTTTGATTGTGCTATTCTGTTATGATATTTTATTTTTTTCACATCTTTTTATGAAAATTATTTTTCTGAATTCATTGTAATTGCAATTAACTATATATAAAAATGACAATACATGTACACACAGTGAGATAATTAACAGTGAAATAAATTGTTATAAAAAACACAGAAGTGCATTCCTTTTTCAACGCGTTTCGGCGTGAGCCTTCTTCAGGAAGTCTGTGTTCATGCACCAATGTCTTAAACTTTGTGGCGGTTAACGCACGGTGGGATTCTGGGGTCTGATGAATGATCTATGTATCTGTCCTCTAGCTGATTGATGGATATATTCTGTTAGTGGTAGTTGGATTCCCACTCAATATAATCTCCTGGGTTTGTTGAAACTGTGAGAAAATGACATGAAATCCCTCTATTCGAAAAATGCTGGGTTGGAGGGTATTGTCTCATCAATCAGGGGACGTCAATATTACTAGGGAAGGATGTAAACCGTCATGATTCCGGTGGGGACACCATCGATGCTTCTAAATTCTGTTCGTGGCCCGTGTGACCGTCAGGAATTCCGCCCGTCTCTGACCCCACCCAATCTGACTAGGCTCCTCCTATACCCCCTCCTCTCTGACCCCACCCAATCTGACTAGGCTCCTCCTCTGCTGTCTGACCCCACCCATTCTGCCCAGGCTCCTCCTATTTGACCCCACCCAATCTGACTAGGCCCCTCCTATACCCCCTCTGCCCAGGCTCCTCCTATACCCCTCCTCTCTGACCAGACTCCTCCTATACCCCTCCCAATCTGACTTGGCTCCTCCTAAACACCTCCTCTCCTCTCTGACCCCACCCAATCTGACTAGGCTCCTCCTAAGCCCCTCCTCTCCTCTCTGACCCCACCCATTCTGCCCAGGCTCCTCCTAAGCCCCTCCTCTCCTCTCTGACCCCACCCATTCTGCCCAGGCTCCTCCTATACCCCCTCCTCTCTGATTCCACCCATTCTTCCCAGGCTCCTCCCATAACCTTCTGACCCCACCCATTCTGCCCAGGCTCCTCCTATACCCCTCCTATTTGACCCCACCCAATCTGACTAGGCCCCTCCTCTGCTGTCTGACCCCACCCATTCTGCCCAGGCTCCTCCTATTTGACCCCACCCAATCTGACTAGGCTCCTCCTAAGCCCCTAGGCTCCTCCTCTGCTGTCTGACCCCACCCATTCTGCCCAGGCTCCTCCTATACCCCCTCCTCTCTGACTCCACCCATTCTGCCCAGGCTCCTCCTAAGCCCCTCCTCTCTGACCTCACCCAATCTGACTAGGCTCCTCCTATACCCCTCCTCTCTAACCTCACCCAATCTGTCTAGGCTCCTCCTAAGCCCCTCCTCTGCTGTCTGACCCCACCCATTCTGCCCAGGCTTCTCCTATACCCCCTCCTCTCTGACCCCACCCAATCTGACTAGGCTCCTAACCCTCCTCTCCGACCCCACACATTCTGCCCAGGCTCCTCCTAAGCCCCTCCTCTGCTATCTGACCCCACCCCCTCTGCCCAGGCTCCTCCTATACCCTTCCTCTCTGACCTCACCCAATCTGACTAGGCTCCTCCTAAGTCCCTCCTCTCCTCTCTGACCCCACCCATTCTGCCCAGGCTCCTCCTAAGCCCCTCCTCTGCTGTCTGAACCCACCCATTCTGCCCAGGCTCCTCCTATTTAACCCCACCCAATCTGACTTGGCTCCTCCTAAGCCCCTCCTCTCCTCTCTGACCCCACCCATTCTGCCCAGGCTCCTCCTAAGCCCCTCCTCTCTGACCCCACCCAACCTGACTAGGCTCCTCCTAAGCCCCTCCTCTGCTATCTGACCCCACCCATTCTGCCCAGGCTCCTCCTATACCCCCTCCTCTCTGACTCCACCCATTCTGCCCTGGCTCCTCCTAAGCCCCTCCTCTCTGACCCCACCCAATCTGACTAGGCTCCTCCTATACCCCTCCTCTCTAACCTCACCCAAACTGACTAGGCTCCTCCTAAGCCCCTCCTCTGCTGTCTGACCCCACCCATTCTGCCCAGGCTCCTCCTATACCCCCTCCTCTCTGACTCCACCCATTCTGCCCAGGCTCCTCCTATACCCCTCCTATTTGACCCCACCCAATCTGACTAGGCCCCTCCTCTGCTGTCTGACCCCACCCATTCTGCCCAGGCTCCTCCTATTTGACCCCACCCAATCTGACTAGGCTCCTCCTAAGCCCCTAGGCTCCTCCTCTGCTGTCTGACCCCACCCATTCTGCCCAGGCTCCTCCTATACCCCCTCCTCTCTGACTCCACCCATTCTGCCCAGGCTCCTCCTAAGCCCCTCCTCTCTGACCCCACCCAATCTGACTAGGCTCCTCCTATACCCCTCCTCTCTAACCTCACCCAATCTGACTAGGCTCCTCCTAAGCCCCTCCTCTGCTGTCTGACCCCACCCATTCTGCCCAGGCTCCTCCTATACCCCCTCCTCTCTGACCCCACCCAATCTGACTAGGCTCCTAACCCTCCTCTCCGACCCCACCCATTCTGCCCAGGCTCCTCCTATACCCCCTCCTCTCCGACCCCACCCAATCTGACTAGGCTCCTAACCCTCCTCTCCGACCCCACCCATTCTGCCCAGGCTCCTCCTAAGCCCCTCCTCTGCTATCTGACCCCACCCCCTCTGCCCAGGCTCCTCCTTTACCCTTCCTCTCTGACCTCACCCAATCTGACTAGGCTCCTCCTAAGCCCCTCCTCTCCTCTGTGACCCCACCCATTCTGCCCAGGCTCCTCCTAAGCCCATCCTCTGCTGTCTGAACCCACCCATTCTGCCCAGGCTCCTCCTATTTGACCCCACCCAATCTGACTTGGCTCCTCCTAAGCCCCTCCTCTCCTCTCTGACCCCACCCATTCTGCCCAGGCTCCTCCTAAGCCCCTCCTCTCTGACTCCACCCATTCTGCCCAGGCTCCTCCTAAGCCCCTACTCTCTGACCCCACCCAATCTGACTAGGCTCCTCCTATACCCCTCCTCTCTGACCTCACCCAATCTGACTAGGCTCCTCCTATACCCCCTCTGCTCAGGCTCCTCCTATACCCCTCCTCTCTGACCTCACCCAATCTGACTAGGCTCCTCCTAAGCCCCTCCTCTGCTGTCTGACCCCACCCATTCTGCCCAGGCTCCTCCTATACCCCCTCCTCTCTGACTCCACCCATTCTGCCCAGGCTCCTCCTAAGCCCCTCCTCTCTGACCCCACCCAATCTGACTAGGCTCCTCCTATACCCCTCCTCTCTGACCTCACCCAATCTGACTAGGATCCTCCTATACCCCCTCTGCTCAGGCTCCTCCTATACCCCTCCTCTCTGACCTCACCCAATCTGACTAGGCTCCTCCTAAGCCCCTCCTCTGCTGTCTGACCCCACCCAACCTGCCCAGGCTCCTCCTATACCCCTCCTCTCTGACCCCACCCAATCTGACTAGGCTCCTCCTAAGCCCCTCCTCTCCTCTCTGACCCCACCCATTCTGCCCAGGCTCCTCCTAAGCCCCTCCTCTGCTGTCTGACCCCACCCATTCTGCCCAGGCTCCTCCTATTTGAACCCACCCAATCTGACTTGGCTCCTCCTAAGCCCCTCCTCTGCTGTCTGACCCCACCCATTCTGCCCAGGCTCCTCATATACCCCCTCCTCTCTGATTCCACCCATTCTTCCCAGGCTCCTCCCATCACCTTCTGACCCCACCCATTCTGCCCAGGCTCCTCCTATACCCCTCCTATTTGACCCCACCCAATCTGACTAGGCCCCTCCTCTGCTGTCTGACCCCACCCATTCTGCCCAGGCTCCTCCTATTTGACCCCACCCAATCTGACTAGGCTCCTCCTATACCCCCTCTGCCCAGGCTCCTCCTATACCCCTCCTCTCTGACCTCACCCAATCTGACTAGGCTCCTCCTATACCCCCTCTGCCCAGGCTCCTCCTATACCCCTCCTATTTGACCCCACCCAATCTGACTAGGCTCCTCCTATACCCCCTCTGCCCAGGCTCCTCCTATACCCCTCCTCTCTGACCTCACCCATTCTGCCCAGGCTCCTCCTAAGCCCCTCCTCTGCTGTCTGACCCCACCCAACCTGCCCAGGCTCCTCCTATACCCCTCCTCTCTGACCCCACCCAATGTGACTAGGCTCCTCCTAAGCCCCTCCTCTGCTGTCTGACCCCACCCATTCTGCTCAGGCTCCTCCTAAGCCCCTCCTCTCTGACTCCACCCATTCTGCCCAGGCTCCTCCTAAGCCCCTCCTCTCTGACCCCACCCAATCTGACTAGGCTCCTCCTATACCCCTCCTCTCTAACCTCACCCAATCTGACTAGGCTCCTCCTAAGCCCCTCCTCTCTGACCCCACCCAATCTGACTAGGCTCCTCCTAAGCCCCTCCTCTCCTCTCTGACCCCACCCATTCTGCCCAGGCTCCTCCTAAGCCCCTCCTCTGCTATCTGACCCCACCCATTCTGCCCAGGCTCCTCCTATACCCCTCCTCTCTGACCCCACCCAATCTGAATAGGCTCCTCCTAAGCCCCTCCTCCTCTCTGACCCCACCCAATCTGACTAGGCTCCTCCTAAGCCCCTCCTCTGCTGTCTGACCCCACCCATTCTGCCCAGGCTCCTCCTATACCCCCTCCTCTCTGATTCCACCCATTCTTCCCAGGCTCCTCCCATAACCTTCTGACCCCACCCATTCTGCCCAGGCTCCTCCTATACCCCTTCCTCTCTGACCTCACCCATTCTGCCCAGGCTCCTCCTATTTGACCCCACCCAATCTGACTAGGCTCCTCCTATACCCCCTCTGCCCAGGCTCCTCCTATACCCCTCCTCTCTGACCTCACCCAATCTGACTAGGCTCCTCCTAAGCCCCTAGGCTCCTCCTCTGCTGTCTGACCCCACCCATTCTGCCCAGGCTCCTCCTATTTGACCCCACCCAATCTGACTAGGCCCCTCCTATACCCCCTCTGCCCAGGCTCCTCCTATACCCCTCCCAATCTGACTTGGCTCCTCCTAAACTCCTCCTCTGCTGTCTGACCCCACCCATTCTGCTCAGGCTCCTCCTATACCCCCTCCTCTCTGCCTCCACCCATTCTGCCCAGGCTCCTCCTAAGCCCCTCCTCTCTGACCCCACCCAATCTGACTAGGCTCCTCCTAATCCCCTCCTCTGCTGTCTGACCCCACCCATTCTGCCCAGGCTCCTCCTATACCCCCTCCTCTCTGACTCCACCCATTCTGCCCAGGCTCCTCTTATACCCCCTCCTCTCTGACTCCACCCATTCTGCCCAGGCTCCTCCTATACCCCCTCCTCTCTGACTCCACCCATTCTGCCCAGGCTCCTCCTATACCCCCTCCTCTCTGACCCCACCCAATCTGACTAGGCTCCTCCTCTGCTGTCTGACCCCACCCATTCTGCCCAGGCTCCTCCTATTTGACCCCACCCAATCTGACTAGGCCCCTCCTATACCCCCTCTGCCCAGGCTCCTCCTATACCCCTCCTCTCTGACCAGACTCCTCCTATACCCCTCCCAATCTGACTTGGCTCCTCCTAAACCCCTCCTCTCCTCTCTGACCCCACCCATTCTGCCCAGGCTCCTCCTAAGCCCCTCCTCTCCTCTCTGACCCCACCCATTCTGCCCAGGCTCCTCCTATACCCCCTCCTCTCTGACTCCACCCATTCTGCCCAGGCTCCTCCTAAGCCCCTCCTCTCTGACCCCACCCAATCTGACTAGGCTCCTCCTAATCCCCTCCTCTGCTGTCTGACCCCACCCATTCTGCCCAGGCTCCTCCTATACCCCCTCCTCTCTGACTCCACCCATTCTGCCCAGGCTCCTCCTATACCCCCTCCTCTCCTCTCTGACCCCACCCATTCTGCCCAGGCTCCTCCTAAGCCCCTCCTCTCCTCTCTGACCCCACCCATTCTGCCCAGGCTCCTCCTATACCCCCTCCTCTCTGATTCCACCCATTCTTCCCAGGCTCCTCCCCTAACCTTCTGACCCCACCCATTCTGCCCAGGCTCCTCCTATACCCCTCCTATTTGACCCCACCCAATCTGACTAGGCCCCTCCTCTGCTGTCTGACCCCACCCATTCTGCCCAGGCTCCTCCTATTTGACCCCACCCAATCTGACTAGGCTCCTCCTAAGCCCCTAGGCTCCTCCTCTGCTGTCTGACCCCACCCATTCTGCCCAGGCTCCTCCTATACCTCCTCCTCTCTGACTCCACCCATTCTGCCCAGGCTCCTCCTAAGCCCCTCCTCTCTGACCCCACCCAATCTGACTAGGCTCCTCCTATACCCCTCCTCTCTAACCTCACCCAATCTGTCTAGGCTCCTCCTAAGCCCCTCCTCTGCTGTCTGACCCCACCCATTCTGCCCAGGCTCCTCCTATACCCCCTCCTCTCTGACCCCACCCAATCTGACTAGGCTCCTAACCCTCCTCTCCGACCCCACCCATTCTGCCCAGGCTCCTCCTATACCCCCTCCTCTCTGACCCCACCCAATCTGACTAGGCTCCTAACCCTCCTCTCCGACCCCACACATTCTGCCCAGGCTCCTCCTAAGCCCCTCCTCTGCTATCTGACCCCACCCCCTCTGCACAGGCTCCTCCTATACCCTTCCTCTCTGACCTCACCCAATCTGACTAGGCTCCTCCTAAGCCCCTCCTCTCCTCTCTGACCCCACCCATTCTGCCCAGGCTCCTCCTAAGCCCCTCCTCTGCTGTCTGAACCCACCCATTCTGCCCAGGCTCCTCCTATTTGACCCCACCCAATCTGACTTGGCTCCTCCTAAGCCCCTCCTCTCCTCTCTGACCCCACCCATTCTGCCCAGGCTCCTCCTAAGCCCCTCCTCTCTGACCCCACCCAATCTGACTAGGCTCCTCCTAAGCCCCTCCTCTGCTATCTGACCCCACCCATTCTGCCCAGGCTCCTCCTATACCCCCTCCTCTCTGACTCCACCCATTCTGCCCTGGCTCCTCCTAAGCCCCTCCTCTCTGACCCCACCCAATCTGACTAGGCTCCTCCTATACCCCTCCTCTCTAACCTCACCCAATCTGACTAGGCTCCTCCTAAGCCCCTCCTCTGCTGTCTGACCCCACCCATTCTGCCCAGGCTCCTCCTATACCCCCTCCTCTCTGACTCCACCCATTCTGCCCAGGCTCCTCCTAAGCCCCTCCTCTCTGACCCCACCCAATCTGCCCAGGCTCCTCCTATACCCCTCCTATTTGACCCCACCCAATCTGACTAGGCCCCTCCTCTGCTGTCTGACCCCACCCATTCTGCCCAGGCTCCTCCTATTTGACCCCACCCAATCTGACTAGGCTCCTCCTAAGCCCCTAGGCTCCTCCTCTGCTGTCTGACCCCACCCATTCTGCCCAGGCTCCTCCTATACCCCCTCCTCTCTGACTCCACCCATTCTGCCCAGGCTCCTCCTAAGCCCCTCCTCTCTGACCCCACCCAATCTGACTAGGCTCCTCCTATACCCCTCCTCTCTAACCTCACCCAGTCTGACTAGGCTCCTCCTAAGCCCCTCCTCTGCTGTCTGACCCCACCCATTCTGCCCAGGCTCCTCCTATACCCCCTCCTCTCTGACCCCACCCAATCTGACTAGGCTCCTAACCCTCCTCTCCGACCCCACCCATTCTGCCCAGGCTCCTCCTATACCCCCTCCTCTCTGACCCCACCCAATCTGACTAGGCTCCTAACCCTCCTCTCCGACCCCACCCATTCTGCCCAGGCTCCTCCTAAGCCCCTCCTCTGCTATCTGACCCCACCCCCTCTGCCCAGGCTCCTCCTATACCCTTCCTCTCTGACCTCACCCAATCTGACTAGGCTCCTCCTAAGCCCCTCCTCTCCTCTGTGACCCCACCCATTCTGCCCAGGCTCCTCCTAAGCCCCTCCTCTGCTGTCTGAACCCACCCATTCTGCCCAGGCTCCTCCTATTTGACCCCACCCAATCTGACTTGGCTCCTCCTAAGCCCCTCCTCTCCTCTCTGACCCCACCCATTCTGCCCAGGCTCCTCCTAAGCCCCTCCTCTCTGACCCCACCCAATCTGACTAGGCTCCTCCTAAGCCCCTCCTCTGCTATCTGACCCCACCCATTCTGCCCAGGCTCCTCCTATACCCCCTCCTCTCTGACTCCACCCATTCTGCCCAGGCTCCTCCTAAGCCCCTCCTCTCTGACCCCACCCAATCTGACTAGGCTCCTCCTATACCCCTCCTCTCTAACCTCACCCAATCTGACTAGGCTCCTCCTAAGCCCCTCCTCTGCTGTCTGACCCCACCCATTCTGCCCAGGCTCCTCCTATACCCCCTCCTCTCTGACTCCACCCATTCTGCCCAGGCTCCTCCTAAGCCCCTACTCTCTGACCCCACCCAATCTGACTAGGCTCCTCCTATACCCCTCCTCTCTGACCTCACCCAATCTGACTAGGCTCCTCCTATACCCCCTCTGCTCAGGCTCCTCCTATACCCCTCCTCTCTGACCTCACCCAATCTGACTAGGCTCCTCCTAAGCCCCTCCTCTGCTGTCTGACCCCACCCATTCTGCCCAGGCTCCTCCTATACCCCCTCCTCTCTGACTCCACCCATTCTGCCCAGGCTCCTCCTAAGCCCCTCCTCTCTGACCCCACCCAATCTGACTAGGCTCCTCCTATACCCCTCCTCTCTGACCTCACCCAATCTGACTAGGATCCTCCTATACCCCCTCTGCTCAGGCTCCTCCTATACCCCTCCTCTCTGACCTCACCCAATCTGACTAGGCTCCTCCTAAGCCCCTCCTCTGCTGTCTGACCCCACCCAACCTGCCCAGGCTCCTCCTATACCCCTCCTCTCTGACCCCACCCAATCTGACTAGGCTCCTCCTAAGCCCCTCCTCTCCTCTCTGACCCCACCCATTCTGCCCAGGCTCCTCCTAAGCCCCTCCTCTGCTGTCTGACCCCACCCATTCTGCCCAGGCTCCTCCTATTTGACCCCACCCAATCTGACTTGGCTCCTCCTAAGCCCCTCCTCTGCTGTCTGACCCCACCCATTCTGCCCAGGCTCCTCCTATACCCCCTCCTCTCTGATTCCACCCATTCTTCCCAGGCTCCTCCCATCACCTTCTGACCCCACCTATTCTGCCCAGGCTCCTCCTATACCCCTCCTATTTGACCCCACCCAATCTGACTAGGCCCCTCCTCTGCTGTCTGACCCCACCCATTCTGCCCAGGCTCCTCCTATACCCCTCCTATTTGACCCCACCCAATCTGACTAGGCCCCTCCTCTGCTGTCTGACCCCACCCATTCTGCCCAGGCTCCTCCTATTTGACCCCACCCAATCTGACTAGGCTCCTCCTATACCCCCTCTGCCCAGGCTCCTCCTATACCCCTCCTCTCTGACCTCACCCAATCTGACTAGGCTCCTCCTATACCCCCTCTGCCCAGGCTCCTCCTATACCCCTCCTATTTGACCCCACCCAATCTGACTAGGCTCCTCCTATACCCCCTCTGCCCAGGCTCCTCCTATACCCCTCCTCTCTGACCTCACCCATTCTGCCCAGGCTCCTCCTATACCCCCTCTGCCCAGGCTCCTCCTATACCCCTCCTATTTGACCCCACCCAATCTGACTAGGCTCCTCCTATACCCCCTCTGCCCAGGCTCCTCCTATACCCCTCCTCTCTGACCTCACCCATTCTGCCCAGGCTCCTCCTAAGCCCCTCCTCTGCTGTCTGACCCCACCCAACCTGCCCAGGCTCCTCCTATACCCCTCCTCTCTGACCCCACCCAATCTGACTAGGCTCCTCCTAAGCCCCTCCTCTGCTGTCTGACCCCACCCATTCTGCTCAGGCTCCTCCTAAGCCCCTCCTCTCTGACTCCACCCATTCTGCCCAGGCTCCTCCTAAGCCCCTCCTCTCTGACCCCACCCAATCTGACTAGGCTCCTCCAATACCCCTCCTCTCTAACCTCACCCAATCTGACTAGGCTCCTCCTAAGCCCCTCCTCTCTGACCCCACCCAATCTGACTAGGCTCCTCCTAAGCCCCTCCTCTCCTCTCTGATCCCACCCATTCTGCCCAGGCTCCTCCTAAGCCCCTCCTCTGCTATCTGACCCCACCCATTCTGCCCAGGCTCCTCCTATACCCTCCTCTCTGACCCCACCCAATCTAAATAGGCTCCTCCTAAGCCCCTCCTCCTCTCTGACCCCACCCAATCTGACTAGGCTCCTCCTAAGCCCCTCCTCTGCTGTCTGACCCCACCCATTCTGCCCAGGCTCCTCCTATACCCCCTCCTCTCTGATTCCACCCATTCTTCCCAGGCTCCTCCCATAACCTTCTGACCCCACCCATTCTGCCCAGGCTCCTCCTATACCCCTTCCTCTCTGACCTCACCCATTCTGCCCAGGCTCCTCCTATTTGACCCCACCCAATCTGACTAGGCTCCTCCTATACCCCCTCTGCCCAGGCTCCTCCTATACCCCTCCTCTCTGACCTCACCCAATCTGACTAGGCTCCTCCTAAGCCCCTAGGCTCCTCCTCTGCTGTCTGACCCCACCCATTCTGCCCAGGCTCCTCCTATTTGACCCCACCCAATCTGACTAGGCCCCTCCTATACCCCCTCTGCCCAGGCTCCTCCTATACCCCTCCCAATCTGACTTGGCTCCTCCTAAACCCCTCCTCTGCTGTCTGACCCCACCCATTCTGCTCAGGCTCCTCCTATACCCCCTCCTCTCTGCCTCCACCCATTCTGCCCAGGCTCCTCCTAAGCCCCTCCTCTCTGACCCCACCCAATCTGACTAGGCTCCTCCTATACCCCTCCTCTCTAACCTCACCCAATCTGACTAGGCTCCTCCTAAGCCCCTCCTCTGCTGTCTGACCCCACCCATTCTGCCCAGGCTCCTCCTATACCCCCTCCTCTCTGACTCCACCCATTCTGCCCAGGCTCCTCCTAAGCCCCTCCTCTCTGACCCAACCCAATCTGCCCAGGCTCCTCCTATACCCCTCCTATTTGACCCCACCCAATCTGACTAGGTCCCTCCTCTGCTGTCTGACCCCACCCATTCTGCCCAGGCTCCTCCTATTTGACCCCACCCAATCTGACTAGGCTCCTCCTAAGCCCCTAGGCTCCTCCTCTGCTGTCTGACCCCACCCATTCTGCCCAGGCTCCTCCTATACCCCCTCCTCTCTGACTCCACCCATTCTGCCCAGGCTCCTCCTAAGCCCCTCCTCTCTGACCCCACCCAATCTGACTAGGCTCCTCCTAAGCCCCTCCTCTGCTGTCTGACCCCACCCATTCTGCCCAGGCTCCTCCTATACCCCCTCCTCTCTGATTCCACCCATTCTTCCCAGGCTCCTCCCATAACCTTCTGACCCCACCCATTCTGCCCAGGCTCCTCCTATACCCCTTCCTCTCTGACCTCACCCATTCTGCCCAGGCTCCTCCTATTTGACCCCACCCAATCTGACTAGGCTCCTCCTATACCCCCTCTGCCCAGGCTCCTCCTATACCCCTCCTCTCTGACCTCACCCAATCTGACTAGGCTCCTCCTAAGCCCCTAGGCTCCTCCTCTGCTGTCTGACCCCACCCATTCTGCCCAGGCTCCTCCTATTTGACCCCACCCAATCTGACTAGGCCCCTCCTATACCCCCTCTGCCCAGGCTCCTCCTATACCCCTCCCAATCTGACTTGGCTCCTCCTAAACCCCTCCTCTGCTGTCTGACCCCACCCATTCTGCTCAGGCTCCTCCTATACCCCCTCCTCTCTGCCTCCACCCATTCTGCCCAGGCTCCTCCTAAGCCCCTCCTCTCTGACCCCACCCAATCTGACTAGGCTCCTCCTATACCCCTCCTCTCTAACCTCACCCAATCTGACTAGGCTCCTCCTAAGCCCCTCCTCTGCTGTCTGACCCCACCCATTCTGCCCAGGCTCCTCCTATACCCCCTCCTCTCTGACTCCACCCATTCTGCCCAGGCTCCTCCTAAGCCCCTCCTCTCTGACCCCACCCAATCTGCCCAGGCTCCTCCTATACCCCTCCTATTTGACCCCACCCAATCTGACTAGGTCCCTCCTCTGCTGTCTGACCCCACCCATTCTGCCCAGGCTCCTCCTATTTGACCCCACCCAATCTGACTAGGCTCCTCCTAAGCCCCTAGGCTCCTCCTCTGCTGTCTGACCCCACCCATTCTGCCCAGGCTCCTCCTATACCCCCTCCTCTCTGACTCCACCCATTCTGCCCAGGCTCCTCCTAAGCCCCTCCTCTCTGACCCCACCCAATCTGACTAGGCTCCTCCTATACCCCTCCTCTCTAACCTCACCCAATCTGACTAGGCTCCTCCTAAGCCCCTCCTCTGCTGTCTGACCCCACCCATTCTGCCCAGGCTCCTCCTATACCCCCTCCTCTCTGACCCCACCCAATCTGACTAGGCTCCTAACCCTCCTCTCCGACCCCACCCATTCTGCCCAGGCTCCTCCTATACCCCCTCCTCTCTGACCCCACCCAATCTGACTAGGCTCCTAACCCTCCTCTCCGACCCCACCCATTCTGCCCAGGCTCCTCCTAAGCCCCTCCTCTGCTATCTGACCCCACCCCCTCTGCCCAGGCTCCTCCTATACCCTTCCTCTCTGACCTCACCCAATCTGACTAGGCTCCTCCTAAGCCCCTCCTCTCCTCTGTGACCCCACCCATTCTGCCCAGGCTCCTCCTAAGCCCCTCCTCTGCTGTCTGAACCCACCCATTCTGACAAGGCTCCTCCTATTTGACCCCACCCAATCTGACTTGGCTCCTCCTAAGCCCCTCCTCTCCTCTCTGACCCCACCCATTCTGCCCAGGCTCCTCCTAAGCCCCTCCTCTCTGACCCCACCCAATCTGACTAGGCTCCTCCTAAGCCCCTCCTCTGCTATCTGACCCCACCCATTCTGCCCAGGCTCCTCCTATACCCCCTCCTCTCTGACTCCACCCATTCTGCCCAGGCTCCTCCTAAGCCCCTCCTCTCTGACCCCACCCAATCTGACTAGGCTCCTCCTATACCCCTCCTCTCTAACCTCACCCAATCTGACTAGGCTCCTCCTAAGCCCCTCCTCTGCTGTCTGACCCCACCCATTCTGCCCAGGCTCCTCCTATACCCCCTCCTCTCTGACTCCACCCATTCTGCCCAGGCTCCTCCTAAGCCCCTACTCTCTGACCCCACCCAATCTGACTAGGCTCCTCCTATACCCCTCCTCTCTGACCTCACCCAATCTGACTAGGCTCCTCCTATACCCCCTCTGCTCAGGCTCCTCCTATACCCCTCCTCTCTGACCTCACCCAATCTGACTAGGCTCCTCCTAAGCCCCTCCTCTGATGTCTGACCCCACCCATTCTGCCCAGGCTCCTCCTATACCCCCTCCTCTCTGACTCCACCCATTCTGCCCAGGCTCCTCCTAAGCCCCTCCTCTCTGACCCCACCCAATCTGACTAGGCTCCTCCTATACCCCTCCTCTCTGACCTCACCCAATCTGACTAGGATCCTCCTATACCCCCTCTGCTCAGGCTCCTCCTATACCCCTCCTCTCTGACCTCACCCAATCTGACTAGGCTCCTCCTAAGCCCCTCCTCTGCTGTCTGACCCCACCCAACCTGCCCAGGCTCCTCCTATACCCCTCCTCTCTGACCCCACCCAATCTGACTAGGCTCCTCCTAAGCCCCTCCTCTCCTCTCTGACCCCACCCATTCTGCCCAGGCTCCTCCTAAGCCCCTCCTCTGCTGTCTGACCCAACCCATTCTGCCCAGGCTCCTCCTATACCCCCTCCTCTCTGACTCCACCCAATCTGACTAAGCTCCTCCTATACCCCTCCTCTCTAACCTCACCCAATCTGACTAGGCTCCTCCTAAGCCCCTCCTCTGCTGTCTGACCCCACCCATTCTGCCCAGGCTCCTCCTATTTGACCCCACCCAATCTGACTAGGCTCCTCCTAAGCCCCTCCTCTGCTGTCTGACCCCACCCATTCTCCCCAGGCTCCTCCTATACCCCCTCCTCTCTGCCTCCACCCATTCTGCCCAGGCTCCTCCCAAGCCCCTCCTCTCTGACCCCACCCAATCTGACTAGGCTCCTCCTAATCCCCTCCTCTGCTGTCTGACCCCACCCATTCTGCCCAGGCTCCTCCTATACCCCCTCCTCTCTGACTCCACCCATTCTGCCCAGGCTCCTCCTATACCCCCTCCTCTCTGACTCCACCCATTCTGCCCAGGCTCCTCCTATACCCCCTCCTCTCTGACTCCACCCATTCTGCCCAGGCTCCTCCTATACCCCCATTTAGGAAGAATGGGGCCCCTGCCTTATAGGATGAACCCTGGCAAGGAATAGCATGTGGGGTAAAAGAAGAGTGCGTGTGCACCGGGTTATGTGCCTGTTTAAGAGAGGGAGAGAAAACTGGCAAACTAATGACTAGAGACACTTTTTGATTGTGCTATTCTGTTATGATATTTTATTTTTTTCACATCTTTTTATGAAAATTATTTTTCTGAATTCATTGTAATTGCAATTAACTATATATAAAAATGACAATACATGTACACACAGTGAGATAATTAACAGTGAAATAAATTGTTATAAAAAACACAGAAGTGCATTCCTTTTTCAACGCGTTTCGGCGTGAGCCTTCTTCAGGAAGTCTGTGTTCATGCACCAATGTCTTAAACTTTGTGGCGGTTAACGCACGGTGGGATTCTGGGGTCTGATGAATGATCTATGTATCTGTCCTCTAGCTGATTGATGGATATATTCTGTTAGTGGTAGTTGGATTCCCACTCAATATAATCTCCTGGGTTTGTTGAAACTGTGAGAAAATGACATGAAATCCCTCTATTCGAAAAATGCTGGGTTGGAGGGTATTGTCTCATCAATCAGGGGACGTCAATATTACTAGGGAAGGATGTAAACCGTCATGATTCCGGTGGGGACACCATCGATGCTTCTAAATTCTGTTCGTGGCCCGTGTGACCGTCAGGAATTCCGCCCGTCTCTGACCCCACCCAATCTGACTAGGCTCCTCCTATACCCCCTCCTCTCTGACCCCACCCAATCTGACTAGGCTCCTCCTCTGCTGTCTGACCCCACCCATTCTGCCCAGGCTCCTCCTATTTGACCCCACCCAATCTGACTAGGCCCCTCCTATACCCCCTCTGCCCAGGCTCCTCCTATACCCCTCCTCTCTGACCAGACTCCTCCTATACCCCTCCCAATCTGACTTGGCTCCTCCTAAACACCTCCTCTCCTCTCTGACCCCACCCAATCTGACTAGGCTCCTCCTAAGCCCCTCCTCTCCTCTCTGACCCCACCCATTCTGCCCAGGCTCCTCCTAAGCCCCTCCTCTCCTCTCTGACCCCACCCATTCTGCCCAGGCTCCTCCTATACCCCCTCCTCTCTGATTCCACCCATTCTTCCCAGGCTCCTCCCATAACCTTCTGACCCCACCCATTCTGCCCAGGCTCCTCCTATACCCCTCCTATTTGACCCCACCCAATCTGACTAGGCCCCTCCTCTGCTGTCTGACCCCACCCATTCTGCCCAGGCTCCTCCTATTTGACCCCACCCAATCTGACTAGGCTCCTCCTAAGCCCCTAGGCTCCTCCTCTGCTGTCTGACCCCACCCATTCTGCCCAGGCTCCTCCTATACCCCCTCCTCTCTGACTCCACCCATTCTGCCCAGGCTCCTCCTAAGCCCCTCCTCTCTGACCTCACCCAATCTGACTAGGCTCCTCCTATACCCCTCCTCTCTAACCTCACCCAATCTGTCTAGGCTCCTCCTAAGCCCCTCCTCTGCTGTCTGACCCCACCCATTCTGCCCAGGCTTCTCCTATACCCCCTCCTCTCTGACCCCACCCAATCTGACTAGGCTCCTAACCCTCCTCTCCGACCCCACACATTCTGCCCAGGCTCCTCCTAAGCCCCTCCTCTGCTATCTGACCCCACCCCCTCTGCCCAGGCTCCTCCTATACCCTTCCTCTCTGACCTCACCCAATCTGACTAGGCTCCTCCTAAGTCCCTCCTCTCCTCTCTGACCCCACCCATTCTGCCCAGGCTCCTCCTAAGCCCCTCCTCTGCTGTCTGAACCCACCCATTCTGCCCAGGCTCCTCCTATTTGACCCCACCCAATCTGACTTGGCTCCTCCTAAGCCCCTCCTCTCCTCTCTGACCCCACCCATTCTGCCCAGGCTCCTCCTAAGCCCCTCCTCTCTGACCCCACCCAACCTGACTAGGCTCCTCCGAAGCCCCTCCTCTGCTATCTGACCCCACCCATTCTGCCCAGGCTCCTCCTATACCCCCTCCTCTCTGACTCCACCCATTCTGCCCTGGCTCCTCCTAAGCCCCTCCTCTCTGACCCCACCCAATCTGACTAGGCTCCTCCTATACCCCTCCTCTCTAACCTCACCCAAACTGACTAGGCTCCTCCTAAGCCCCTCCTCTGCTGTCTGACCCCACCCATTCTGCCCAGGCTCCTCCTATACCCCCTCCTCTCTGACTCCACCCATTCTGCCCAGGCTCCTCCTATACCCCTCCTATTTGACCCCACCCAATCTGACTAGGCCCCTCCTCTGCTGTCTGACCCCACCCATTCTGCCCAGGCTCCTCCTATTTGACCCCACCCAATCTGACTAGGCTCCTCCTAAGCCCCTAGGCTCCTCCTCTGCTGTCTGACCCCACCCATTCTGCCCAGGCTCCTCCTATACCCCCTCCTCTCTGACTCCACCCATTCTGCCCAGGCTCCTCCTAAGCCCCTCCTCTCTGACCCCACCCAATCTGACTAGGCTCCTCCTATACCCCTCCTCTCTAACCTCACCCAATCTGACTAGGCTCCTCCTAAGCCCCTCCTCTGCTGTCTGACCCCACCCATTCTGCCCAGGCTCCTCCTATACCCCCTCCTCTCTGACCCCACCCAATCTGACTAGGCTCCTAACCCTCCTCTCCGACCCCACCCATTCTGCCCAGGCTCCTCCTATACCCCCTCCTCTCCGACCCCACCCAATCTGACTAGGCTCCTAACCCTCCTCTCCGACCCCACCCATTCTGCCCAGGCTCCTCCTAAGCCCCTCCTCTGCTATCTGACCCCACCCCCTCTGCCCAGGCTCCTCCTTTACCCTTCCTCTCTGACCTCACCCAATCTGACTAGGCTCCTCCTAAGCCCCTCCTCTCCTCTGTGACCCCACCCATTCTGCCCAGGCTCCTCCTAAGCCCATCCTCTGCTGTCTGAACCCACCCATTCTGCCCAGGCTCCTCCTATTTGACCCCACCCAATCTGACTTGGCTCCTCCTAAGCCCCTCCTCTCCTCTCTGACCCCACCCATTCTGCCCAGGCTCCTCCTAAGCCCCTCCTCTCTGACTCCACCCATTCTGCCCAGGCTCCTCCTAAGCCCCTACTCTCTGACCCCACCCAATCTGACTAGGCTCCTCCTATACCCCTCCTCTCTGACCTCACCCAATCTGACTAGGCTCCTCCTATACCCCCTCTGCTCAGGCTCCTCCTATACCCCTCCTCTCTGACCTCACCCAATCTGACTAGGCTCCTCCTAAGCCCCTCCTCTGCTGTCTGACCCCACCCATTCTGCCCAGGCTCCTCCTATACCCCCTCCTCTCTGACTCCACCCATTCTGCCCAGGCTCCTCCTAAGCCCCTCCTCTCTGACCCCACCCAATCTGACTAGGCTCCTCCTATACCCCTCCTCTCTGACCTCACCCAATCTGACTAGGATCCTCCTATACCCCCTCTGCTCAGGCTCCTCCTATACCCCTCCTCTCTGACCTCACCCAATCTGACTAGGCTCCTCCTAAGCCCCTCCTCTGCTGTCTGACCCCACCCAACCTGCCCAGGCTCCTCCTATACCCCTCCTCTCTGACCCCACCCAATCTGACTAGGCTCCTCCTAAGCCCCTCCTCTCCTCTCTGACCCCACCCATTCTGCCCAGGCTCCTCCTAAGCCCCTCCTCTGCTGTCTGACCCCACCCATTCTGCCCAGGCTCCTCCTATTTGAACCCACCCAATCTGACTTGGCTCCTCCTAAGCCCCTCCTCTGCTGTCTGACCCCACCCATTCTGCCCAGGCTCCTCATATACCCCCTCCTCTCTGATTCCACCCATTCTTCCCAGGCTCCTCCCATCACCTTCTGACCCCACCCATTCTGCCCAGGCTCCTCCTATACCCCTCCTATTTGACCCCACCCAATCTGACTAGGCCCCTCCTCTGCTGTCTGACCCCACCCATTCTGCCCAGGCTCCTCCTATTTGACCCCACCCAATCTGACTAGGCTCCTCCTATACCCCCTCTGCCCAGGCTCCTCCTATACCCCTCCTCTCTGACCTCACCCAATCTGACTAGGCTCCTCCTATACCCCCTCTGCCCAGGCTCCTCCTATACCCCTCCTATTTGACCCCACCCAATCTGACTAGGCTCCTCCTATACCCCCTCTGCCCAGGCTCCTCCTATACCCCTCCTCTCTGACCTCACCCATTCTGCCCAGGCTCCTCCTAAGCCCCTCCTCTGCTGTCTGACCCCACCCAACCTGCCCAGGCTCCTCCTATACCCCTCCTCTCTGACCCCACCCAATGTGACTAGGCTCCTCCTAAGCCCCTCCTCTGCTGTCTGACCCCACCCATTCTGCTCAGGCTCCTCCTAAGCCCCTCCTCTCTGACTCCACCCATTCTGCCCAGGCTCCTCCTAAGCCCCTCCTCTCTGACCCCACCCAATCTGACTAGGCTCCTCCTATACCCCTCCTCTCTAACCTCACCCAATCTGACTAGGCTCCTCCTAAGCCCCTCCTCTCTGACCCCACCCAATCTGACTAGGCTCCTCCTAAGCCCCTCCTCTCCTCTCTGACCCCACCCATTCTGCCCAGGCTCCTCCTAAGCCCCTCCTCTGCTATCTGACCCCACCCATTCTGCCCAGGCTCCTCCTATACCCCTCCTCTCTGACCCCACCCAATCTGAATAGGCTCCTCCTAAGCCCCTCCTCCTCTCTGACCCCACCCAATCTGACTAGGCTCCTCCTAAGCCCCTCCTCTGCTGTCTGACCCCACCCATTCTGCCCAGGCTCCTCCTATACCCCCTCCTCTCTGATTCCACCCATTCTTCCCAGGCTCCTCCCATAACCTTCTGACCCCACCCATTCTGCCCAGGCTCCTCCTATACCCCTTCCTCTCTGACCTCACCCATTCTGCCCAGGCTCCTCCTATTTGACCCCACCCAATCTGACTAGGCTCCTCCTATACCCCCTCTGCCCAGGCTCCTCCTATACCCCTCCTCTCTGACCTCACCCAATCTGACTAGGCTCCTCCTAAGCCCCTAGGCTCCTCCTCTGCTGTCTGACCCCACCCATTCTGCCCAGGCTCCTCCTATTTGACCCCACCCAATCTGACTAGGCCCCTCCTATACCCCCTCTGCCCAGGCTCCTCCTATACCCCTCCCAATCTGACTTGGCTCCTCCTAAACTCCTCCTCTGCTGTCTGACCCCACCCATTCTGCTCAGGCTCCTCCTATACCCCCTCCTCTCTGCCTCCACCCATTCTGCCCAGGCTCCTCCTAAGCCCCTCCTCTCTGACCCCACCCAATCTGACTAGGCTCCTCCTAATCCCCTCCTCTGCTGTCTGACCCCACCCATTCTGCCCAGGCTCCTCCTATACCCCCTCCTCTCTGACTCCACCCATTCTGCCCAGGCTCCTCTTATACCCCCTCCTCTCTGACTCCACCCATTCTGCCCAGGCTCCTCCTATACCCCCTCCTCTCTGACTCCACCCATTCTGCCCAGGCTCCTCCTATACCCCCTCCTCTCTGACCCCACCCAATCTGACTAGGCTCCTCCTCTGCTGTCTGACCCCACCCATTCTGCCCAGGCTCCTCCTATTTGACCCCACCCAATCTGACTAGGCCCCTCCTATACCCCCTCTGCCCAGGCTCCTCCTATACCCCTCCTCTCTGACCAGACTCCTCCTATACCCCTCCCAATCTGACTTGGCTCCTCCTAAACCCCTCCTCTCCTCTCTGACCCCACCCATTCTGCCCAGGCTCCTCCTAAGCCCCTCCTCTCCTCTCTGACCCCACCCATTCTGCCCAGGCTCCTCCTATACCCCCTCCTCTCTGACTCCACCCATTCTGCCCAGGCTCCTCCTAAGCCCCTCCTCTCTGACCCCACCCAATCTGACTAGGCTCCTCCTAATCCCCTCCTCTGCTGTCTGACCCCACCCATTCTGCCCAGGCTCCTCCTATACCCCCTCCTCTCTGACTCCACCCATTCTGCCCAGGCTCCTCCTATACCCCCTCCTCTCTGACTCCACCCATTCTGCCCAGGCTCCTCCTATACCCCCTCCTCTCTGACCCCACCCAATCTGACTAGGCTCCTCCTCTGCTGTCTGACCCCACCCATTCTGCCCAGGCTCCTCCTATTTGACCCCACCCAATCTGACTAGGCCCCTCCTATACCCCCTCTGCCCAGGCTCCTCCTATACCCCTCCTCTCTGACCAGACTCCTCCTATACCCCTCCCAATCTGACTTGGCTCCTCCTAAACCCCTCCTCTCCTCTCTGACCCCACCCATTCTGCCCAGGCTCCTCCTAAGCCCCTCCTCTCCTCTCTGACCCCACCCATTCTGCCCAGGCTCCTCTCATACCCCCTCCTCTCTGACTCCACCCATTCTGCCCAGGCTCCTCCTAAGCCCCTCCTCTCTGACCCCACCCAATCTGACTAGGCTCCTCCTATACCCCCTCCTCTCTGATTCCACCCATTCTTCCCAGGCTCCTCCTATACCCCCTCCTCTCTGACTCCACCCATTCTGCCCAGGCTCCTCCTATACCCCCTCCTCTCTGACTCCACCCATTCTGCACAGGCTCCTCCTATACCCCCTCCTCTCTGACTCCACCCATTCTGCCCAGGCTCCTCCTATACCCCCTCCTCTCTGACCCCACCCAATCTGACTAGGCCCCTCCTATACCCCCTCTGCCCAGGCTCCTCCTATACCCCTCCCAATCTGACTTGGCTCCTCCTAAACCCCTCCTCTCCTCTCTGACCCCACCCATTCTGCCCAGGCTCCTCCTAAGCCCCTCCTCTCCTCTCTGACCCCACCCATTCTGCCCAGGCTCCTCCTATACCCCCTCCTCTCTGACCCCACCCAATCTGACTAGGCCCCTCCTATACCCCCTCTGCCCAGGCTCCTCCTATACCCCTCCCAATCTGACTTGGCTCCTCCTAAACCCCTCCTCTCCTCTCTGACCCCACCCATTCTGCCCAGGCTCCTCCTAAGCCCCTCCTCTCCTCTCTGACCCCACCCATTCTGCCCAGGCTCCTCCTATACCCCCTCCTCTCTGCCTCCACCCATTCTGCCCAGGCTCCTCCTAAGCCCCTCCTCTCTGACCCCACCCAATCTGACTAGGCTCCTCCTATACCCCCTCCTCTCTGATTCCACCCATTCTTCCCAGGCTCCTCCTATACCCCCTCCTCTCTGACTCCACCCATTCTGCCCAGGCTCCTCCTATACCCCCTCCTCTCTGATTCCACCCATTCTTCCCAGGCTCCTCCCATAACCTTCTGACCCCACCCATTCTGCCCAGGCTCCTCCTATACCCCTCCTCTGCTGTCTGACCCCACCCATTCTGCCCAGGCTCCTCCTATTTGACCCCACCCAATCTGACTAGGCTCCTCCTAAGCCCCTAGGCTCCTCCTCTGCTGTCTGACCCCACCCATTCTGCCCAGGCTCCTCCTATACCCCCTCCTCTCTGACCTCACCCAATCTGACTAGGCTCCTAACCCTCCTCTCCGACCCCACCCAATCTGACTAGGCTCCTCCTAAGCCCTCCTCTCCTCTCTGACCCCACCCATTCTGCCCAGGCTCCTCCTAAGCCCCTCCTCTGCTGTCTGAACCCACCCATTCTGCCCAGGCTCCTCCTATTTGACCCCACCCAATCTGACTAGGCTCCTCCTAAGCCCCTCCTCTCTGACCCCACCCAATCTGACTAGGCTCCTCCTAAGCCCCTCCTCTGCTATCTGACCCCACCCATTCTGCCCAGGCTCCTCCTATACCCCCTCCTTTCTGACTCCACCCGTTCTGCCCAGGCTCCTCCTAAGCCCCTCCTCTCTGACCCCACCCAATCTGACTAGGCTCCTCCTATACCCCGCCTCTCTAACCTCACCCAATCTGACTAGGCTCCTCCTAAGCCCCTCCTCTGCTGTCTGACCCCACCCATTCTGCCCAGGCTCCTCCTATACCTCCTCCTCTCTGACTCCACCCATTCTGCCCAGGCTCCTCCTAAGCCCCTCCTCTGCTGTCTGACCCCACCCAATCTGACTAGGCTCCTCCTATACCCCTCCTCTCTGACCTCACCCAATCTGACTAGGCTCCTCCTAAGCCCCTCCTCTGCTGTCTGACCCCACCCATTCTGCCCAGGCTCCTCCTATACCCCCTCCTCTCTGACTCCACCCATTCTGCCCAGGCTCCTCCTAAGCCCCTCCTCTCTGACCCCACCCAATCTGACTAGGCTCCTCCTCTCTGACCTCACCCAATCTGACTAGGCTCCTCCTATACCCCGCCTCTCTAACCTCACCCAATCTGACTAGGCTCCTCCTAAGCCCCTCCTCTGCTGTCTGACCCCACCCATTCTGCCCAGGCTCCTCCTATACCCCCTCCTCTCTGACTCCACCCATTCTGCCCAGGCTCCTCCTAAGCCCCTCCTCTCTGACCCCACCCAATCTGACTAGGCTCCTCCTCTCTGACCTCACCCAATCTGACTAGGCTCCTCCTATACCCCGCCTCTCTAACCTCACCCAATCTGACTAGGCTCCTCCTAAGCCCCTCCTCTGCTGTCTGACCCCACCCATTCTGCCCAGGCTCCTCCTATACCCCTCCTTTCTGACCTCACCCAATCTGACTAGGCTCCTCCTATACCCCCTCTGCTCAGGCTCCTCCTATACCCCTCCTCTCTGACCTCACCCAATCTGACTAGGCTCCTCCTAAGCCCCTCCTCTGCTGTCTGACCCCACCCATTCTGCCCAGGCTCCTCCTATACCCCCTCCTCTCTGACTCCACCCATTCTGCCCAGGCTCCTCCTAAGCCCCTCCTCTCTGACCCCACCCAATCTGACTAGGCTCCTCCTCTCTGACCTCACCCAATCTGACTAGGCTCCTCCTATACCCCCTCTGCTCAGGCTCCTCCTATACCCCTCCTCTCTGACCTCACCCAATCTGACTAGGCTCCTCCTAAGCCCCTCCTCTCCTCTCTGACCCCATCCATTCTGCCCAGGCTCCTCCTAAGCCCCTCCTCTGCTGTCTGACCCCACCCAACCTGCCCAGGCTCCTCCTATACCGCTCCTCTCTGACCCCACCCAATCTGACTAGGCTCCTCCTAAGCCCCTCCTCTCCTCTCTGACCCCATCCATTCTGCCCAGGCTCCTCCTAAGCCCCTCCTCTGCTGTCTGACCCCACCCATTCTGCCCAGGCTCCTCCTATTTGACCCCACCCAATCTGACTTGGCTCATCCTAAGCCCCTCCTCTGCTGTCTGACCCCACCCATTCTGCCAAGGCTCCTCCTATACCCCCTCCTCTCTGATTCCACCCATTCTTCCCAGGCTCCTCCCATCACCTTCTGACCCCACCCATTCTGCCCAGGCTCCTCCTATACCCCTCCTATTTGACCCCACCCAATCTGACTAGGCCCCTCCTCTGCTGTCTGACCCCACCCATTCTGCCCAGGCTCCTCCTATTTGATCCCACCCAATCTGACTAGGCTCCTCCTATACCCCTCCTCTCTGACCTCACCCAATCTGACTAGGCTCCTCCTATACCCCCTCTGCCCAGGCTCCTCCTATACCCCTCCTATTTGACCCCACCCAATCTGACTAGGCTCCTCCTATACCCCCTCTGCCCAGGCTCCTCCTATACCCTTCCTCTCTGACCTCACCCATTCTGCCCAGGCTCCTCCTAAGCCCCTCCTCTGCTGTCTGACCCCACCCAACCTGCCCAGGCTCCTCCTATACCCCTCCTCTCTGACCCCACCCAATCTGACTAGGCTCCTCCTATACCCCTCCTCTCTAACCTCACCCAATCTGACTAGGCTCCTCCTAAGCCCCTCCTCATCTGTCTGACCCCACCCATTCTGCTCAGGCTCCTCCTAAGCCCCTCCTCTCTGACTCCACCCATTCTGCCCAGGCTCCTCCTATGCCCCTCCTCTCTGACCCCACCCAATCTGACTAGGCTCCTCCTATACCCCTCCTCTCTAACCTCACCCAATCTGACTAGGCTCCTCCTAAGCCCCTCCTCTCTGACCCCACCCAATCTGACTAGGCTCCTCCTAAGCCCCTCCTCTCCTCTCTGACCCCACCCATTCTGCCCAGGCTCCTCCTATACCCCTCCTCTCTGACCCCACCCAATCTGAATAGGCTCCTCCTAAGCCCCTCCTCCTCTCTGACCCCACCCAATCTGACTAGGCTCCTCCTAAGCCCCTCCTCTGCTGTCTGACCCCACCCATTCTGCCCAGGCTCCTCCTATACCCCCTCCTCTCTGATTCCACCCAGGCTCCTCCCATAACCTTCTGACCCCACCCATTCTGCCCAGGCTCCTCCTATACCCCTTCCTCTCTGACCTCACCCATTCTGCCCAGGCTCCTCCTATTTGACCCCACCCAATCTGACTAGGCTCCTCCTATACCCCCTCTGCCCAGGCTCCTCCTATACCCCTCCTCTCTGACCTCACCCAATCTGACTAGGCTCCTCCTAAGCCCCTATGCTCCTCCTCTGCTGTCTGACCCCACCCATTCTGCCCAGGCTCCTCCTATTTGACCCCACCCAATCTGACTTGGCTCCTCCTAAACCCCTCCTCTGCTGTCTGACCCCACCCAACCTGCCCAGGCTCCTCCTATACCCCTCCTCTCTGACCCCACCCAATCTGCCCAGGCTCCTCCTAAGCCCCTCCTCTGCTGTCTGACCCCACCCAACCTGCCCAGGCTCCTCCTATACCCCTCCTCTCTGACCCCCACCCATTCTGCCCAGGCTCCTCCTATTTGACCCCACCCAATCTGACTAGGCCCCTCCTATACCCCCTCTGCCCTATACCCCTCCTCTCTGACCCCACCCATTCTGCCCAGGCTCCTCCTATACCCCCTCCTCTCTGATTCCACCCATTCTTCCCAGGCTTCTCCCATAACCTTCTGACCCCACCCATTCTGCCCAGGCTCCTCCTATACCCCTCCTATTTGACCCCACCCAATCTGACTAGGCCCCTCCTCTGCTATCTGACCCCACCCATTCTGCCCAGGCTCCTCCTATACCCCTCCTATTTGACCCCACCCAATCTGACTAGGCCCCTCCTCTGCTGTCTGACCCCACCCATTCTGCCCAGGCTCCTCCTATACCCCCTCCTCTCTGACCTCACCCATTCTGCCCAGGCTCCTCCTATTTGACCCCACCCAATCTGACTAGGCTCCTCCTATACCCCCTCTGCCCAGGCTCCTCCTATACCCCTCCTCTCTGACCTCACCCAATCTGACTAGGCTCCTCCTAAGCCCCTAGGCTCCTCTTCTGCTGTCTGACCCCACCCATTCTGCCCAGGCTCCTCCTATTTGACCCCACCCAATCTGACTTGGCTCCTCCTGAACCCCCTCTGACCAGACTCCTCCTATACCCCTCCTAATCTGACTAGGCCCCTCCTCTGCTGTCTGCCTCCACCCATTCTGCCCAGGCTCCTCCTCCTACAGACAACACCCGTTCTCTTTCTTTCACCTTTCTTTCCACACCTATTTTACTTACCAACCAATCTGCAATCCCTCTTTCGCTAGGCATGATTCCAATCTTACACAACACACAGACACATTTTACTTACCAATTTACTTACCTGGTGCCGAACCCGGGATTTGAACCCTGGTTGCCTGGGTGGCAGGCATGAACTTACCCACTGGACCACACTGGTTTCCATGTAAGTAGCCTATCAAATTGTCCTTATGTCATGGTCATCCATTTAATGTGCAATGGAAGCCACAGGGAAGGACACCAAGGCCTGTATGTTGCTTATAGTTACTACTGCAATCCTCTAGACCACCAAGGAGATAACTCAAAGGTAAGGCTTGTACCTTTGGGGGGGGACAGCCCTCACAGGCCAGGGTTCGAATCCTGCCAGTGCTGTAGAAGTATCCCAAGGTGGGAAATTTTCAAACAGTGATTTTTTTTTTTTTGGCTAGTGTTTTTTTGGCAGGTGTCTCCCAACATTTCATATGTTTTCTCTCATGACCTTCTACCAACCGCCCTATTTCTCAAGTAGGTGCTAGGAAGAAGGCCTTATCTTCCTTTATCAATGTCTTCATTCTTTGTCCTTTAAGTTTGGTGAATTGCAGAGTGCAATTGTGGTATTGGGGGTTATAACTGAGCACAAGAATGCGAGGATGGTGCTACACTTATTGTAAAATAGGTTGGTTGATGGTGATTTTTCATTTTAGTGTGAGCCACTCGCTCAAATCAGGGGTTTGGTGCCAGTGAGCTTGGATAGAAATAAAGCTCAAGTATGAGCTCTGGCTAATGAAATATTGGGTCGAGTTTGAGGCTAGCTAGAGTCCATTTATTAGGTGCAATAAGAAGTTGGAAAGATTGTTTCCTTTAAGAGACAGACAAGAGCAGAGTCAAGCCTTTGCTCTAGTAGATCTGCATCATGCCTGCTGTAGGATGTGAAGGAGTGGACCTCCACAGCAGTGCGCTGTGCCGGGCTGGGCCTGCCCTGGCATCTTGGATTTATTCACCCACCTCCTTCCTTTGAAGAACGCTCACGAACGGCCACGAACGTCCTTGTTCTGTATACAGGCGGACAGCAGGCAATTTAGGACCCTGCTAAATGATGGTGATTTCCCCATGTGCTTCCTTCGAGTGGCAAAATCCTTCGTCTAAGGCAGGTGGGCTTTTTTAAAATTTGGTTGAAGACCATATGTTGGAGGCAGTATCACGGCACAAGCCGCCGACCGTCTCAGAAGAAAGTATGCATGGGAGGACATTATTTGCATAGGAGAGCCCTCTTCTCAGTCCCATTCTTAAGCTGCAGTGGCCATGAAGTGTTACTAGTGGGCAGCAGTATGAACAAAAGAGCACACTGAGGCTTTTCTTCTGCTTGCTGACATGATTCTTGTTCATTTTTGTCTTGCAAAGCCTAAGGAGTGAAGGACTACGATGACTGAGGGATGAGGAATGGCTGGCCTGTATTTGTGGTGAAGGGGGAACATTTGGAAGGTAAACAGCAAGTTGAAAGCGTCAAAGCATATATGTTTGCTGAGTGATTGAGTCTGTGTGTCACTTGTCTCTTTGTAGGGACATGTGAGAAAGGAACAGCAGCACCATAGACTTCAGGTGGGAGAGCAAGCAAGGATGAATATTTCCCTCAAATCCAAATACTTACAGCACCTCAAAGATGACAAGTGCGATATGATGTTCTGCAATTGCAAGGTTTTGCCATGTGTGGTGCATAAATATGCATGGTTAGTGAGGTTTTTCTCAGAATGTGAGTATCGTTAGGTTGGCAAATGTCAGGCACTCCTTTGGGGGTATGAGGCCAAGAAAAAATTTGGGAAGTTTGCTACAGTCATCTGTAGGATTGAAAGACACTGGGGAATCGTTACAGAGGGAGCCAGGCTGCACAAAACGTGGTAACAGTTGGACAGAAATCTTTAGCAGGACTTTTGACTACCCCCAATGTGGGACCAGGACCGCAGTACCTCTCTGTCTCTGAAACGTATTTTGACCTCTGGGCACCACCATCTCAATGCCCCTCAAATGTTCCCTCCTGGAACCCCAGCTTTGGTAGTGCATCAACCAGGTTTCAATCATTTGAGTGACCACAAACACCCTTGCTATGTGCCTTCCATTTACATTCAGTCAGTAACCCAGCTGCTTTGTTCGCTATTGAATCTCAAGTGACAGTTGGATGCACATTGCAGGGGTATACAGGCATTTACCGTACTGTACAGCCCCTCTCAGTACAGTCAGACTACACTTCTTAAAATCATAAATACATGTTTTGTCCAACAGTAAGTCCGGGCCTTTCCTCTGTAGTTCATAGCCAACGTAAGGAGGAAAAAATAAGCTGAAGAGCATGCCAAAATTCTCTACAGACACTGCCAATCCTCACACTGCCTATTTGCATGCCGAGGTTATTCACTATGACCCACCAAACCAATTAGCAACAGTAGCCTCTCTCTGCCTCATTCGTATGCTCCGATGCCACCTTTATTTAGCAAATGTTAGTGCTCTAGGATTTCATAGCACGATTCGCTATAGCCTCTTTTTTCAACAGAAATGTCCTAAAGGTACCTATACCAATCTGCTGGGTGGGGAGGAGGGGGGCTGCTGCTGCTGGCAGTAAAATTTTGGGGCACCCCACCTGCAAAAATACATCCACATGCTCCTTGTTGTACCTTTCAATACCATAACTGCAGCAGAATCGTATGGTGACCCCTGTTGGTAACAGAAACTGTCAAACAGCTTTTTGCCACCCCCCCCCTCCCCCGTTGCCCCTAACCATTTGGGGTACACCCCATGAGGGAGGATCAGAGCAATAAAAAATAATGGTAGCCCCCCAAAAAGTACCTGGAAGGCATGCCATTCTGTGCACCTCATCGCTCTTCACGTTGCGCCTAAGCACCTTTTAATACTGCTCCCCGACTGCCCCCTCCCAACAGAAATCAGAAAGTATAGGGGGGTGCATTAAAAAAGTTTTTGCAGTTCCCCACCATAAGTCAGGATCCTCCTCCATCTATGACCCCTTCCTAGGCCCTCAGACCCCACCCATTCTGCCCAGGCTCCTCCTATTTGACCACACCCAGCTGACTAGGCTCCTCCTAAACCCCTCCTCTGCTCTCTGACCCCACCCAATCTGACTAGGCTCCTCCTATACCCCCTCCTCTCTGACTCCACCCATTCTGCCCAGGCTCCTCCCATACCCCTCTGACCCCACCCATTCTGCCCAGGCTCCTCCTATACCCCTCCTATTTGACCCCAATCTGACTAGGCTCCTTCTAAGCCCCTCCTCTGCTGTCTGACTCCACCCATTCTGCCCAGGCTCCTCCTATTTGACCCCACCCATTCTGCCCAGGCTCCTCCTATACCCCCTCCTCTCTGACTCCACCCTTTCTGCCAAGGCTCCTCCTAAGCCCCTCCACTCTGACCCCACCCATTCTGCCCAGGCTCCTCCTATACCCTTCCTCTCTGACCCCACCCAATCTGACTAGGCTCCTCCTATACCCCTCCTCTGCCCAGGCTCCTCCTATACCCCCTCCTCTCTGACTCCACCCATTGTGCCCAGGCTCCTCCTAAGCCCCTCCTCTCTGACCCCACCCAATCTGACTAGGCTCCTCCTATACCCCCTCTGCCCAGGCTCCTCCTATACCCCTCCTCTCTGACCTCACCCTATCTGACTAGGCTCCTCCTAAGCCCCTCCTCTGCTGTCTGACCCCACCCATTCTGCCCAGGCTCCTCCTATTTGACCCCACCCAATCTGACTAGGCTCCTCCTATACCCCCTCTGCCCAGGCTCCTCCTATACCCCCTCCTCTCTGATTCCACCCATTCTGCCCAGGCTCCTCCTATACCCCCTCCTCTCTGACTCCACCCATTCTGCCCAGGCTCCTCCTAAGCCCCTCCTCTCTGACCCCACCCAATCTGACTAGGCTCCTCCTATACCCCCTCTGCCCAGGCTCCTCCTATACCCCTCCTCTCTGACCCCACCCAATCTGACTAGGCCCCTCCGTTACCCCTCCTCTCCTCTCTGACCCCACCCATTCTGCCCAGGCTCCTCCTAAGCCCCTCCTCTGCTGTCTGACCCCACCCATTCTGCCCAGGCTCCTCCTATTTGACCTCACCCAATCTGACTAGGCTGCTCCTAAGCCCCTCCTCTCTGACCTCACCCAATCTGACTAGGCTCCTCCTATACCCCCTCTGCCCAGGCTCCTCCTATTTGACCCCACCCAATCTGACTAGGCCCCTCCTATACCCCCTCTGCCCAGGCTCCTCCTATACCCCTCCTCTCTGACCCCACCCATTCTGCCCAGGCTCCTCCTAAGCCCCTCCTCTGCTATCTGACCCCACCCATTCTGCCCAGGCTCCTCCTATACCCCCTCCTCTCTGATTCCACCCATTCTTCCCAGGCTCCTCCCATAACCTTCTGACCCCACCCATTCTGCCCAGGCTCCTCCTATACCCCTCCTATTTGACCCCACCCAATCTGACTAGGCTCCTCCTATACCCCCTCTGCCCAGGCTCCTCCTATACCCCTCCTCTCTGACCTCACCCAATCTGACTAGGCTCCTCCTCTGCTGTCTGACCCCACCCATTCTGCCCAGGCTCCTTCTATTTGACCCCACCAAATCTGACTAGGCTCCTCCTATACCCCCTCTGCCCAGGCTCCTCCTATACCCCTCCTCTCTGACCTCACCCATTCTGCCCAGGCTCCTCCTAAGCCCCTCCTCTGCAGTCTGACCCCACCCATTCTGCTCAGGCTCCTCCTAAGCCCCTCCTCTCTGACTCCACCCATTCTGCCCAGGCTCCTCCTAAGCCCCTCCTCTCTGACCCCACCCAATCTGACTAGGCTCCTCCTATACCCCTCCTCTCTAACCTCACCCAATCTGACTAGGCTCCTCCTAAGCCCCTCCTCTCTGACCCCACCCAATCTGACTAGGCTCCTCCTAAGCCCCTCCTCTCTGACCCCACCCAATCTGACTTGGCTCCTCCTGAACCCCCTCTGACCAGACTCCTCCTATACCCCTCCCAATCTGACTTGGCTCCTCCTAAACCCCTCCTCTGCTGTCTGACCCCACCCATTCTGCTCAGGCTCCTCCTAAGCCCCTCCTCTCTGACCCCACCCAATCTGACTAGGCTCCTCCTAAGCCCCTCCTCTGCTATCTGACCCCACCCATTCTGCCCAGGCTCCTCCTAAGCCCCTCCTCTGCTGTCTGACCCCACCCATTCTGCCCAGGCTCCTCCTATACCCCTCCTCTCTAACCTCACCCAATCTGACTAGGCTCCTCCTAAGCCCCTCCTCTCTGACCCCACCCAACCTGCCCAGGCTCCTCCTATACCCCTCCTCTCTGACCCCACCCAATCGGACCAGGCTCCTCCTAAGCCCCTCCTCTCCGACCCCACCCATTCTGCCCAGGCTCCTCCTAAGCCCCTCCTCTTCTGTCTGACCCCACCCATTCTGCCCAGGCTCCTCCTATACCCCCTCCTCTCTGATTCCACCCACTCTTCCCAGGCTCCTCCCATAACTTTCTGACCCCACCCATTCTGCCCAGGCTCCTCCTATACCCCTCCTATTTGACCCCACCCAATCTGACTAGGCCCCTCCTCTGCTGTCTGACCCAACCCATTCTGCCCAGGCTCCTCCTATTTGACCCCACCCAATCTGACTAGGCTCCTCTTATACCTCCTCTGCCCAGGCTCCTCCTATACCCCCTCCTCTCTGACCCCACCCAATCTGACTAGGCCCCTCCTATACCCCCTCTGCCCTATACCCCTCCTCTCTGACCCCACCCATTCTGCCCAGGCTCCTCCTAAGCCCCTCCTCTCTGACCTCACCCAATCTGACTAGGCTCCTCCTAAGCCCCTCCTCTGCTGTCTGACCCCACCCATTCTGCCCAGGCTCCTCCTATACCCCCTCCTCTCTGACTCCACCCATTCTGCCCAGGCTCCTCCTAAGCCCCTCCTCTCTGACCCCACCCAATCTGACTAGGCTCCTCCTATACCCCTCCTCTCTGACCCCACCCAATCTGACTAGGCTCCTCCTAAGCCCCTCCTCTGCTATCTGACCCCACCCATTCTGCCCAGGCTCCTCCTATACCCCCTCCTCTCTGATTCCACCCATTCTTCCCAGGCTTCTCCCATAACCTTCTGACCCCACCCATTCTGCCCAGGCTCCTCCTATTTGACCCCACCCAATCTGACTAGGCCCCTCCTCTGCTATCTGACCCCACCCATTCTGCCCAGGCTCCTCCTATACCCCTCCTATTTGACCCCACCCAATCTGACTAGGCCCCTCCTCTGCTGTCTGACCCCACCCATTCTGCCCAGGCTCCTCCTATACCCCCTCCTCTCTGACCTCACCCATTCTGCCCAGGCTCCTCCTATTTGACCCCACCCAATCTGACTAGGCTCCTCCTATACCCCCTCTGCCCAGGCTCCTCCTATACCCCTCCTCTCTGACCTCACCCAATCTGACTAGGCTCCTCCTAAGCCCCTAGGCCCCTCCTCTGCTGTCTGACCCCACCCATTCTGCCCAGGCTCCTCCTATTTGACCCCACCCAATCTGACTTGGCTCCTCCTGAACCCCCTCTGACCAGACTCCTCCTATACCCCTCCTAATCTGACTAGGCCCCTCCTCTGCTGTCTGACCCCACCCATTCTGCTCAGGCTCCTCCTATACCCCCTCCTCTCTGCCTCCACCCATTCTGCCCAGGCTCCTCCTCCTACAGACATCACCCGTTCTCTTTCTTTCACCTTTCTTTCCACACCTATTTTACTTACCAACCAATCTGCAATCCCTCTTTCGCTAGGCATGATTCCAATCTTACACAACACACAGACACATTTTACTTACCAATTTACTTACCTGGTGCCGAACCCGGGATTTGAACCCTGGTTGCCTGGATGGCAGGCATGAACTTACCCACTGGACCACACTGGTTTCCATGTAAGTAGCCTATCAAATTGTCCTTATGTCATGGTCATCCATTTAATGTGCAATGGAAGCCACAGGGAAGGACACCAAGGCCTGTATGTTGCTTATAGTTACTACTGCAATCCTCTAGACCACCAAGGAGATAGCTCAAAGGTAAGGCTTGTACCTTTGGGGGGGGGACAGCCCTCACAGGCCAGGGTTCGAATCCTGCCAGTGCTGTAGAAGTATCCCAAGGTGGGAAATTTTCAAACAGTGATTTTTTTTTTTTTGTCTAGTGTTTTTTTGGCAGGTGTCTCCCAACATTTCATATGTTTTCTCTCATGACCTTCTACCAACCGCCCTATTTCTCAAGTAGGTGCTAGGAAGAAGGCCTTATCTTCCTTTATCAATGTCTTCATTCTTTGTCCTTTAAGTTTGGTGAATTGCAGAGTGCAATTGTGGTATTGGGGGTTATAACTGAGCACAAGAATGCGAGGATGGTGCTACACTTATTGTAAAATAGGTTGGTTGATGGTGATTTTTCATTTTAGTGTGAGCCACTCGCTCAAATCAGGGGTTTGGTGCCAGTGAGCTTGGATAGAAATAAAGCTCAAGTATGAGCTCTGGCTAATGAAATATTGGGTCGAGTTTGAGGCTAGCTAGAGTCCATTTATTAGGTGCAATAAGAAGTTGGAAAGATTGTTTCCTTTAAGAGACAGACAAGAGCAGAGTCAAGCCTTTGCTCTAGTAGATCTGCATCATGCCTGCTGCAGGATGTGAAGGAGTGGACCTCCACAGCAGTGCGCTGTGCCGGGCTGGGCCTGCCCTGGCATCTTGGATTTATTCACCCACCTCCTTCCTTTGAAGAACGCTCACGAACGGCCACGAACGTCCTTGTTCTGTATACAGGCGGACAGCAGGCAATTTAGGACCCTGCTAAATGATGGTGATGTCCCCATGTGCTTCCTTCGAGTGGCAAAATCCTTCGTCTAAGGCAGGTGGGCTTTTTTAAAATTTGGTTGAAGACCATATGTTGGAGGCAGTATCACGGCACAAGCCGCCGACCGTCTCAGAAGAAAGTATGCATGGGAGGACATTATTTGCATAGGAGAGCCCTCTTCTCAGTCCCATTCTTAAGCTGCAGTGGCCATGAAGTGTTACTAGTGGGCAGCAGTATGAACAAAAGAGCACACTGAGGCTTTTCTTCTGCTTGCTGACATGATTCTTGTTCATTTTTGTCTTGCAAAGCCTAAGGAGTGAAGGACTACGATGACTGAGGGATGAGGAATGGCTGGCCTGTATTTGTGGTGAAGGGGGAACATTTGGAAGGTAAACAGCAAGTTGAAAGCGTCAAAGCATATATGTTTGCTGAGTGATTGAGTCTGTGTGTCACTTGTCTCTTTGTAGGGACATGTGAGAAAGGAACAGCAGCACCATAGACTTCAGGTGGGAGAGCAAGCAAGGATGAATATTTCCCTCAAATCCAAATACTTACAGCACCTCAAAGATGACAAGTGCGATATGATGTTCTGCAATTGCAAGGTTTTGCCATGTGTGGTGCATAAATATGCATGGTTAGTGAGGTTTTTCTCAGAATGTGAGTATCGTTAGGTTGGCAAATGTCAGGCACTCCTTTGGGGGTATGAGGCCAAGAAAAAATTTGGGAAGTTTGCTACAGTCATCTGTAGGATTGAAAGACACTGGGGAATCGTTACAGAGGGAGCCAGGCTGCACAAAACGTGGTAACAGTTGGACAGAAATCTTTAGCAGGACTTTTGACTACCCCCAATGTGGGACCAGGACCGCAGTACCTCTCTGTCTCTGAAACGTATTTTGACCTCTGGGCACCACCATCTCAATGCCCCTCAAATGTTCCCTCCTGGAACCCCAGCTTTGGTAGTGCATCAACCAGGTTTCAATCATTTGAGTGACCACAAACACCCTTGCTATGTGCCTTCCATTTACATTCAGTCAGTAACCCAGCTGCTTTGTTCGCTATTGAATCTCAAGTGACAGTTGGATGCACATTGCAGGGGTATACAGGCATTTACCGTACTGTACAGCCCCTCTCAGTACAGTCAGACTACACTTCTTAAAATCATAAATACATGTTTTGTCCAACAGTAAGGCCGGGCCTTTCCTCTGTAGTTCATAGCCAACGTAAGGAGGAAAAAATAAGCTGAAGAGCATGCCAAAATTCTCTACAGACACTGCCAATCCTCACACTGCCTATTTGCATGCCGAGGTTATTCACTATGACCCACCAAACCAATTGGCAACAGTAGCCTCTCTCTGCCTCATTCGTATGCTCCGATGCCACCTTTATTTAGCAAATGTTAGTGCTCTAGGATTTCATAGCACGATTCGCTATAGCCTCTTTTTTCAACAGAAATGTCCTAAAGGTACCTATACCAATCTGCTGGGTGGGGAGGAGGGGGGCTGCTGCTGCTGGCAGTAAAATTTTGGGGCACCCCACCTGCAAAAATACATCCACATGCTCCTTGTTGTACCTTTCAATACCATAACTGCAGCAGAATCGTTTGGTGACCCCTGTTGGTAACAGAAACTGTCAAACAGCTTTTTGCCACCCCCCCTCCCCCGTTGCCCCTAACCATTTGGGGTACACCCCATGAGGGAGGATCAGAGCAATAAAAAATAATGGTAGCCCCCCCAAAAAGTACCTGGAAGGCATGCCATTCTGTGCACCTCATCGCTCTTCACGTTGCGCCTAAGCACCTTTTAATACTGCTCCCCGACTGCCCCCTCCCAACAGAAATCAGAAAGTATAGGGGGGTGCATTAAAAAAGTTTTTGCAGTTCCCCACCATAAGTCAGGATCCTCCTCCATCTATGACCCCTTCCTAGGCCCTCAGACCCCACCCATTCTGCCCAGGCTCCTCCTATTTGACCACACCCAATCTGACTAGGCTCCTCCTAAACCCCTCCTCTGCTCTCTGACCCCACCCAATCTGACTAGGCTCCTCCTATACCCCCTCCTCTCTGACTCCACCCATTCTGCCCAGGCTCCTCCCATACCCCTCTGACCCCACCCATTCTGCCCAGGCTCCTCCTATACCCCTCCTATTTGACCCCAATCTGACTAGGCTCCTTCTAAGCCCCTCCTCTGCTGTCTGACTCCACCCATTCTGCCCAGGCTCCTCCTATTTGACCCCACCCATTCTGCCCAGGCTCCTCCTATACCCCCTCCTCTCTGACTCCACCCATTCTGCCCAGGCTCCTCCTAAGCCCCTCCACTCTGACCCCACCCATTCTGCCCAGGCTCCTCCTATACCCTTCCTCTCTGACCCCACCCAATCTGACTAGGCTCCTCCTATACCCCTCCTCTGCCCAGGCTCCTCCTATACCCCCTCCTCTCTGACTCCACCCATTGTGCCCAGGCTCCTCCTAAGCCCCTCCTCTCTGACCCCACCCAATCTGACAAGGCTCCTCCTACACCCCCTCTGCCCAGGCTCCTCCTATACCCCTCCTCTCTGACCTCACCCTATCTGACTAGGCTCCTCCTAAGCCCCTCCTCTGCTGTCTGACCCCACCCATTCATTCTGACTAGGCTCTCCTCCTAAACCCCTCCTCTGCTGTCTGACCCCACCCATTCTGCCCAGGCTCCTCCTATTTGACCCCACCCAATCTGACTAGGCTCCTCCTATACCCCCTCTGCCCAGGCTCCTCCTATACCCCCTCCTCTCTGATTCCACCCATTCTGCCCAGGCTCCTCCTATACCCCCTCCTCTCTGACTCCACCCATTCTGCCCAGGCTCCTCCTAAGCCCCTCCTCTCTGACCCCACCCAATCTGACTAGGCTCCTCCTATACCCCCTCTGCCCAGGCTCCTCCTATACCCCTCCTCTCTGACCTCACCCAATCTGACTAGGCTCCTCCTAAGCCCCTCCTCTGCTGTCTGACCTCACCCAACCTGCCCAGGCTCCTCCGATACCCCTCCTCTCTGACCCCACCCAATCTGACTAGGCTTCTCCTAAGCCCCTCCTCTCCTCACTGACCCCACCCATTCTGCCCAGGCTCCTCCTAAGCCCCTCCTCTGCTGTCTGACCCCACCCATTCTGCCCAGGCTCCTCCTATTTGACCCCACCCAATCTGACTAGGCTCCTCCTAAGCCCCTCCTCTCTGACCTCACCCAATCTGACTAGCCTCCTCCTATACCCCCTCTGCCCAGGCTCCTCCTATACCCCTCCTCTCTGACCTCACCCAATCTGACTAGGCTCCTCCTAAGCCCCTCCTCTCTGACCTCACCCAATCTGACTAGGCTCCTCCTATACCCCCTCTGCCCAGGCTCCTCCTATACCCCTCCTCTCTGACCCCACCCAATCTGACTAGGCCCCTCCTCTGCTGTCTGACCCCACCCATTCTGCCCAAGCTCCTCCTATTTGACCCCACCCAATCTGACTAGGCCCCTCCTATACCCCCTCTGCCCAGGCTCCTCCTATACCCCTCCTCTCTGACCCCACCCAATCTGACTAGGCTCCTCCTAAGCCCCTCCTCTGCTGTCTGACCCCACCCAACCTGCCCAGGCTCCTCCTATACCCCTCCTCTCTGACCCCACCCATTCTGCCCAGGCTCCTCCTAAGCCCCTCCTCTGCTATCTGACCCCACCCATTCTGCCCAGGCTCCTCCTATACCCCCTCCTCTCTGATTCCACCCATTCTTCCCAGGCTCCTCCCATAACCTTCTGACCCCACCCATTCTGCCCAGGCTCCTCCTATACCCCTCCTATTTGACCCCACCCAATCTGACTAGGCTCCTCCTATACCCCCTCTGCCCAGGCTCCTCCTATACCCCTCCTCTCTGACCTCACCCAATCTGACTAGGCTCCTCCTCTGCTGTCTGACCGCACCCATTCTGCCCAGGCTCCTTCTATTTGACCCCACCAAATCTGACTAGGCTCCTCCTATACCCCCTCTGCCCAGGCTCCTCCTATACCCCTTCTATTTGACCCCACCCAATCTGACTAGGCTCCTCCTATACCCCCTCTGCCCAGGCTCCTCCTATACCCCTCCTCTCTGACCTCACCCATTCTGCCCAGGCTCCTCCTAAGCCCCTCCTCTGCTGTCTGACCCCACCCAACCTGCCCAGGCTCCTCCTATACCCCTCCTTTCTGACCCCACCCAATCTGACTAGGCTCCTCCTAAGCCCCTCCTCTGCTGTCTGACCCCACCCATTCTGCTCAGGCTCCTCCTAAGCCCCTCCTCTCTGATTCCACCCATTCTTCCCAGGCTCCTCCCATAACCTTCTGACCCCACCCATTCTGCCCAGGCTCCTCCTATACCCCTCCTATTTGACCCCACCCAATCTGACTAGGCTCCTCCTATACCCCCTCTGCCCAGGCTCCTCCTATACCCCTCCTCTCTGACCTCACCCAATCTGACTAGGCTCCTCCTCTGCTGTCTGACCCCACCCATTCTGCCCAGGCTCCTTCTATTTGACCCCACCAAATCTGACTAGGCTCCTCCTATACCCCCTCTGCCCAGGCTCCTCCTATACCCCTCCTATTTGACCCCACCCAATCTGACTAGGCTCCTCCTATACCCCCTCTGCCCAGGCTCCTCCTATACCCCTCCTCTCTGACCTCACCCATTCTGCCCAGGCTCCTCCTAAGCCCCTCCTCTGCTGTCTGACCCCACCCAACCTGCCCAGGCTCCTCCTATACCCCTCCTTTCTGACCCCACCCAATCTGACTAGGCTCCTCCTAAGCCCCTCCTCTGCTGTCTGACCCCACCCATTCTGCTCAGGCTCCTCCTAAGCCCCTCCTCTCTGACTCCACCCATTCTGCCCAGGCTCCTCCTAAGCCCCTCCTCTCTGACCCCACCCAATCTGACTAGGCTCCTCCTATACCCCTCCTCTCTAACCTCACCCAATCTGACTAGGCTCCTCCTAAGCCCCTCCTCTCTGACCCCACCCAATCTGACTAGGCTCCTCCTAAGCCCCTTCTCTCCTCTCTGACCCCACCCATTCTGCCCAGGCTCCTCCTAAGCCCCTCCTCTGCAATCTGACCCCACCCATTCTGCCCAGGCTCCTCCTATACCCCTCCTCTCTGACCCCACCCAATCTGACTAGGCTCCTCCTAAGCCCCTCCTCTCTGACCCCACCCAATCTGACTAGGCTCCTCCTAAGCCCCTCCTCTGCTGTCTAACCCTACCCATTCTGCCCAGGCTCCTCCTATACCCCCTCCTCTCTGATTCCACCCATTCTTCCCAGGCTCCTCCCATAACCTTCTGACCCCACCCATTCTGCCCAGGCTCCTCCTACACCCCTCCTCTCTGACCTCACCCAATCTGACCACGCTCCTCCTAAGCCCCTAGGCTCCTCCTCTGCTGTCTGACCCCACCCATTCTGCCCAGGCTCCTCCTATTTGACCCCACCCAATCTGACTTGGCTCCTCCTGAACCCCCTCTGACCAGACTCCTCCTATACCCCTCCCAATCTGACTTGGCTCCTCCTAAACCCCTCCTCTGCTGTCTGACCCCACCCATTCTGCCCAGGCTCCTCCTAAGCCCCTCCTCTCTGACCCCACCCAATCTGACTAGGCTCCTCCTAAGCCCCTCCTCTGCTATCTGACCCCACCCATTCTGCCCAGGCTCCTCCTATACCCCTCCTCTTTAACCTCACCCAATCTGACTAGGCTCCTCCTAAGCCCCTCCTCTCTGACCCCACCCAATCTGACTAGGCTCCTCCTATACCCCTCCTCTCTAACCGCACCCAATCTGACTAGGCTCCTCCTAAGCCCCTCCTCTGCTGTCTGACCCCACCCAACCTGCCCAGGCTCCTCCTATACCCCTCCTCTCTGACCCCACCCAATCTGACCAGGCTCCTCCTAAGCCCCTCCTTTCCGACCCCACCCATTCTGCCCAGGCTCCTCCTAAGCCCCTCCTCTGCTGTCTGACCCCACCCATTCTGCCCAGGCTCCTCCTATACCCCTCCTCTCTAACCTCACCCAATCTGACTAGGCTCCTCCTAAGCCCCTCCTCTCTGACCCCACCCAATCTGACTAGGCTCCTCCTATACCCCTCCTCTCTAACCTCACCCAATCTGACTAGGCTCCTCCTAAGCCCCTCCTCTGCTGTCTGACCCCACCCAACCTGCCCAGGCTCCTCCTATACCCCTCCTCTCTGACCCCACCCAATCTGACCAGGCTCCTCCTAAGCCCCTCCTCTCCGACCCCACCCATTCTGCCCAGGCTCCTCCTAAGCCCCTCCTCTTCTGTCTGACCCCACCCATTCTGCCCAGGCTCCTCCTATACCCCCTCCTCTCTGATTCCACCCACTCTTCCCAGGCTCCTCCCATAACTTTCTGACCCCACCCATTCTGCCCAGGCTCCTCCTATACCCCTCCTATTTGACCCCACCCAATCTGACTAGGCCCCTCCTCTGCTGTCTGACCCCACCCATTCTGCCCAGGCTCCTCCTATTTGACCCCACCCAATCTGACTAGGCTCCTCCTATACCTTCTCTGCCCAGGCTCCTCCTATACCCCCTCCTCTCTGACCCCACCCAATCTGACTAGGCCCCTCCTATACCCCCTCTGCCCTATACCCCTCCTCTCTGACCCCACCCAATCTGACCAGGCTCCTCCTAAGCCCCTCCTCTCCGACCCCACCCATTCTGCCCAGGCTCCTCCTAAGCCCCTCCTCTGCTGTCTGACCCCACCCATTCTGCCCAGGCTCCTCCTATACCCCCTCCTCTCTGATTCCACCCATTCTTCCCAGGCTCCTCCCATAACTTTCTGACCCCACCCATTCTGCCCAGGCTCCTCCTATACCCCTCCTATTTGACCCCACCCAATCTGACTAGGCCCCTCCTCTGCTGTCTGACCCCACCCATTCTGCCCAGGCTCCTCCTATTTGACCCCACCCAACCTGACTAGGCTCCTCCTATACCTCCTCTGCCCAGGCTCCTCCTATACCTCCTCCTCTCTGACCCCACCCAATCTGACTAGGCTCCTCCTAAGCCCCTCCTCTGCTGTCTGACCCCACCCATTCTGCCCAGGCTCCTCCTATACCCCCTCCTCTCTGACTCCACCCATTCTGCCCAGGCTCCTCCTATACCCCCTCCTCTCTGACCCCACCCAATCTGACTAGGCTCCTCCTAAGCCCCTCCTCTGCTGTCTGACCCCACCCATTCTGCCCAGGCTCCTCCTATACCCCCTCCTCTCTGACTCCACCCATTCTGCCCAGGCTCCTCCTATACCCCCTCCTCTCTGACACCACCCAATCTGACTAGGCTCCTCCTAAGCCCCTCCTCTGCTGTCTGACCCCACCCATTCTGCCCAGGCTCCTCCTATACCCCCTCCTCTCTGACTCCACCCATTCTGCCCAGGCTCCTCCTATACCCCCTCCTCTCTGACTCCACCCATTCTGCCCAGGCTCCTCCTATACCCCCTCCTCTCTGATTCCACCCATTCTGCCCAGGCTCCTCCTATACCCCTCCTCTCTGACCCCACCCAATCTGACTAGGCTCCTCCTAAGCCCCTCCTCTGCTGTCTGACCCCACCCATTCTGCCCAGGCTCCTCCTATATCCCCTCCTCTCTGACTCCACCCATTCTGCCCAGGCTCCTCCTATACCCCCTCCTCTCTGACTCCACCCATTCTGCCCAGGCTCCTCCTAAGCCCCTCCTCTCTGACACCACCCAATCTGACTAGGCTCCTCCTAAGCCCCTCCTCTGCTGTCTGACCCCACCCATTCTGCCCAGGCTCCTCCTATACCCCCTCCTCTCTGACTCCACCCATTCTGCCCAGGCTCCTCCTATACCCCCTCCTCTCTGACTCCACCCATTCTGCCCAGGCTCCTCCTAAGCCCCTCCTCTCTGACACCACCCAATCTGACTAGGCTCCTCCTAAGCCCCTCCTCTGCTGTCTGACCCCACCCATTCTGCCCAGGCTCCTCCTATACCCCCTCCTCTCTGACTCCACCCATTCTGCCCAGGCTCCTCCTATACCCCCTCCTCTCTGACTCCACCCATTCTGCCCAGGCTCCTCCTAAGCCCCTCCTCTCTGACACCACCCAATCTGACTAGGCTCCTCCTATACCCCTCCTCTCTGACCCCACCCAATCTGACTAGGCTCCTCCTATACCCCTCCTCTCTGACCCCACCCATTCTGCCCAGGCTCCTCCTATACCCCTCCTATTTGACCCCACCCAATCTGACTAGGCCCCTCCTCTGCTGTCTGACCCCACCCATTCTGCCCAGGCTCCTCCTATTTGACCCCACCCAATCTGACTAGGCCCCTCCTATACCCCCTCTGCCCAGGCTCCTCCTATACCCTTCCTCTCTGACCAGACTCCTCCTATACCCCTCCTCTCTGACCTCACCCAATCTGACTAGGCTCCTCCTAAGCCCCTCCTCTGCTGTCTGACCCCCACCCAACCTGCCCAGGCTCCTCCTATACCCCTCCTCTCTGACCCCACCCATTCTGCCCAGGCTCCTCCTATACCCCTCCTATTTGACCCCACCCAATCTGACTAGGTCCCTCCTCTGCTGTCTGACCCCACCCATTCTGCCCAGGCTCCTCCTATTTGACCCCACCCAATCTGACTAGGCCCCTCCTATACCCCCTCTGCCCAGGCTCCTCCTATACCCTTCCTCTCTGACCAGACTCCTCCTATACCCCTCCTCTCTGACCTCACCCAATCTGACTAGGCTCCTCCTAAGCCCCTCCTCTGCTGTCTGACCCCCACCCAACCTGCCCAGGCTCCTCCTATACCCCTCCTCTCTGACCCCACCCAATATGACTAGGCTCCTCCTAAGCCCCTCCTCTCCTCTCTGACCCCACCCATTCTGCCCAGGCTCCTCCTAAGCCCCTCCTCTGCTGTCTGACCCCACCCATTCTGCCCAGGCTCCTCCTATACCCCTCCTCTCTGACCCCACCCAATATGACTAGGCTCCTCCTAAGCCCCTCCTCTCCTCTCTGACCCCACCCATTCTGCCCAGGCTCCTCCTATACCCCCTCCTCTCTGATTCCACCCATTCTTCCCAGGCTCCTCCCATCACCTTCTGACCCCACCCATTCTGCCCAGGCTCCTCCTATACCCCTCCTATTTGACCCCACCCAATCTGACTAGGCCCCTCCTCTGCTGTCTGACCCCACCCATTCTGCCCAGGCTCCTCCTATTTGACCCCACCCCCTCTGCCCAGGCTCCTCCTATACCCCCGCCTCTCTGACCCCACCCAATCTGACTAGGCTCCTCCTAAGCCCCTCCTCTCCTCTCTGACCCCACCCATTCTGCCCAGGCTCCTCCTAAGCCCCTCCTCTGCTGTCTGACCCCACCCATTCTGCCCAGGCTCCTCCTATACCCCTCCTATTTGACCCCACCCAATCTGACTAGGCCCCTCCTCTGCTGTCTGACCCCACCCATTCTGCCCAGGCTCCTCCTATTTGACCCCACCCCCTCTGCCCAGGCTCCTCCTATACCCCCGCCTCTCTGACCCCACCCAATCTGACTAGGATCCTCCTAAGCCCCTCCTCTCCTCTCTGACCCCACCCATTCTGCCCAGGCTCCTCCTAAGCCCCTCCTCTGCTGTCTGACCCCACCCATTCTGCCCAGGCTCCTCCTATACCCCTTCTATTTGACCCCACCCAATCTGACTAGGCTCCTCCTATACCCCCTCTGCCCAGGCTCCTCCTATACCCCTCCTCTCTGACCTCACCCATTCTGCCCAGGCTCCTCCTAAGCCCCTCCTCTGCTGTCTGACCCCACCCAACCTGCCCAGGCTCCTCCTATACCCCTCCTTTCTGACCCCACCCAATCTGACTAGGCTCCTCCTAAGCCCCTCCTCTGCTGTCTGACCCCACCCATTCTGCTCAGGCTCCTCCTAAGCCCCTCCTCTCTGATTCCACCCATTCTTCCCAGGCTCCTCCCATAACCTTCTGACCCCACCCATTCTGCCCAGGCTCCTCCTATACCCCTCCTATTTGACCCCACCCAATCTGACTAGGCTCCTCCTATACCCCCTCTGCCCAGGCTCCTCCTATACCCCTCCTCTCTGACCTCACCCAATCTGACTAGGCTCCTCCTCTGCTGTCTGACCCCACCCATTCTGCCCAGGCTCCTTCTATTTGACCCCACCAAATCTGACTAGGCTCCTCCTATACCCCCTCTGCCCAGGCTCCTCCTATACCCCTCCTATTTGACCCCACCCAATCTGACTAGGCTCCTCCTATACCCCCTCTGCCCAGGCTCCTCCTATACCCCTCCTCTCTGACCTCACCCATTCTGCCCAGGCTCCTCCTAAGCCCCTCCTCTGCTGTCTGACCCCACCCAACCTGCCCAGGCTCCTCCTATACCCCTCCTTTCTGACCCCACCCAATCTGACTAGGCTCCTCCTAAGCCCCTCCTCTGCTGTCTGACCCCACCCATTCTGCTCAGGCTCCTCCTAAGCCCCTCCTCTCTGACTCCACCCATTCTGCCCAGGCTCCTCCTAAGCCCCTCCTCTCTGACCCCACCCAATCTGACTAGGCTCCTCCTATACCCCTCCTCTCTAACCTCACCCAATCTGACTAGGCTCCTCCTAAGCCCCTCCTCTCTGACCCCACCCAATCTGACTAGGCTCCTCCTAAGCCCCTTCTCTCCTCTCTGACCCCACCCATTCTGCCCAGGCTCCTCCTAAGCCCCTCCTCTGCTATCTGACCCCACCCATTCTGCCCAGGCTCCTCCTATACCCCTCCTCTCTGACCCCACCCAATCTGACTAGGCTCCTCCTAAGCCCCTCCTCTCTGACCCCACCCAATCTGACTAGGCTCCTCCTAAGCCCCTCCTCTGCTGTCTAACCCCACCCATTCTGCCCAGGCTCCTCCTATACCCCCTCCTCTCTGATTCCACCCATTCTTACCAGGCTCCTCCCATAACCTTCTGACCCCACCCATTCTGCCCAGGCTCCTCCTACACCCCTCCTCTCTGACCTCACCCAATCTGACCACGCTCCTCCTAAGCCCCTAGGCTCCTCCTCTGCTGTCTGACCCCACCCATTCTGCCCAGGCTCCTCCTATTTGACCCCACCCAATCTGACTTGGCTCCTCCTGAACCCCCTCTGACCAGACTCCTCCTATACCCCTCCCAATCTGACTTGGCTCCTCCTAAACCCCTCCTCTGCTATCTGACCCCACCCATTCTGCCCAGGCTCCTCCTAAGCCCCTCCTCTCTGACCCCACCCAATCTGACTAGGCTCCTCCTAAGCCCCTCCTCTGCTATCTGACCCCACCCATTCTGCCCAGGCTCCTCCTATACCCCTCCTCTCTAACCTCACCCAATCTGACTAGGCTCCTCCTAAGCCCCTCCTCTCTGACCCCACCCAATCTGACTAGGCTCCTCCTATACCCCTCCTCTCTAACCGCACCCAATCTGACTAGGCTCCTCCTAAGCCCCTCCTCTGCTGTCTGACCCCACCCAACCTGCCCAGGCTCCTCCTATACCCCTCCTCTCTGACCCCACCCAATCTGACCAGGCTCCTCCTAAGCCCCTCCTTTCCGACCCCACCCATTCTGCCCAGGCTCCTCCTAAGCCCCTCCTCTGCTGTCTGACCCCACCCATTCTGCCCAGGCTCCTCCTATACCCCTCCTCTCTAACCTCACCCAATCTGACTAGGCTCCTCCTAAGCCCCTCCTCTCTGACCCCACCCAATCTGACTAGGCTCCTCCTATACCCCTCCTCTCTAACCTCACCCAATCTGACTAGGCTCCTCCTAAGCCCCTCCTCTGCTGTCTGACCCCACCCAACCTGCCCAGGCTCCTCCTATACCCCTCCTCTCTGACCCCACCCAATCTGACCAGGCTCCTCCTAAGCCCCTCCTCTCCGACCCCACCCATTCTGCCCAGGCTCCTCCTAAGCCCCTCCTCTTCTGTCTGACCCCACCCATTCTGCCCAGGCTCCTCCTATACCCCCTCCTCTCTGATTCCACCCACTCTTCCCAGGCTCCTCCCATAACTTTCTGACCCCACCCATTCTGCCCAGGCTCCTCCTATACCCCTCCTATTTGACCCCACCCAATCTGACTAGGCCCCTCCTCTGCTGTCTGACCCCACCCATTCTGCCCAGGCTCCTCCTATTTGACCCCACCCAATCTGACTAGGCTCCTCCTATACCTTCTCTGCCCAGGCTCCTCCTATACCCCCTCCTCTCTGACCCCACCCAATCTGACTAGGCCCCTCCTATACCCCCTCTGCCCTATACCCCTCCTCTCTGACCCCACCCAATCTGACCAGGCTCCTCCTAAGCCCCTCCTCTCCGACCCCACCCATTCTGCCCAGGCTCCTCCTAAGCCCCTCCTCTGCTGTCTGACCCCACCCATTCTGCCCAGGCTCCTCCTATACCCCCTCCTCTCTGATTCCACCCATTCTTCCCAGGCTCCTCCCATAACTTTCTGACCCCACCCATTCTGCCCAGGCTCCTCCTATACCCCTCCTATTTGACCCCACCCAATCTGACTAGGCCCCTCCTCTGCTGTCTGACCCCACCCATTCTGCCCAGGCTCCTCCTATTTGACCCCACCCAACCTGACTAGGCTCCTCCTATACCTCCTCTGCCCAGGCTCCTCCTATACCCCCTCCTCTCTGACCCCACCCAATCTGACTAGGCTCCTCCTAAGCCCCTCCTCTGCTGTCTGACCCCACCCATTCTGCCCAGGCTCCTCCTATACCCCCTCCTCTCTGACTCCACCCATTCTGCCCAGGCTCCTCCTATACCCCTCCTCTCTGACCCCACCCAATATGACTAGGCTTCTCCTAAGCCCCTCCTCTCCTCTCTGACCCCACCCATTCTGCCCAGGCTCCTCCTATACCCCCTCCTCTCTGATTCCACCCATTCTTCCCAGGCTCCTCCCATCACCTTCTGACCCCACCCATTCTGCCCAGGCTCCTCCTATACCCCTCCTATTTGACCCCACCCAATCTGACTAGGCCCCTCCTCTGCTGTCTGACCCCACCCATTCTGCCCAGGCTCCTCCTATTTGACCCCACCCCCTCTGCCCAGGCTCCTCCTATACCCCCGCCTCTCTGACCCCACCCAATCTGACTAGGCTCCTCCTAAGCCCCTCCTCTCCTCTCTGACCCCACCCATTCTGCCCAGGCTCCTCCTAAGCCCCTCCTCTGCTGTCTGACCCCACCCATTCTGCCCAGGCTCCTCCTATACCCCTCCTATTTGACCCCACCCAATCTGAGTAGGCCCCTCCTCTGCTGTCTGACCCCACCCATTCTGCCCAGGCTCCTCCTATTTGACCCCACCCAATCTGACTAGGCTCCTCCTATACCCCTCCTCTCTGACCTCACCCAATCTGACTAGGCTCCTCCTATACCCCCTCTGCCCAGGCTCCTCCTATACCCCTCCTATTTGACCCCACCCAATCTGACTAGGCTCCTCCTATACCCCCTCTGCCCAGGCTCCTCCTATACCCCTCCTCTCTGACCTCACCCATTCTGCCCAGGCTCCTCCTAAGCCCCTCCTCTGCTGTCTGACCCCACCCAACCTGCCCAGGCTCCTCCTATACCCCTTCTCTCTGACCCCACCCATTCTGCCCAGGCTCCTCCTAAGCCCCTCCTCTGCTGTCTGACCCCACCCATTCTGCTCAGGCTCCTCCTAAGCCCCTCCTCTCTGACCCCACCCAATCTGACTAGGCTCCTCCTAAGCCCCTCCTCTCTGACCCCGCCCAATCTGACTAGGCTCCTCCTAAGCCCCTCCTCTCCTCTCTGACCCCACCCATTCTGCCCAGGCTCCTCCTAAGCCCCTCCTCTGCTATCTGACCCCACCCATTCTGCCCAGGCTCCTCCTATACCCCTCCTCTCTCACCCCACCCAATCTGACTAGGCTCCTCCTAAGCCCCTCCTCTGCTGTCTGACCCCCACCCATTCTGCTCAGGCTCCTCCTAAGCCCCTCCTCTCTGACTCCACCCAATCTGACTAGGCTCCTCCTAAGCCCCTCCTCTCCTCTCTGACCCCACCCATTCTGCCCAGGCTCCTCCTAAGCCCCTCCTCTGCTGTCTGACCCCACCCATTCTGCCCAGGCTCCTCCTATTTGACCCCACCCAATCTGACTTGGCTCCTCCTAAGCCCCTCCTCTGCTGTCTGACCCCACCCATTCTGCCCAGGCTCCTCCTATACCCCCTCCTCTCTGATTCCACCCATTCTTCCCAGGCTCCTCCCATCACCTTCTGACCCCACCCATTCTGCCCAGGCTCCTCCTATACCCCTCCTATTTGACCCCACCCAATCTGACTAGGCCCCTCCTCTGCTGTCTGACCCCACCCATTCTGCCCAGGCTCCTCCTATTTGACCCCACCCAATCTGACTAGGCCCCTCCTATACCCCCTCTGCCCAGGCTCCTCCTATACCCCTCCCAATCTGACTTGGCTCCTCCTAAACCCCTCCTCTGCTGTCTGACCCCACCCATTCTGCTCAGGCTCCTCCTATACCCCCTCCTCTCTGCCTCCACCCATTCTGCCCAGGCTCCTCCTGAGCCCCTCCTCTCTGACCCCACCCAATCTGACTAGGCTCCTCCTAATCCCCTCCTCGGCTGTCTGACCCCACCCATTCTACCCAGGCTCCTCCTATACCCCCTCCTCTCTGACTCCACCCATTCTGCCCAGGCTCCTCCTATACCCCCTCCTCTCTGACTCCACCCATTCTGCCCAGGCTCCTCCTATACCCCCTCCTCTCTGACTCCACCCATTCTGCCCAGGCTCCTCCTATACCCCCTCCTCTCTGACCCCACTCAATCTGACTAGGCTCCTCCTCTGCTGTCTGACCCCACCCATTCTGCCCAGGCTCCTCCTATTTGACCCCACCCAATCTGACTAGGCCCCTCCTATACCCCCTCTGCCCAGGCTCCTCCTATACCCCTCCTCTCTGACTCCACCCATTCTGCCCAGGCTCCTCCTAAGCCCCTCCTCTCTGACCCCACCCAATCTGACTAGGCCCCTCCTCTGCTGTCTGACCCCACCCATTCTGCCCAGGCTCCTCCTATTTGACCCCACCCAATCTGACTAGGCTCCTCCTAAGCCCCTAGGCTCCTCCTCTGCTGTCTGACCCCACCCATTCTGCCCAGGCTCCTCCTATACCCCCTCCTCTCTGACCTCACCCAATCTGACTAGGCTCCTAACCCTTCTCTCCGACCCCACCCAATCTGACTAGGCTCCTCCTAAGCCCCTCCTCTCCTCTCTGACCCCACCCATTCTGCCCAGGCTCCTCCTAAGCCCCTCCTCTGCTGTCTGAACCCACCCATTCTGCCCAGGCTCCTCCTATTTGACCCCACCCAATCTGACTAGGCTCCTCCTATACCCCTCCTCTCTAACCTCACCCAATCTGACTAGGCTCCTCCTAAGCCCCTCCTCTGCTGTCTGACCCCACCCATTCTGCCCAGGCTCCTCCTATACCCCCTCCTCTCTGACTCCACCCATTCTGCCCAGGCTCCTCCTATACCCCCTCCTCTCTGACTCCACCCATTCTGCCCAGGCTCCTCCTAAGCCCCTCCTCTCTGACCCCACCCAATCTGACTAGGCCCCTCCTCTGCTGTCTGACCCCACCCATTCTGCCCAGGCTCCTCCTATTTGACCCCACCCAATCTGACTAGGCTCCTCCTAAGCCCCTAGGCTCCTCCTCTGCTGTCTGACCCCACCCATTCTGCCCAGGCTCCTCCTATACCCCCTCCTCTCTGACCTCACCCAATCTGACTAGGCTCCTAACCCTTCTCTCCGACCCCACCCAATCTGACTAGGCTCCTCCTAAGCCCCTCCTCTCCTCTCTGACCCCACCCATTCTGCCCAGGCTCCTCCTAAGCCCCTCCTCTGCTGTCTGAACCCACCCATTCTGCCCAGGCTCCTCCTATTTGACCCCACCCAATCTGACTAGGCTCCTCCTAAGCCCCTCCTCTCTGACCCCGCCCAATCTGACTAGGCTCCTCCTAAGCCCCTCCTCTGCTATCTGACCCCACCCATTCTGCCCAGGCTCCTCCTATACCCCCTCCTTTCTGACTCCACCCATTCTGCCCAGGCTCCTCCTAAGCCCCTCCTCTCTGACCCCACCCAATCTGACTAGGCTCCTCCTATACCCCTCCTCTCTAACCTCACCCAATCTGACTAGGCTCCTCCTAAGCCCCTCCTCTGCTGTCTGACCCCACCCATTCTGCCCAGGCTCCTCCTATACCCCTCCTCTCTGACTCCACCCATTCTGCCCAGGCTCCTCCTAAGCCCCTCCTCTCTGACCCCACCCAATCTGACTAGGCTCCTCCTATACCCCTCCTCTCTAACCTCACCCAATCTGACTAGGCTCCTCCTAAGCCCCTCCTCTCTGACCCCACCCAATCTGACTAGGCTCCTCCTAAGCCCTCCTCTCCTCTCTGACCCCACCCATTCTGCCCAGGCTCCTCCTAAGCCCCTCCTCTGCTATCTGACCCCACCCATTCTGCCCAGGCTCCTCCTATACCCCTCCTCTCTGACCCCACCCAATCTGACTAGGCTCCTCCTAAGCCCCTCCTCTCTGACCCCACCCAATCTGACTAGGCTCCTCCTAAGCCCCTCCTCTGCTGTCTAACCCCACCCATTCTGCCCAGGCTCCTCCTACACCCCTCCTCTCTGACCTCACCCAATCTGACCACGCTCCTCCTAAGCCCCTAGGCTCCTCCTCTGCTGTCTGACCCCACCCATTCTGCCCAGGCTCCTCCTATTTGACCCCACCCAATCTGACTTGGCTCCTCCTGAACCCCCTCTGACCAGACTCCTCCTATACCCCTCCCAATCTGACTTGGCTCCTCCTAAACCCCTCCTCTGCTGTCTGACCCCACCCATTCTGCCCAGGCTCCTCCTAAGCCCCTCCTCTCTGACCCCACCCAATCTGACTAGGCTCCTCCTAAGCCCCTCCTCTGCTATCTGACCCCACCCATTCTGCCCAGGCTCCTCCTATACCCCTCCTCTCTAACCTCACCCAATCTGACTAGGCTCCTCCTATACCCCTCCTCTCTAACCGCACCCAATCTGACTAGGCTCCTCCTAAGCCCCTCCTCTGCTGTCTGACCCCACCCATTCTGCCCAGGCTCCTCCTATACCCCCTCCTCTCTGACTCCACCCATTCTGCCCAGGCTCCTCCTAAGCCCCTCCTCTCTGACCCCACCCAATCTGACTAGGCTCCTCCTATACCCCTCCTCTCTGACCAGACTCCTCCTATACCCCTCCTCTCTGACCCCACCCATTCTGCCCAGGCTCCTCCTAAGCCCCTCCTCTGCTGTCTGAACCCACCCATTCTGCCCAGGCTCCTCCTATACCCCCTCCTCTCTGACTCCACCCATTCTGCCCAGGCTCCTCCTAAGCCCCTCCTCTCTGACCCCACCCAATCTGACTAGGCTCCTCCTATACCCCCTCTGCTCAGGCTCCTCCTATACCCCTCCTCTCTGACCTCACCCAATCTGACTAGGCTCCTCCTAAGCCCCTCCTCTCCTCTCTGACCCCATCCATTCTGCCCAGGCTCCTCCTAAGCCCCTCCTCTGCTGTCTGACCCCACCCAACCTGCCCAGGCTCCTCCTATACCCCTCCTCTCTGACCCCACCCAATCTGACTAGGCTCCTCCTAAGCCCCTCCTCATCTGTCTGACCCCACCCATTCTGCTCAGGCTCCTCCTAAGCCCCTCCTCTGCTGTCTGACCCCACCCATTCTGCCCAGGCTCCTCCTATTTGACCCCACCCAATCTGACTTGGCTCCTCCTAAGCCCCTCCTCTGCTGTCTGACCCCACCCATTCTGCCAAGGCTCCTCCTATACCCCCTCCTCTCTGATTCCACCCATTCTTCCCAGGCTCCTCCTATACCCCTCCTATTTGACCCCACCCAATCTGACTAGGCCCCTCCTCTGCTGTCTGACCCCACCCATTCTGCCCAGCCTCCTCCTATTTGACCCCACCCAATCTGACTAGGCTCCTCCTATACCCCCTCTGCCCAGGCTCCTCCTATACCCCTCCTCTCTGACCTCACCCAATCTGACTAGGCTCCTCCTATACCCCCTCTGCCCAGGCTCCTCCTATACCCCTCCTATTTGACCCCACCCAATCTGACTAGGCTCCTCCTATACCCCTCCTCTGCTGTCTGACCCCACCCAACCTGCCCAGGCTCCTCCTCTGCTGTCTGACCCCATCCAACCTGCCCAGGCTCCTCCTATACCCCTCCTCTCTGACCCCACCCAATCTGACTAGGCTCCTCCTAAGCCCCTCCTCATCTGTCTGACCCCACCCATTCTGCTCAGGCTCCTCCTAAGCCCCTCCTCTCTGACTCCACCCATTCTGCCCAGGCTCCTCCTAAGCCCCTCCTCTCTGACCCCACCCAATCTGACTAGGCTCCTCCTATACCCCTCCTCTCTAACCTCACCCAATCTGACTAGGCTCCTCCTAAGCCCCTCCTCTCTGACCCCACCCAATCTGACTAGGCTCCTCCTAAGCCCCTCCTCTCCTCTCTGACCCCACCCATTCTGCCCAGGCTCCTCCTATACCCCTCCTCTCTGACCCCACCCAATCTGAATAGGCTCCTCCTAAGCCCCTCCTCCTCTCTGACCCCACCCAATCTGACTAGGCTCCTCCTAAGCCCCTCCTCTGCTGTCTGACCCCACCCATTCTGCCCAGGCTCCTCCTATACCCCCTCCTCTCTGATTCCACCCATTCTTCCCAGGCTCCTCCCATAACCTTCTGACCCCACCCATTCTGCCCAGGCTCCTCCTATACCCCTTCCTCTCTGACCTCACCCATTCTGCCCAGGCTTCTCCTATTTGACCCCACCCAATCTGACTAGGCTTCTCCTATACCCCCTCTGCCCAGGCTCCTCCTATACCCCTCCTCTCTGACCTCACCCAATCTGACTAGGCTCCTCCTCTGCTGTCTGACCCCACCCATTCTGCCCAGGCTCCTCCTAAGCCCCTCCTCTCTGACCCCACCCAATCTGACTAGGCTCCTCCTATACCCCTCCTCTCTAACCTCACCCAATATGACTAGGCTCCTCCTAAGCCCCTCCTCTGCTGTCTGACCCCACCCAACCTGCCCAGGCTCCTCCTATACCCCTCTTCTCTGACCCCACCCAATCTGCCCAGGCTCCTCCTAAGCCCCTCCTCTGCTGTCTGACCCCACCCATTCTGCCCAGGCTCCTCCTATACCCCCTCCGCTCTGATTCCACCCATTCTTCCCAGGCTCCTCCCATAACTTTCTGACCCCACCCATTCTGCCCAGGCTCCTCCTATTTGACCCCACCCAATCTGACTAGGCTCCTCCTATACCTCCTCTGCCCAGGCTCCTCCTATACCCCCTCCTCTCTGACCCCACCCAATCTGACTAGGCCCCTCCTATACCCCCTCTGCCCTATACCCCTCCTCTCTGACCCCACCCATTCTGCCCAGGCTCCTCCTCCTACAGACAACACCCGTTCTCTTTCTTTCACCTTTCTTTCCACACCTATTTTACTTACCAACCAATCTGCAATCCCTCTTTCGCTAGGCATGATTCCAATCTTACACAACACACAGACACATTTTACTTACCAATTTACTTACCTGGTGCCGAACCCGGGATTTGAACCCTGGTTGCCTGGATGGCAGGCAGGAACTTACCCACTGGACCACACTGGTTTCCATGTAAGTAGCCAATCAAATTGTCCTTATGTCATGGTCATCCATTTAATGTGCAATGGAAGCCACAGGGAAGGACACCAAGGCCTGTATGTTGCTTATAGTTACTACTGCAATCCTCTAGACCACCAAGGAGATAGCTCAAAGGTAAGGCTTGTACCTTTGGTGGGGACAGCCCTCACAGGCCAGGGTTCGAATCCTGCCAGTGCTGTAGAAGTATCCCAAGGTGGGAAATTTTCAAACAGTGAACAGCAAGATGAAAGTGTCAAAGCATATATGTTTGCTGAGTGATTGAGTCTGTGTGTCACTTGTCTCTTTGTAGGGACATGTGAGAAAGGAACAGCAGCACCATAGACTTCAGGTGGGAGAGCAAGAAAGGATGAATATTTCCCTCAAATCCAAATACTTACAGCACCTCAAAGATGACAAGTGCGATATGATGTTCTGCAATTGCAAGGATTTGCCATGTGTGGTGCATAAATATGCATGGTTAGTGAGGTTTTTCTCAGAATGTGAGTATCGTTAGGCTGGCAAATGTCAGGCACTCCTTTGGGGGTATGAGGCCAAGAAAAAATTTGGGAAGTTTGCTACAGTCATCTGTAGGATCGAAAGACACTGGGGAATAGTTACAGAGGGAGCCAGACTGCACAAAACGTGGTAACAGTTGGACAGAAATCTTTAGCAGGACTTTTGACTACCCCCAATGTGGGACCAGGACCGCAGTACCTCTCTGTCTCTGAAACGTATTTTGACCTCTGGGCACCACCATCTCAATGCCCCTCAAATGTTCCCTCCTGGAACCCCAGCTTTGGTAGTGCATCAATCAGGTTTCAATCATTTGAGTGACCACAAACACCCTTGCTATGTGCCTTCCATTTACATTCAGTCAGTAACCCAGCTGCTTTGTTCGCTATTGAATCTCAAGTGACAGTTGGATGCACATTGCAGGGGTATACAGGCATTTACCGTACTGTACAGCCCCTCTCAGTACAGTCAGACTACACTTCTTAAAATCATAAATGCATGTTTTGTCCAACAGTAAGGCCGGGCCTTTCCTCTGTAGTTCATAGCCAACGTAAGGAGGAAAAAATAAGCTGAAGAGCATGCCAAAATTCTCTACAGACACTGCCAATCCTCACACTGCCTATTTGCATGCCGAGGTTATTCACTATGACCCACCAAACCAATTGGCAACAGTAGCCTCTCTCTGCCTCATTCATATGCTCCGATGGCACCTTTATTTAGCAAATGTTAGTGCTCTAGGATTTCATAGCACGATTCGCTATAGCCTCTTTTTTCAACAGAAATGTCCTAAAGGTACCTATACCAATCTGCTGGGTGGGGAGGAGGGGGGCTGCTGCTGCTGGCAGTAAAATTTTGGGGCACCCCACCTGCAAAAATACATCCACATGCTCCTTGTTGTACCTTTCAATACCATAACTGCAGCAGAATCGTATGGTGACCCCTGTTGGTAACAGAAACTGTCAAACAGCTTTTTGCCACCCCCCCTCCCCCGTTGCCCCTAACCATTTGGGGTGCACCCCATGAGGGAGGATCAGAGCAATAAAAAATAATGGTAGCCCCCCAAAAAGTACCTGGAAGGCATGCCATTCTGTGCACCTCATCGTTCTTCACGTTGCGCCTAAGCACCTTTTAATACTGCTCCCCGACTGCCCCCTCCCAACAGAAATCAGAAAGTATAGGGGGGTGCATTAAAAAAGTTTTTGAAGTTCCCCACCATAAGTCAGGATCCTCCTCCATCTATGACCCCTTCCTAGGCCCTCAGACCCCACCCATTCTGCCCAGGCTCCTCCTATTTGACCACACCCAATCTGACTAGGCTCCTCCTAAACCCCTCCTCTGCTCTCTGACCCCACCCAATCTGACTAGGCTCCTCCTATACCCCCTCCTCTCTGACTCCACCCATTCTGCCCAGGCTCCTCCCATACCCCTCTGACCCCACCCATTCTGCCCAGGCTCCTCCTATACCCCTCCTATTTGACCCCAATCTGACTAGGCTCCTTCGAAGCCCCTCCTCTGCTGTCTGACTCCACCCATTCTGCCCAGGCTCCTCCTATTTGACCCCACCCATTCTGCCCAGGCTCCTCCTATACCCCCTCCTCTCTGACTCCACCCATTCTGCCCAGGCTCCTCCTAAGCCCCTCCACTCTGACCCCACCCATTCTGCCCAGGCTCCTCCTATACCCTTCCTCTCTGACCCCACCCAATCTGACTAGGCTCCTCCTATACCCCTCCTCTGCCCAGGCTCCTCCTATACCCCCTCCTCTCTGACTCCACCCATTGTGCCCAGGCTCCTCCTAAGCCCCTCCTCTCTGACCCCACCCAATCTGACTAGGCTCCTCCTATACCCCCTCTGCCCAGGCTCCTCCTATACCCCTCCTCTCTGACCTCACCCTATCTGACTAGGCTCCTCCTAAGCCCCTCCTCTGCTGTCTGACCCCACCCATTCATTCTGACTAGGCTCTCCTCCTAAACCCCTCCTCTGCTGTCTGACCCCACCCATTCTGCCCAGGCTCCTCCTATTTGACCCCACCCAATCTGACTAGGCTCCTCCTATACCCCCTCTGCCCAGGCTCCTCCTATACCCCCTCCTCTCTGATTCCACCCATTCTGCCCAGGCTCCTCCTATACCCCCTCCTCTCTGACTCCACCCATTCTGCCCAGGCTCCTCCTAAGCCCCTCCTCTCTGACCCCACCCAATCTGACTAGGCTCCTCCTATACCCCCTCTGCCCAGGCTCCTCCTATACCCCTCCTCTCTGACCTCACCCAATCTGACTAGGCTCCTCCTAAGCCCCTCCTCTGCTGTCTGACCTCACCCAACCTGCCCAGGCTCCTCCGATACCCCTCCTCTCTGACCCCACCCAATCTGACTAGGCTTCTCCTAAGCCCCTCCTCTCCTCACTGACCCCACCCATTCTGCCCAGGCTCCTCCTAAGCCCCTCCTCTGCTGTCTGACCCCACCCATTCTGCCCAGGCTCCTCCTATTTGACCCCACCCAATCTGACTAGGCTCCTCCTAAGCCCCTCCTCTCTGACCTCACCCAATCTGACTAGCCTCCTCCTATACCCCCTCTGCCCAGGCTCCTCCTATACCCCTCCTCTCTGACCTCACCCAATCTGACTAGGCTCCTCCTAAGCCCCTCCTCTCTGACCTCACCCAATCTGACTAGGCTCCTCCTATACCCCCTCTGCCCAGGCTCCTCCTATACCCCTCCTCTCTGACCCCACCCAATCTGACTAGGCCCCTCCTCTGCTGTCTGACCCCACCCATTCTGCCCAAGCTCCTCCTATTTGACCCCACCCTATCTGACTAGGCCCCTCCTATACCCCCTCTGCCCAGGCTCCTCCTATACCCCTCCTCTCTGACCCCACCCAATCTGACTAGGCTCCTCCTAAGCCCCTCCTCTGCTGTCTGACCCCACCCAACCTGCCCAGGCTCCTCCTATACCCCTCCTCTCTGACCCCACCCATTCTGCCCAGGCTCCTCCTAAGCCCCTCCTCTGCTATCTGACCCCACCCATTCTGCCCAGGCTCCTCCTATACCCCCTCCTCTCTGATTCCACCCATTCTTCCCAGGCTCCTCCCATAACCTTCTGACCCCACCCATTCTGCCCAGGCTCCTCCTATACCCCTCCTATTTGACCCCACCCAATCTGACTAGGCTCCTCCTATACCCCCTCTGCCCAGGCTCCTCCTATACCCCTCCTCTCTGACCTCACCCAATCTGACTAGGCTCCTCCTCTGCTGTCTGACCCCACCCATTCTGCCCAGGCTCCTTCTATTTGACCCCACCAAATCTGACTAGGCTCCTCCTATACCCCCTCTGCCCAGGCTCCTCCTATACCCCTCCTATTTGACCCCACCCAATCTGACTAGGCTCCTCCTATACCCCCTCTGCCCAGGCTCCTCCTATACCCCTCCTCTCTGACCTCACCCATTCTGCCCAGGCTCCTCCTAAGCCCCTCCTCTGCTGTCTGACCCCACCCAACCTGCCCAGGCTCCTCCTATACCCCTCCTTTCTGACCCCACCCAATCTGACTAGGCTCCTCCTAAGCCCCTCCTCTGCTGTCTGACCCCACCCATTCTGCTCAGGCTCCTCCTAAGCCCCTCCTCTCTGATTCCACCCATTCTTCCCAGGCTCCTCCCATAACCTTCTGACCCCACCCATTCTGCCCAGGCTCCTCCTATACCCCTCCTATTTGACCCCACCCAATCTGACTAGGCTCCTCCTATACCCCCTCTGCCCAGGCTCCTCCTATACCCCTCCTCTCTGACCTCACCCAATCTGACTAGGCTCCTCCTCTGCTGTCTGACCCCACCCATTCTGCCCAGGCTCCTTCTATTTGACCCCACCAAATCTGACTAGGCTCCTCCTATACCCCCTCTGCCCAGGCTCCTCCTATACCCCTCCTATTTGACCCCACCCAATCTGACTAGGCTCCTCCTATACCCCCTCTGCCCAGGCTCCTCCTATACCCCTCCTCTCTGACCTCACCCATTCTGCCCAGGCTCCTCCTAAGCCCCTCCTCTGCTGTCTGACCCCACCCAACCTGCCCAGGCTCCTCCTATACCCCTCCTTTCTGACCCCACCCAATCTGACTAGGCTCCTCCTAAGCCCCTCCTCTGCTGTCTGACCCCACCCATTCTGCTCAGGCTCCTCCTAAGCCCCTCCTCTCTGACTCCACCCATTCTGCCCAGGCTCCTCCTAAGCCCCTCCTCTCTGACCCCACCCAATCTGACTAGGCTTCTCCTATACCCCTCCTCTCTAACCTCACCCAATCTGACTAGGCTCCTCCTAAGCCCCTCCTCTCTGACCCCACCCAATCTGACTAGGCTCCTCCTAAGCCCCTCCTCTCCTCTCTGACCCCACCCATTCTGCCCAGGCTCCTCCTAAGCCCCTCCTCTGCTATCTGACCCCACCCATTCTGCCCAGGCTCCTCCTATACCCCTCCTCTCTGACCCCACCCAATCTGACTAGGCTCCTCCTAAGCCCCTCCTCTCTGACCCCACCCAATCTGACTAGGCTCCTAAGCCCCTCCTCTGCTGTCTAACCCCACCCATTCTGCCCAGGCTCCTCCTATACCCCCTCCTCTCTGATTCCACCCATTCTTCCCAGGCTCCTCCCATAACCTTCTGACCCCACCCATTCTGCCCAGGCTCCTCCTACACCCCTCCTCTCTGACCTCACCCAATCTGACCACGCTCCTCCTAAGCCCCTAGGCTCCTCCTCTGCTGTCTGACCCCACCCATTCTGCCCAGGCTCCTCCTATTTGACCCCACCCAATCTGACTTGGCTCCTCCTGAACCCCCTCTGACCAGACTCCTCCTATACCCCTCCCAATCTGACTTGGCTCCTCCTAAACCCCTCCTCTGCTGTCTGACCCCACCCATTCTGCCCAGGCTCCTCCTAAGCCCCTCCTCTCTGACCCCACCCAATCTGACTAGGCTCCTCCTAAGCCCCTCCTCTGCTATCTGACCCCACCCATTCTGCCCAGGCTCCTCCTATACCCCTCCTCTCTAACCTCACCCAATCTGACTAGGCTCCTCCTAAGCCCCTCCTCTCTGACCCCACCCAATCTGACTAGGCTCCTCCTATACCCCTCCTCTCTAACCGCACCCAATCTGACTAGGCTCCTCCTAAGCCCCTCCTCTGCTGTCTGACCCCACCCAACCTGCCCAGGCTCCTCCTATACCCCTCCTCTCTGACCCCACCCAATCTGACCAGGCTCCTCCTAAGCCCCTCCTTTCCGACCCCACCCATTCTGCCCAGGCTCCTCCTAAGCCCCTCCTCTGCTGTCTGACCCCACCCATTCTGCCCAGGCTCCTCCTATACCCCTCCTCTCTAACCTCACCCAATCTGACTAGGCTCCTCCTAAGCCCCTCCTCTCTGACCCCACCCAATCTGACTAGGCTCCTCCTATACCCCTCCTCTCTAACCTCACCCAATCTGACTAGGCTCCTCCTAAGCCCCTCCTCTGCTGTCTGACCCCACCCAACCTGCCCAGGCTCCTCCTATACCCCTCCTCTCTGACCCCACCCAATCTGACCAGGCTCCTCCTAAGCCCCTCCTCTCCGACCCCACCCATTCTGCCCAGGCTCCTCCTAAGCCCCTCCTCTTCTGTCTGACCCCACCCATTCTGCCCAGGCTCCTCCTATACCCCCTCCTCTCTGATTCCACCCACTCTTCCCAGGCTCCTCCCATAACTTTCTGACCCCACCCATTCTGCCCAGGCTCCTCCTATACCCCTCCTATTTGACCCCACCCAATCTGACTAGGCCCCTCCTCTGCTGTCTGACCCCACCCATTCTGCCCAGGCTCCTCCTATTTGACCCCACCCAATCTGACTAGGCTCCTCCTATACCTCCTCTGCCCAGGCTCCTCCTATACCCCCTCCTCTCTGACCCCACCCAATTTGACTAGGCCCCTCCTATACCCCCTCTGCCCTATACCCCTCCTCTCTGACCCCACCCAATCTGACCAGGCTCCTCCTAAGCCCCTCCTCTCCGACCCCACCCATTCTGCCCAGGCTCCTCCTAAGCCCCTCCTCTGCTGTCTGACCCCACCCATTCTGCCCAGGCTCCTCCTATACCCCCTCCTCTCTGATTCCACCCATTCTTCCCAGGCTCCTCCCATAACTTTCTGACCCCACCCATTCTGCCCAGGCTCCTCCTATACCCCTCCTATTTGACCCCACCCAATCTGACTAGGCCCCTCCTCTGCTGTCTGACCCCACCCATTCTGCCCAGGCTCCTCCTATTTGACCCCACCCAATCTGACTAGGCTCCTCCTATACCTCCTCTGCCCAGGCTCCTCCTATACCCCCTCCTCTCTGACCTCACCCGATCTGACTAGGCTCCTCCTAAGCCCCTCCTCTGCTGTCTGACCCCACCCATTCTGCCCAGGCTCCTCCTATACCCCCTCCTCTCTGACTCCACCCATTCTGCCCAGGCTCCTCCTATACCCCCTCCTCTCTGACACCACCCAATCTGACTAGGCTCCTCCTAAGCCCCTCCTCTGCTGTCTGACCCCACCCATTCTGCCCAGGCTCCTCCTATACCCCCTCCTCTCTGACTCCACCCATTCTGCCCAGGCTCCTCCTATACCCCCTCCTCTCTGACACCACCCAATCTGACTAGGCTCCTCCTAAGCCCCTCCTCTGCTGTCTGACCCCACCCATTCTGCCCAGGCTCCTCCTATACCCCCTCCTCTCTGACTCCACCCATTCTGCCCAGGCTCCTCCTATACCCCCTCCTCTCTGACTCCACCCATTCTGCCCAGGCTCCTCCTATACCCCCTCCTCTCTGATTCCACCCATTCTGCCCAGGCTCCTCCTATACCCCTCCTCTCTGACCCCACCCAATCTGACTAGGCTCCTCCTAAGCCCCTCCTCTGCTGTCTGACCCCACCCATTCTGCCCAGGCTCCTCCTATATCCCCTCCTCTCTGACTCCACCCATTCTGCCCAGGCTCCTCCTATACCCGCTCCTCTCTGACTCCACCCATTCTGCCCAGGCTCCTCCTAAGCCCCTCCTCTCTGACACCACCCAATCTGACTAGGCTCCTCCTAAGCCCCTCCTCTGCTGTCTGACCCCACCCATTCTGCCCAGGCTCCTCCTATACCCCCTCCTCTCTGACTCCACCCATTCTGCCCAGGCTCCTCCTATACCCCCTCCTCTCTGACTCCACCCATTCTGCCCAGGCTCCTCCTAAGCCCCTCCTCTCTGACACCACCCAATCTGACTAGGCTCCTCCTAAGCCCCTCCTCTGCTGTCTGACCCCACCCATTCTGCCCAGGCTCCTCCTATACCCCCTCCTCTCTGACTCCACCCATTCTGCCCAGGCTCCTCCTATACCCCCTCCTCTCTGACTCCACCCATTCTGCCCAGGCTCCTCCTAAGCCCCTCCTCTCTGACACCACCCAATCTGACTAGGCTCCTCCTATACCCCTCCTCTCTGACCCCACCCAATCTGACTAGGCTCCTCCTATACCCCTCCTCTCTGACCCCACCCATTCTGCCCAGGCTCCTCCTATACCCCTCCTATTTGACCCCACCCAATCTGACTAGGCCCCTCCTCTGCTGTCTGACCCCACCCATTCTGCCCAGGCTCCTCCTATTTGACCCCACCCAATCTGACTAGGCCCCTCCTATACCCCCTCTGCCCAGGCTCCTCCTATACCCTTCCTCTCTGACCAGACTCCTCCTATACCCCTCCTCTCTGACCTCACCCAATCTGACTAGGCTCCTCCTAAGCCCCTCCTCTGCTGTCTGACCCCCACCCAACCTGCCCAGGCTCCTCCTATACCCCTCCTCTCTGACCCCACCCATTCTGCCCAGGCTCCTCCTATACCCCTCCTATTTGACCCCACCCAATCTGACTAGGTCCCTCCTCTGCTGTCTGACCCCACCCATTCTGCCCAGGCTCCTCCTATTTGACCCCACCCAATCTGACTAGGCCCCTCCTATACCCCCTCTGCCCAGGCTCCTCCTATACCCTTCCTCTCTGACCAGACTCCTCCTATACCCCTCCTCTCTGACCTCACCCAATCTGACTAGGCTCCTCCTAAGCCCCTCCTCTGCTGTCTGACCCCCACCCAACCTGCCCAGGCTCCTCCTATACCCCTCCTCTCTGACCCCACCCAATATGACTAGGCTCCTCCTAAGCCCCTCCTCTCCTCTCTGACCCCACCCATTCTGCCCAGGCTCCTCCTAAGCCCCTCCTCTGCTGTCTGACCCCACCCATTCTGCCCAGGCTCCTCCTATACCCCTCCTCTCTGACCCCACCCAATATGACTAGGCTCCTCCTAAGCCCCTCCTCTCCTCTCTGACCCCACCCATTCTGCCCAGGCTCCTCCTATACCCCCTCCTCTCTGATTCCACCCATTCTTCCCAGGCTCCTCCCATCACCTTCTGACCCCACCCATTCTGCCCAGGCTCCTCCTATACCCCTCCTATTTGACCCCACCCAATCTGACTAGGCCCCTCCTCTGCTGTCTGACCCCACCCATTCTGCCCAGGCTCCTCCTATTTGACCCCACCCCCTCTGCCCAGGCTCCTACTATACCCCCGCCTCTCTGACCCCACCCAATCTGACTAGGCTCCTCCTAAGCCCCTCCTCTCCTCTCTGACCCCACCCATTCTGCCCAGGCTCCTCCTAAGCCCCTCCTCTGCTGTCTGACCCCACCCATTCTGCCCAGGCTCCTCCTATACCCCTCCTATTTGACCCCACCCAATCTGACTAGGCCCCTCCTCTGCTGTCTGACCCCACCCATTCTGCCCAGGCTCCTGCTATTTGACCCCACCCAATCTGACTAGGCTCCTCCTATACCCCTCCTCTCTGACCTCACCCAATCTGACTAGGCTCCTCCTATACCCCCTCTGCCCAGGCTCCTCCTATACCCCTCCTATTTGACCCCACCCAATCTGACTAGGCTCCTCCTATACCCCCTCTGCCCAGGCTCCTCCTATACCCCCTCCTCTCTGACCCCACCCAATCTGACTAGGCTCCTAACCCTCCTCTCCGACCCCACCCATTCTGCCCAGGCTCCTCCTATACCCCCTCCTCTCTGACCCCACCCAATCTGACTAGGCTCCTATCCCTCCTCTCCGACCCCACACATTCTGCCCAGGCTCCTCCTATACCCCCTCCTCTCTGACTCCACCCATTCTGCCCAGGCTCCTCCTAAGCCCCTCCTCTCTGACCCCACCCAATCTGACTAGGCTCCTCCTATACCCCTCCTCTCTAACCTCACCCAATCTGACTAGGCTCCTCCTAAGCCCCTCCTCTGCTGTCTGACCCCACCCATTCTGCCCAGGCTCCTCCTATACCCCCTCCTCTCTGACCCCACCCAATCTGACTAGGCTCCTAACCCTCCTCTCCGACCCCACCCATTCTGCCCAGGCTCCTCCTAAGCCCCTCCTCTGCTATCTGACCCCACCCCCTCTGCCCAGGCTCCTCCTATACCCTTCCTCTCTGACCTCACCCAATCTGACTAGGCTCCTCCTAAGCCCCTCCTCTCCTCTGTGACCCCACCCATTCTGCCCAGGCTCCTCCTAAGCCCCTCCTCTGCTGTCTGAACCCACCCATTCTGCCCAGGCTCCTCCTATTTGACCCCACCCAATCTGACTTGGCTCCTCCTAAGCCCCTCCTCTCCTCTCTGACCCCACCCATTCTGCCCAGGCTCCTCCTAAGCCCCTCCTCTCTGACCCCACCCAATCTGACTAGGCTCCTCCTAAGCCCCTCCTCTGCTATCTGACCCCACCCATTCTGCCCAGGCTCCTCCTATACCCCCTCCTCTCTGACTCCACCCATTCTGCCCAGGCTCCTCCTAAGCCCCTCCTCTCTGACCCCACCCAATCTGACTAGGCTCCTCCTATACCCCTCCTCTCTAACCTCACCCAATATGACTAGGCTCCTCCTAAGCCCCTCCTCTGCTGTCTGACCCCACCCATTCTGCCCAGGCTCCTCCTATACCCCCTCCTCTCTGACTCCACCCATTCTGCCCAGGCTCCTCCTAAGCCCCTACTCTCTGACCCCACCCAATCTGACTAGGCTCCTCCTATACCCCTCCTCTCTGACCTCACCCAATCTGACTAGGCTCCTCCTATACCCCCTCTGCTCAGGCTCCTCCTATACCCCTCCTCTCTGACCTCACCCAATCTGACTAGGCTCCTCCTAAGCCCCTCCTCTGCTGTCTGACCCCACCCATTCTGCCCAGGCTCCTCCTATACCCCCTCCTCTCTGACTCCACCCATTCTGCCCAGGCTCCTCCTAAGCCCCTCCTCTCTGACCCCACCCAATCTGACTAGGCTCCTCCTATACCCCTCCTCTCTGACCTCACCCAATCTGACTAGGATCCTCCTATACCCCCTCTGCTCAGGCTCCTCCTATACCCCTCCTCTCTGACCTCACCCAATCTGACTAGGCTCCTCCTAAGCCCCTCCTCTGCTGTCTGACCCCACCCAACCTGCCCAGGCTCCTCCTATACCCCTCCTCTCTGACCCCACCCAATCTGACTAGGCTCCTCCTAAGCCCCTCCTCTCCTCTCTGACCCCACCCATTCTGCCCAGGCTCCTCCTAAGCCCCTCCTCTGCTGTCTGACCCCACCCATTCTGCCCAGGCTCCTCCTATTTGACCCCACCCAATCTGACTTGGCTCCTCCTAAGCCCCTCCTCTGCATTCTGACCCCACCCATTCTGCCCAGGCTCCTCCTATACCCCCTCCTCTCTGATTCCACCCATTCTTCCCAGGCTCCTCCCATCACCTTCTGACCCCACCCATTCTGCCCAGGCTCCTCCTATACCCCTCCTATTTGACCCCACCCAATCTGACTAGGCCCCTCCTCTGCTGTCTGACCCCACCCATTCTGCCCAGGCTCCTCCTATTTGACCCCACCCAATCTGACTAGGCTCCTCCTATACCCCCTCTGCCCAGGCTCCTCCTATACCCCTCCTCTCTGACCTCACCCAATCTGACTAGGCTCCTCCTATACCCCCTCTGCCCAGGCTCCTCCTATACCCCTCCTATTTGACCCCACCCAATCTGACTAGGCTCCTCCTATACCCCCTCTGCCCAGGCTCCTCCTATACCCCTCCTCTCTGACCTTACCCATTCTGCCCAGGCTCCTCCTAAGCCCCTCCTCTGCTGTCTGACCCCACCAACCTGCCCAGGCTCCTCCTATACCCCTCCTCTCTGACCTCACCCATTCTGCCCAGGCTCCTCCTAAGCCCCTCCTCTGCTGTCTGACCCCACCCAACCTGCCCAGGCTCCTCCTATACCCCTCCTTTCTGACCCCACCCAATCTGACTAGGCTCCTCCTAAGCCCCTCCTCTGCTGTCTGACCCCACCCATTCTGCTCAGGCTCCTCCTAAGCCCCTCCTCTCTGACTCCACCCATTCTGCCCAGGCTCCTCCTAAGCCCCTCCTCTCTGACCCCACCCAATCTGACTAGGCTCCTCCTATACCCCTCCTCTCTAACCTCACCCAATCTGACTAGGCTCCTCCTAAGCCCCTCCTCTCTGACCCCACCCAATCTGACTAGGCTCCTCCTAAGCCCCTCCTCTCCTCTCTGACCCCACCCATTCTGCCCAGGCTCCTCCTAAGCCCCTCCTCTGCTATCTGACCCCACCCATTCTGCCCAGGCTCCTCCTATACCCCTCCTCTCTGACCCCACCCAATCTGACTAGGCTCCTCCTAAGCCCCTCCTCTCTGACCCCACCCAATCTGACTAGGCTCCTCCTAAGCCCCTCCTCTGCTGTCTAACCCCACCCATTCTGCCCAGGCTCCTCCTATACCCCCTCCTCTCTGATTCCACCCATTCTTCCCAGGCTCCTCCCATAACCTTCTGACCCCACCCATTCTGCCCAGGCTCCTCCTACACCCCTCCTCTCTGACCTCACCCAATCTGACCACGCTCCTCCTAAGCCCCTAGGCTCCTCCTCTGCTGTCTGACCCCACCCATTCTGCCCAGGCTCCTCCTATTTGACCCCACCCAATCTGACTTGGCTCCTCCTGAACCCCCTCTGACCAGACTCCTCCTATACCCCTCCCAATCTGACTTGGCTCCTCCTAAACCCCTCCTCTGCTGTCTGACCCCACCCATTCTGCCCAGGCTCCTCCTAAGCCCCTCCTCTCTGACCCCACCCAATCTGACTAGGCTCCTCCTAAGCCCCTCCTCTGCTATCTGACCCCACCCATTCTGCCCAGGCTCCTCCTATACCCCTCCTCTCTAACCTCACCCAATCTGACTAGGCTCCTCCTAAGCCCCTCCTCTCTGACCCCACCCAATCTGACTAGGCTCCTCCTATACCCCTCCTCTCTAACCGCACCCAATCTGACTAGGCTCCTCCTAAGCCCCTCCTCTGCTGTCTGACCCCACCCAACCTGCCCAGGCTCCTCCTATACCCCTCCTCTCTGACCCCACCCAATCTGACCAGGCTCCTCCTAAGCCCCTCCTTTCCGACCCCACCCATTCTGCCCAGGCTCCTCCTAAGCCCCTCCTCTGCTGTCTGACCCCACCCATTCTGCCCAGGCTCCTCCTATACCCCTCCTCTCTAACCTCACCCAATCTGACTAGGCTCCTCCTAAGCCCCTCCTCTCTGACCCCACCCAATCTGACTAGGCTCCTCCTATACCCCTCCTCTCTAACCTCACCCAATCTGACTAGGCTCCTCCTAAGCCCCTCCTCTGCTGTCTGACCCCACCCAACCTGCCCAGGCTCCTCCTATACCCCTCCTCTCTGACCCCACCCAATCTGACCAGGCTCCTCCTAAGCCCCTCCTCTCCGACCCCACCCATTCTGCCCAGGCTCCTCCTAAGCCCCTCCTCTTCTGTCTGACCCCACCCATTCTGCCCAGGCTCCTCCTATACCCCCTCCTCTCTGATTCCACCCACTCTTCCCAGGCTCCTCCCATAACTTTCTGACCCCACCCATTCTGCCCAGGCTCCTCCTATACCCCTCCTATTTGACCCCACCCAATCTGACTAGGCCCCTCCTCTGCTGTCTGACCCCACCCATTCTGCCCAGGCTCCTCCTATTTGACCCCACCCAATCTGACTAGGCTCCTCCTATACCTCCTCTGCCCAGGCTCCTCCTATACCCCCTCCTCTCTGACCCCACCCAATTTGACTAGGCCCCTCCTATACCCCCTCTGCCCTATACCCCTCCTCTCTGACCCCACCCAATCTGACCAGGCTCCTCCTAAGCCCCTCCTCTCCGACCCCACCCATTCTGCCCAGGCTCCTCCTAAGCCCCTCCTCTGCTGTCTGACCCCACCCATTCTGCCCAGGCTCCTCCTATACCCCCTCCTCTCTGATTCCACCCATTCTTCCCAGGCTCCTCCCATAACTTTCTGACCCCACCCATTCTGCCCAGGCTCCTCCTATACCCCTCCTATTTGACCCCACCCAATCTGACTAGGCCCCTCCTCTGCTGTCTGACCCCACCCATTCTGCCCAGGCTCCTCCTATTTGACCCCACCCAATCTGACTAGGCTCCTCCTATACCTCCTCTGCCCAGGCTCCTCCTATACCCCCTCCTCTCTGACCTCACCCAATCTGACTAGGCTCCTCCTAAGCCCCTCCTCTGCTGTCTGACCCCACCCATTCTGCCCAGGCTCCTCCTATACCCCCTCCTCTCTGACTCCACCCATTCTGCCCAGGCTCCTCCTATACCCCCTCCTCTCTGACACCACCCAATCTGACTAGGCTCCTCCTAAGCCCCTCCTCTGCTGTCTGACCCCACCCATTCTGCCCAGGCTCCTCCTATACCCCCTCCTCTCTGACTCCACCCATTCTGCCCAGGCTCCTCCTATACCCCCTCCTCTCTGACACCACCCAATCTGACTAGGCTCCTCCTAAGCCCCTCCTCTGCTGTCTGACCCCACCCATTCTGCCCAGGCTCCTCCTATACCCCCTCCTCTCTGACTCCACCCATTCTGCCCAGGCTCCTCCTATACCCCCTCCTCTCTGACTCCACCCATTCTGCCCAGGCTCCTCCTATACCCCCTCCTCTCTGATTCCACCCATTCTGCCCAGGCTCCTCCTATACCCCTCCTCTCTGACCCCACCCAATCTGACTAGGCTCCTCCTAAGCCCCTCCTCTGCTGTCTGACCCCACCCATTCTGCCTAGGCTCCTCCTATATCCCCTCCTCTCTGACTCCACCCATTCTGCCCAGGCTCCTCCTATACCCGCTCCTCTCTGACTCCACCCATTCTGCCCAGGCTCCTCCTAAGCCCCTCCTCTCTGACACCACCCAATCTGACTAGGCTCCTCCTAAGCCCCTCCTCTGCTGTCTGACCCCACCCATTCTGCCCAGGCTCCTCCTATACCCCCTCCTCTCTGACTCCACCCATTCTGCCCAGGCTCCTCCTATACCCCCTCCTCTCTGACTCCACCCATTCTGCCCAGGCTCCTCCTAAGCCCCTCCTCTCTGACACCACCCAATCTGACTAGGCTCCTCCTAAGCCCCTCCTCTGCTGTCTGACCCCACCCATTCTGCCCAGGCTCCTCCTATACCCCCTCCTCTCTGACTCCACCCATTCTGCCCAGGCTCCTCCTATACCCCCTCCTCTCTGACTCCACCCATTCTGCCCAGGCTCCTCCTAAGCCCCTCCTCTCTGACACCACCCAATCTGACTAGGCTCCTCCTATACCCCTCCTCTCTGACCCCACCCAATCTGACTAGGCTCCTCCTATACCCCTCCTCTCTGACCCCACCCATTCTGCCCAGGCTCCTCCTATACCCCTCATATTTGACCCCACCCAATCTGACTAGGCCCCTCCTCTGCTGTCTGACCCCACCCATTCTGCCCAGGCTCCTCCTATTTGACCCCACCCAATCTGACTAGGCCCCTCCTATACCCCCTCTGCCCAGGCTCCTCCTATACCCTTCCTCTCTGACCAGACTCCTCCTATACCCCTCCTCTCTGACCTCACCCAATCTGACTAGGCTCCTCCTAAGCCCCTCCTCTGCTGTCTGACCCCCACCCAACCTGCCCAGGCTCCTCCTATACCCCTCCTCTCTGACCCCACCCATTCTGCCCAGGCTCCTCCTATACCCCTCCTATTTGACCCCACCCAATCTGACTAGGTCCCTCCTCTGCTGTCTGACCCCACCCATTCTGCCCAGGCTCCTCCTATTTGACCCCACCCAATCTGACTAGGCCCCTCCTATACCCCCTCTGCCCAGGCTCCTCCTATACCCTTCCTCTCTGACCAGACTCCTCCTATACCCCTCCTCTCTGACCTCACCCAATCTGACTAGGCTCCTCCTAAGCCCCTCCTCTGCTGTCTGACCCCCACCCAACCTGCCCAGGCTCCTCCTATACCCCTCCTCTCTGACCCCACCCAATATGACTAGGCTCCTCCTAAGCCCCTCCTCTCCTCTCTGACCCCACCCATTCTGCCCAGGCTCCTCCTATACCCCCTCCTCTCTGATTCCACCCATTCTTCCCAGGCTCCTCCCATCACCTTCTGACCCCACCCATTCTGCCCAGGCTCCTCCTATACCCCTCCTATTTGACCCCACCCAATCTGACTAGGCCCCTCCTCTGCTGTCTGACCCCCCCCATTCTGCCCAGGCTCCTCCTATTTGACCCCACCCCCTCTGCCCAGGCTCCTACTATACCCCCGCCTCTCTGACCCCACCCAATCTGACTAGGCTCCTCCTAAGCCCCTCCTCTCCTCTCTGACCCCACCCATTCTGCCCAGGCTCCTCCTAAGCCCCTCCTCTGCTGTCTGACCCCACCCATTCTGCCCAGGCTCCTCCTATACCCCTCCTATTTGACCCCACCCAATCTGACTAGGCCCCTCCTCTGCTGTCTGACCCCACCCATTCTGCCCAGGCTCCTGCTATTTGACCCCACCCAATCTGACTAGGCTCCTCCTATACCCCTCCTCTCTGACCTCACCCAATCTGACTAGGCTCCTCCTATACCCCCTCTGCCCAGGCTCCTCCTATACCCCTCCTATTTGACCCCACCCAATCTGACTAGGCTCCTCCTATACCCCCTCTGCCCAGGCTCCTCCTATACCCCCTCCTCTCTGACCCCACCCAATCTGACTAGGCTCCTAACCCTCCTCTCCGACCCCACCCATTCTGCCCAGGCTCCTCCTATACCCCCTCCTCTCTGACCCCACCCAATCTGACTAGGCTCCTATCCCTCCTCTCCGACCCCACACATTCTGCCCAGGCTCCTCCTATACCCCCTCCTCTCTGACTCCACCCATTCTGCCCAGGCTCCTCCTAAGCCCCTCCTCTCTGACCCCACCCAATCTGACTAGGCTCCTCCTATACCCCTCCTCTCTAACCTCACCCAATCTGACTAGGCTCCTCCTAAGCCCCTCCTCTGCTGTCTGACCCCACCCATTCTGCCCAGGCTCCTCCTATACCCCCTCCTCTCTGACCCCACCCAATCTGACTAGGCTCCTAACCCTCCTCTCCGACCCCACCCATTCTGCCCAGGCTCCTCCTATACCCCCTCCTCTCTGACCCCACCCAATCTGACTAGGCTCCTAACCCTCCTCTCCGACCCCACCCATTCTGCCCAGGCTCCTCCTAAGCCCCTCCTCTGCTATCTGACCCCACCCCCTCTGCCCAGGCTCCTCCTATACCCTTCCTCTCTGACCTCACCCAATCTGACTAGGCTCCTCCTAAGCCCCTCCTCTCCTCTGTGACCCCACCCATTCTGCCCAGGCTCCTCCTAAGCCCCTCCTCTGCTGTCTGAACCCACCCATTCTGCCCAGGCTCCTCCTATTTGACCCCACCCAATCTGACTTGGCTCCTCCTAAGCCCCTCCTCTCCTCTCTGACCCCACCCATTCTGCCCAGGCTCCTCCTAAGCCCCTCCTCTCTGACCCCACCCAATCTGACTAGGCTCCTCCTAAGCCCCTCCTCTGCTATCTGACCCCACCCATTCTGCCCAGGCTCCTCCTATACCCCCTCCTCTCTGACTCCACCCATTCTGCCCAGGCTCCTCCTAAGCCCCTCCTCTCTGACCCCACCCAATCTGACTAGGCTCCTCCTATACCCCTCCTCTCTAACCTCACCCAATATGACTAGGCTCCTCCTAAGCCCCTCCTCTGCTGTCTGACCCCACCCATTCTGCCCAGGCTCCTCCTATACCCCCTCCTCTCTGACTCCACCCATTCTGCCCAGGCTCCTCCTAAGCCCCTACTCTCTGACCCCACCCAATCTGACTAGGCTCCTCCTATACCCCTCCTCTCTGACCTCACCCAATCTGACTAGGCTCCTCCTATACCCCCTCTGCTCAGGCTCCTCCTATACCCCTCCTCTCTGACCTCACCCAATCTGACTAGGCTCCTCCTAAGCCCCTCCTCTGCTGTCTGACCCCACCCATTCTGCCCAGGCTCCTCCTATACCCCCTCCTCTCTGACTCCACCCATTCTGCCCAGGCTCCTCCTAAGCCCCTCCTCTCTGACCCCACCCAATCTGACTAGGCTCCTCCTATACCCCTCCTCTCTGACCTCACCCAATCTGACTAGGATCCTCCTATACCCCCTCTGCTCAGGCTCCTCCTATACCCCTCCTCTCTGACCTCACCCAATCTGACTAGGCTCCTCCTAAGCCCCTCCTCTGCTGTCTGACCCCACCCAACCTGCCCAGGCTCCTCCTATACCCCTCCTCTCTGACCCCACCCAATCTGACTAGGCTCCTCCTAAGCCCCTCCTCTCCTCTCTGACCCCACCCATTCTGCCCAGGCTCCTCCTAAGCCCCTCCTCTGCTGTCTGACCCCACCCATTCTGCCCAGGCTCCTCCTATTTGACCCCACCCAATCTGACTTGGCTCCTCCTAAGCCCCTCCTCTGCTGTCTGACCCCACCCATTCTGCCCAGGCTCCTCCTATACCCCCTCCTCTCTGATTCCACCCATTCTTCCCAGGCTCCTCCCATCACCTTCTGACCCCACCCATTCTGCCCAGGCTCCTCCTATACCCCTCCTATTTGACCCCACCCAATCTGACTAGGCCCCTCCTCTGCTGTCTGACCCCACCCATTCTGCCCAGGCTCCTCCTATTTGACCCCACCCAATCTGACTAGGCTCCTCCTATACCCCCTCTGCCCAGGCTCCTCCTATACCCCTCCTCTCTGACCTCACCCAATCTGACTAGGCTCCTCCTATACCCCCTCTGCCCAGGCTCCTCCTATACCCCTCCTATTTGACCCCACCCAATCTGACTAGGCTCCTCCTATACCCCCTCTGCCCAGGCTCCTCGTATACCCCTCCTCTCTGACCTTACCCATTCTGCCCAGGCTCCTCCTAAGCCCCTCCTCTGCTGTCTGACCCCACCAACCTGCCCAGGCTCCTCCTATACCCCTCCTCTCTGACCCCACCCAATCTGACTAGGCTCCTCCTAAGCCCCTCCTCTGCTGTCTGACCCCACCCATTCTGCTCAGGCTCCTCCTAAGCCCCTCCTCTCTGACTCCACCCATTCTGCCCAGGCTCCTCCTAAGCCCCTCCTCTCTGACCCCACCCAATCTGACTAGGCTCCTCCTATACCCCTCCTCTCTAACCTCACCCAATCTGACTAGGCTCCTCCTAAGCCCCTCCTCTCTGACCCCACCCAATCTGACTAGGCTCCTCCTAAGCCCTCCTCTCCTCTCTGACCCCACCCATTCTGCCCAGGCTCCTCCTAAGCCCCTCCTCTGCTATCTGACCCCACCCATTCTGCCCAGGCTCCTCCTATACCCCTCCTCTCTGACCCCACCCAATCTGAATAGGCTCCTCCTAAGCCCCTCCTCTGCTGTCTGACCCCACCCATTCTGCCCAGGCTCCTCCTATACCCCCTCCTCTCTGATTCCACCCATTCTTCCCAGGCTCCTCCCATAACCTTCTGACCCCACCCATTCTGCCCAGGCTCCTCCTATACCCCTTCCTCTCTGACCTCACCCATTCTGCCCAGGCTCCTCCTATTTGACCCCACCCAATCTGACTAGGCTCCTCCTATACCCCCTCTGCCCAGGCTCCTCCTATACCCCTCCTCTCTGACCTCACCCAATCTGACTAGGCTCCTCCTAAGCCCCTAGGCTCCTCCTCTGCTGTCTGACCCCACCCATTCTGCCCAGGCTCCTCCTATTTGACCCCACCCAATCTGACTAGGCCCCTCCTATACCCCCTCTGCCCAGGCTCCTCCTATACCCCTCCCAATCTGACTTGGCTCCTCCTAAACCCCTCCTCTGCTGTCTGACCCCACCCATTCTGCTCAGGCTCCTCCTATACCCCCTCCTCTCTGCCTCCACCCATTCTGCCCAGGCTCCTCCTAAGCCCCTCCTCTCTGACCCCACCCAATCTGACTAGGCTCCTCCTAATCCCCTCCTCTGCTGTCTGACCCCACCCATTCTGCCCAGGCTCCTCCTATACCCCCTCCTCTCTGACTCCACCCATTCTGCCCAGGCTCCTCCTATACCCCCTCCTCTCTGACTCCACCCATTCTGCCCAGGCTCCTCCTATACCCCCTCCTCTCTGACTCCACCCATTCTGCCCAGGCTCCTCCTATACCCCCTCCTCTCTGACCCCACCCAATCTGACTAGGCTCCTCCTCTGCTGTCTGACCCCACCCATTCTGCCCAGGCTCCTCCTATTTGACCCCACCCAATCTGACTAGGCCCCTCCTATACCCCCTCTGCCCAGGCTCCTCCTATACCCCTCCTCTCTGACCAGACTCCTCCTATACCCCTCCCAATCTGACTTGGCTCCTCCTAAACCCCTCCTCTCCTCTCTGACCCCACCCATTCTGCCCAGGCTCCTCCTAAGCCCCTCCTCTCCTCTCTGACCCCACCCATTCTGCCCAGGCTCCTCCTATACCCCCTCCTCTCTGACTCCACCCATTCTGCCCAGGCTCCTCCTAAGCCCCTCCTCTCTGACCCCACCCAATCTGACTAGGCTCCTCCTATACCCCTCCTCTCTAACCTCACCCAATCTGACTAGGCTCCTCCTAAGCCCCTCCTCTGCTGTCTGACCCCACCCATTCTGCCCAGGCTCCTCCTATACCCCCTCCTCTCTGACTCCACCCATTCTGCCCAGGCTCCTCCTAAGCCCCTCCTCTCTGACCCCACCCAATCTGACTAGGCTCCTCCTATACCCCCTCCTCTCTGATTCCACCCATTCTTCCCAGGCTCCTCCCATAACCTTCTGACCCCACCCATTCTGCCCAGGCTCCTCCTATACCCCTCCTATTTGACCCCACCCAATCTGACTAGGCCCCTCCTCTGCTGTCTGACCCCACTCATTCTGCCCAGGCTCCTCCTATTTGACCCCACCCAATCTGACTAGGCTCCTCCTAAGCCCCTAGGCTCCTCCTCTGCTGTCTGACCCCACCCATTCTGCCCAGGCTCCTCCTATACCCCCTCCTCTCTGACCTCACCCAATCTGACTAGGCTCCTAACCCTCCTCTCCGACCCCACCCAATCTGACTAGGCTCCTCCTAAGCCCCTCCTCTCCTCTCTGACCCCACCCATTCTGCCCAGGCTCCTCCTAAGCCCCTCCTCTGCTGTCTGAACCCACCCATTCTGCCCAGGCTCCTCCTATTTGACCCCACCCAATCTGACTAGGCTCCTCCTAAGCCCCTCCTCTCTGACCCCACCCAATCTGACTAGGCTCCTCCTAAGCCCCTCCTCTGCTATCTGACCCCACCCATTCTGCCCAGGCTCCTCCTATACCCCCTCCTCTCTGACTCCACCCATTCTGCCCAGGCTCCTCCTAAGCCCCTCCTCTCTGACCCCACCCAATCTGACTAGGCTCCTCCTATACCCCTCCTCTCTAACCTCACCCAATATGACTAGGCTCCTCCTAAGCCCCTCCTCTGCTGTCTGACCCCACCCATTCTGCCCAGGCTCCTCCTATACCCCCTCCTCTCTGACTCCACCCATTCTGCCCAGGCTCCTCCTAAGCCCCTACTCTCTGACCCCACCCAATCTGACTAGGCTCCTCCTATACCCCTCCTCTCTGACCTCACCCAATCTGACTAGGCTCCTCCTATACCCCCTCTGCTCAGGCTCCTCCTATACCCCTCCTCTCTGACCTCACCCAATCTGACTAGGCTCCTCCTAAGCCCCTCCTCTGCTGTCTGACCCCAGCCATTCTGCCCAGGCTCCTCCCATACCCCCTCCTCTCTGACTCCACCCATTCTGCCCAGGCTCCTCCTAAGCCACTCCTCTCTGACCCCACCCAATCTGACTAGGCTCCTCCTATACCCCTCCTCTCTGACCTCACCCAATCTGACTAGGATCCTCCTATACCCCCTCTGCTCAGGCTCCTCCTATACCCCTCCTCTCTGACCTCACCCAATCTGACTAGGCTCCTCCTAAGCCCCTCCTCTGCTGTCTGACCCCACCCAACCTGCCCAGGCTCCTCCTATACCCCTCCTCTCTGACCCCACCCAATCTGACTAGGCTCCTCCTAAGCCCCTCCTCTCCTCTCTGACCCCACCCATTCTGCCCAGGCTCCTCCTAAGCCCCTCCTCTGCTGTCTGACCCCAGCCATTCTGCCCAGGCTCCTCCTATTTGACCCCACCCAATCTGACTTGGCTCCTCCTAAGCCCCTCCTCTGCTGTCTGACCCCACCCATTCTGCCCAGGCTCCTCCTATACCCCCTCCTCTCTGATTCCACCCATTCTTCCCAGGCTCCTCCCATCACCTTCTGACCCCACCCATTCTGCCCAGGCTCCTCCTATACCCCTCCTATTTGACCCCACCCAATCTGACTAGGCCCCTCCTCTGCTGTCTGACCCCACCCATTCTGCCCAGGCTCCTCCTATTTGACCCCACCCAATCTGACTAGGCTCCTCCTATACCCCCTCTGCCCAGGCTCCTCCTATACCCCTCCTCTCTGACCTCACCCAATCTGACTAGGCTCCTCCTATACCCCCTCTGCCCAGGCTCCTCCTATACCCCTCCTATTTGACCCCACCCAATCTGACTAGGCTCCTCCTATACCCCCTCTGCCCAGGCTCCTCCTATACCCCTCCTCTCTGACCTTACCCATTCTGCCCAGGCTCCTCCTAAGCCCCTCCTCTGCTGTCTGACCCCACCAACCTGCCCAGGCTCCTCCTATACCCCTCCTCTCTGACCCCACCCAATCTGACTAGGCTCCTCCTAAGCCCCTCCTCTGCTGTCTGACCCCACCCATTCTGCCCAGGCTCCTCCTATACCCCCTCCTCTCTGACTCCACCCATTCTGCCCAGGCTCCTCCTAAGCCCCTCCTCTCTGACCCCACCCAATCTGACTAGGCTCCTCCTATACCCCTCCTCTCTGACCTCACCCAATCTGACTAGGATCCTCCTATACCCCCTCTGCTCAGGCTCCTCCTATACCCCTCCTCTCTGACCTCACCCAATCTGACTAGGCTCCTCCTAAGCCCCTCCTCTGCTGTCTGACCCCACCCAACCTGCCCAGGCTCCTCCTATACCCCTCCTCTCTGACCCCACCCAATCTGACTAGGCTCCTCCTAAGCCCCTCCTCTCCTCTCTGACCCCACCCATTCTGCCCAGGCTCCTCCTAAGCCCCTCCTCTGCTGTCTGACCCCACCCATTCTGCCCAGGCTCCTCCTATTTGACCCCACCCAATCTGACTTGGCTCCTCCTAAGCCCCTCCTCTGCTGTCTGACCCCACCCATTCTGCCCAGGCTCCTCCTATACCCCCTCCTCTCTGATTCCACCCATTCTTCCCAGGCTCCTCCCATCACCTTCTGACCCCACCCATTCTGCCCAGGCTCCTCCTATACCCCTCCTATTTGACCCCACCCAATCTGACTAGGCCCCTCCTCTGCTGTCTGACCCCACCCATTCTGCCCAGGCTCCTCCTATTTGACCCCACCCAATCTGACTAGGCTCCTCCTATACCCCCTCTGCCCAGGCTCCTCCTATACCCCTCCTCTCTGACCTCACCCAATCTGACTAGGCTCCTCCTATACCCCCTCTGCCCAGGCTCCTCCTATACCCCTCCTATTTGACCCCACCCAATCTGACTAGGCTCCTCCTATACCCCCTCTGCCCAGGCTCCTCGTATACCCCTCCTCTCTGACCTTACCCATTCTGCCCAGGCTCCTCCTAAGCCCCTCCTCTGCTGTCTGACCCCACCAACCTGCCCAGGCTCCTCCTATACCCCTCCTCTCTGACCCCACCCAATCTGACTAGGCTCCTCCTAAGCCCCTCCTCTGCTGTCTGACCCCACCCATTCTGCTCAGGCTCCTCCTAAGCCCCTCCTCTCTGACTCCACCCATTCTGCCCAGGCTCCTCCTAAGCCCCTCCTCTCTGACCCCACCCAATCTGACTAGGCTCCTCCTATACCCCTCCTCTCTAACCTCACCCAATCTGACTAGGCTCCTCCTAAGCCCCTCCTCTCTGACCCCACCCAATCTGACTAGGCTCCTCCTAAGCCCTCCTCTCCTCTCTGACCCCACCCATTCTGCCCAGGCTCCTCCTAAGCCCCTCCTCTGCTATCTGACCCCACCCATTCTGCCCAGGCTCCTCCTATACCCCTCCTCTCTGACCCCACCCAATCTGAATAGGCTCCTCCTAAGCCCCTCCTCCTCTCTGACCCCACCCAATCTGACTAGGCTCCTCCTAAGCCCCTCCTCTGCTGTCTGACCCCACCCATTCTGCCCAGGCTCCTCCTATACCCCCTCCTCTCTGATTCCACCCATTCTTCCCAGGCTCCTCCCATAACCTTCTGACCCCACCCATTCTGCCCAGGCTCCTCCTATACCCCTTCCTCTCTGACCTCACCCATTCTGCCCAGGCTCCTCCTATTTGACCCCACCCAATCTGACTAGGCTCCTCCTATACCCCCTCTGCCCAGGCTCCTCCTATACCCCTCCTCTCTGACCTCACCCAATCTGACTAGGCTCCTCCTAAGCCCCTAGGCTCCTCCTCTGCTGTCTGACCCCACCCATTCTGCCCAGGCTCCTCCTATTTGACCCCACCCAATCTGACTAGGCCCCTCCTATACCCCCTCTGCCCAGGCTCCTCCTATACCCCTCCCAATCTGACTTGGCTCCTCCTAAACCCCTCCTCTGCTGTCTGACCCCACCCATTCTGCTCAGGCTCCTCCTATACCCCCTCCTCTCTGCCTCCACCCATTCTGCCCAGGCTCCTCCTAAGCCCCTCCTCTCTGACCCCACCCAATCTGACTAGGCTCCTCCTAATCCCCTCCTCTGCTGTCTGACCCCACCCATTCTGCCCAGGCTCCTCCTATACCCCCTCCTCTCTGACTCCACCCATTCTGCCCAGGCTCCTCCTATACCCCCTCCTCTCTGACTCCACCCATTCTGCCCAGGCTCCTCCTATACCCCCTCCTCTCTGACTCCACCCATTCTGCCCAGGCTCCTCCTATACCCCCTCCTCTCTGACCCCACCCAATCTGACTAGGCTCCTCCTCTGCTGTCTGACCCCACCCATTCTGCCCAGGCTCCTCCTATTTGACCCCACCCAATCTGACTAGGCCCCTCCTATACCCCCTCTGCCCAGGCTCCTCCTATACCCCTCCTCTCTGACCAGACTCCTCCTATACCCCTCCCAATCTGACTTGGCTCCTCCTAAACCCCTCCTCTCCTCTCTGACCCCACCCATTCTGCCCAGGCTCCTCCTAAGCCCCTCCTCTCCTCTCTGACCCCACCCATTCTGCCCAGGCTCCTCCTATACCCCCTCCTCTCTGACTCCACCCATTCTGCCCAGGCTCCTCCTAAGCCCCTCCTCTCTGACCCCACCCAATCTGACTAGGCTCCTCCTATACCCCTCCTCTCTAACCTCACCCAATCTGACTAGGCTCCTCCTAAGCCCCTCCTCTGCTGTCTGACCCCACCCATTCTGCCCAGGCTCCTCCTATACCCCCTCCTCTCTGACTCCACCCATTCTGCCCAGGCTCCTCCTAAGCCCCTCCTCTCTGACCCCACCCAATCTGACTAGGCTCCTCCTATACCCCCTCCTCTCTGATTCCACCCATTCTTCCCAGGCTCCTCCCATAACCTTCTGACCCCACCCATTCTGCCCAGGCTCCTCCTATACCCCTCCTATTTGACCCCACCCAATCTGACTAGGCCCCTCCTCTGCTGTCTGACCCCACTCATTCTGCCCAGGCTCCTCCTATTTGACCCCACCCAATCTGACTAGGCTCCTCCTCTGCTGTCTGACCCCACCCATTCTGCCCAGGCTCCTCCTATACCCCCTCCTCTCTGACCTCACCCAATCTGACTAGGCTCCTAACCCTCCTCTCCGACCCCACCCAATCTGACTAGGCTCCTCCTAAGCCCCTCCTCTCCTCTCTGACCCCACCCATTCTGCCCAGGCTCCTCCTAAGCCCCTCCTCTGCTGTCTGAACCCACCCATTCTGCCCAGGCTCCTCCTATTTGACCCCACCCAATCTGACTAGGCTCCTCCTAAGCCCCTCCTCTCTGACCCCACCCAATCTGACTAGGCTCCTCCTAAGCCCCTCCTCTGCTATCTGACCCCACCCATTCTGCCCAGGCTCCCCCTATACCCCCTCCTCTCTGACTCCACCCATTCTGCCCAGGCTCCTCCTAAGCCCCTCCTCTCTGACCCCACCCAATCTGACTAGGCTCCTCCTATACCCCTCCTCTCTAACCTCACCCAATATGACTAGGCTCCTCCTAAGCCCCTCCTCTGCTGTCTGACCCCACCCATTCTGCCCAGGCTCCTCCTATACCCCCTCCTCTCTGACTCCACCCATTCTGCCCAGGCTCCTCCTAAGCCCCTACTCTCTGACCCCACCCAATCTGACTAGGCTCCTCCTATACCCCTCCTCTCTGACCTCACCCAATCTGACTAGGCTCCTCCTATACCCCCTCTGCTCAGGCTCCTCCTATACCCCTCCTCTCTGACCTCACCCAATCTGACTAGGCTCCTCCTAAGCCCCTCCTCTGCTGTCTGACCCCAGCCATTCTGCCCAGGCTCCTCCTATACCCCCTCCTCTCTGACTCCACCCATTCTGCCCAGGCTCCTCCTAAGCCACTCCTCTCTGACCCCACCCAATCTGACTAGGCTCCTCCTATACCCCTCCTCTCTGACCTCACCCAATCTGACTAGGATCCTCCTATACCCCCTCTGCTCAGGCTCCTCCTATACCCCTCCTCTCTGACCTCACCCAATCTGACTAGGCTCCTCCTAAGCCCCTCCTCTGCTGTCTGACCCCACCCAACCTGCCCAGGCTCCTCCTATACCCCTCCTCTCTGACCCCACCCAATCTGACTAGGCTCCTCCTAAGCCCCTCCTCTCCTCTCTGACCCCACCCATTCTGCCCAGGCTCCTCCTAAGCCCCTCCTCTGCTGTCTGACCCCAGCCATTCTGCCCAGGCTCCTCCTATTTGACCCCACCCAATCTGACTTGGCTCCTCCTAAGCCCCTCCTCTGCTGTCTGACCCCACCCATTCTGCCCAGGCTCCTCCTATACCCCCTCCTCTCTGATTCCACCCATTCTTCCCAGGCTCCTCCCATCACCTTCTGACCCCACCCATTCTGCCCAGGCTCCTCCTATACCCCTCCTATTTGACCCCACCCAATCTGACTAGGCCCCTCCTCTGCTGTCTGACCCCACCCATTCTGCCCAGGCTCCTCCTATTTGACCCCACCCAATCTGACTAGGCTCCTCCTATACCCCCTCTGCCCAGGCTCCTCCTATACCCCTCCTCTCTGACCTCACCCAATCTGACTAGGCTCCTCCTATACCCCCTCTGCCCAGGCTCCTCCTATACCCCTCCTATTTGACCCCACCCAATCTGACTAGGCTCCTCCTATACCCCCTCTGCCCAGGCTCCTCCTATACCCCTCCTCTCTGACCTTACCCATTCTGCCCAGGCTCCTCCTAAGCCCCTCCTCTGCTGTCTGACCCCACCAACCTGCCCAGGCTCCTCCTATACCCCTCCTCTCTGACCCCACCCAATCTGACTAGGCTCCTCCTAAGCCCCTCCTCTGCTGTCTGACCCCACCCATTCTGCTCAGGCTCCTCCTAAGCCCCTCCTCTCTGACTCCACCCATTCTGCCCAGGCTCCTCCTAAGCCCCTCCTCTCTGACCCCACCCAATCTGACTAGGCTCCTCCTATACCCCTCCTCTCTAACCTCACCCAATCTGACTAGGCTCCTCCTAAGCCCCTCCTCTCTGACCCCACCCAATCTGACTAGGCTCCTCCTAAGCCCTCCTCTCCTCTCTGACCCCACCCATTCTGCCCAGGCTCCTCCTAAGCCCCTCCTCTGCTATCTGACCCCACCCATTCTGCCCAGGCTCCTCCTATACCCCTCCTCTCTGACCCCACCCAATCTGAATAGGCTCCTCCTAAGCCCCTCCTCCTCTCTGACCCCACCCAATCTGACTAGGCTCCTCCTAAGCCCCTCCTCTGCTGTCTGACCCCACCCATTCTGCCCAGGCTCCTCCTATACCCCCTCCTCTCTGATTCCACCCATTCTTCCCAGGCTCCTCCCATAACCTTCTGACCCCACCCATTCTGCCCAGGCTCCTCCTATACCCCTTCCTCTCTGACCTCACCCATTCTGCCCAGGCTCCTCCTATTTGACCCCACCCAATCTGACTAGGCTCCTCCTATACCCCCTCTGCCCAGGCTCCTCCTATACCCCTCCTCTCTGACCTCACCCAATCTGACTAGGCTCCTCCTAAGCCCCTAGGCTCCTCCTCTGCTGTCTGACCCCACCCATTCTGCCCAGGCTCCTCCTATTTGACCCCACCCAATCTGACTAGGCCCCTCCTATACCCCCTCTGCCCAGGCTCCTCCTATACCCCTCCCAATCTGACTTGGCTCTTCCTAAACCCCTCCTCTGCTGTCTGACCCCACCCATTCTGCTCAGGCTCCTCCTATACCCCCTCCTCTCGGCCTCCACCCATTCTGCCCAGGCTCCTCCTAAGCCCCTCCTCTCTGACCCCACCCAATCTGACTAGGCTCCTCCTAATCCCCTCCTCTGCTGTCTGACCCCACCCATTCTGCCCAGGCTCCTCCTATACCCCCTCCTCTCTGACTCCACCCATTCTGCCCAGGCTCCTCCTATACCCCCTCCTCTCTGACTCCACCCATTCTGCCCAGGCTCCTCCTATACCCCCTCCTCTCTGACTCCACCCATTCTGCCCAGGCTCCTCCTATACCCCCTCCTCTCTGACCCCACCCAATCTGACTAGGCTCCTCCTCTGCTGTCTGACCCCACCCATTCTGCCCAGGCTCCTCCTATTTGACCCCACCCAATCTGACTAGGCCCCTCCTATACCCCCTCTGCCCAGGCTCCTCCTATACCCCTCCTCTCTGACCAGACTCCTCCTATACCCCTCGCAATCTGACTTGGCTCCTCCTAAACCCCTCCTCTCCTCTCTGACCCCACCCATTCTGCCCAGGCTCCTCCTAAGCCCCTCCTCTCCTCTCTGACCCCACCCATTCTGCCCAGGCTCCTCCTATACCCCCTCCTCTCTGACTCCACCCATTCTGCCCAGGCTCCTCCTAAGCCCCTCCTCTCTGACCCCACCCAATCTGACTAGGCTCCTCCTATACCCCTCCTCTCTAACCTCACCCAATCTGACTAGGCTCCTCCTAAGCCCCTCCTCTGCTGTCTGACCCCACCCATTCTGCCCAGGCTCCTCCTATACCCCCTCCTCTCTGACTCCACCCATTCTGCCCAGGCTCCTCCTAAGCCCCTCCTCTCTGACCCCACCCAATCTGACTAGGCTCCTCCTATACCCCCTCCTCTCTGATTCCACCCATTCTTCCCAGGCTCCTCCCATAACCTTCTGACCCCACCCATTCTGCCCAGGCTCCTCCTATACCCCTCCTATTCGACCCCACCCAATCTGACTAGGCCCCTCCTCTGCTGTCTGACCCCACCCATTCTGCCCAGGCTCCTCCTATTTGACCCCACCCAATCTGACTAGGCTCCTCCTAAGCCCCTAGGCTCCTCCTCTGCTGTCTGACCCCACCCATTCTGCCCAGGCTCCTCCTATACCCCCTCCTCTCTGACCTCACCCAATCTGACTAGGCTCCTAACCCTCCTCTCCGACCCCACCCAATCTGACTAGGCTCCTCCTAAGCCCCTCCTCTCCTCTCTGACCCCACCCATTCTGCCCAGGCTCCTCCTAAGCCCCTCCTCTGCTGTCTGAACCCACCCATTCTGCCCAGGCTCCTCCTATTTGACCCCACCCAATCTGACTAGGCTCCTCCTAAGCCCCTCCTCTCTGACCCCACCCAATCTGACTAGGCTCCTCCTAAGCCCCTCCTCTGCTATCTGACCCCACCCATTCTGCCCAGGCTCCTCCTATACCCCCTCCTTTCTGACTCCACCCATTCTGCCCAGGCTCCTCCTAAGCCCCTCCTCTCTGACCCCACCCAATCTGACTAGGCTCCTCCTATACCCCTCCTCTCTAACCTCACCCAATCTGACTAGGCTCCTCCTAAGCCCCTCCTCTGCTATCTGACCCCACCCATTCTGCCCAGGCTCCTCCTATACCCCCTCCTTTCTGACTCCACCCATTCTGCCCAGGCTCCTCCTAAGCCCCTCCTCTCTGACCCCACCCAATCTGACTAGGCTCCTCCTATACCCCTCCTCTCTAACCTCACCCAATCTGACTAGGCTCCTCCTAAGCCCCTCCTCTGCTGTCTGACCCCACCCATTCTGCCCAGGCTCCTCCTATACCCCCTCCTCTCTGACTCCACCCATTCTGCCCAGGCTCCTCCTAAGCCCCTCCTCTCTGACCCCACCCAATCTGACTAGGCTCCTCCTATACCCCTCCTCTCTGACCTCACCCAATCTGACTAGGCTCCTCCTAAGCCCCTCCTCTGCTGTCTAACCCCACCCATTCTGCCCAGGCTCCTCCTATACCCCCTCCTCTCTGATTCCACCCATTCTTCCCAGGCTCCTCCCATAACCTTCTGACCCCACCCATTCTGCCCAGGCTCCTCCTACACCCCTCCTCTCTGACCTCACCCAATCTGACCACGCTCCTCCTAAGCCCCTAGGCTCCTCCTCTGCTGTCTGACCCCACCCATTCTGCCCAGGCTCCTACTATTTGACCCCACCCAATCTGACTTGGCTCCTCCTGAACCCCCTCTGACCAGACTCCTCCTATACCCCTCCCAATCTGACTTGGCTCCTCCTAAACCCCTCCTCTGCTGTCTGACCCCACCCATTCTGCCCAGGCTCCTCCTAAGCCCCTCCTCTCTGACCCCACCCAATCTGACTAGGCTCCTCCTAAGCCCCTCCTCTGCTATCTGACCCCACCCATTCTGCCCAGGCTCCTCCTATACCCCTCCTCTCTAACCTCACCCAATCTGACTAGGCTCCTCCTAAGCCCCTCCTCTCTGACCCCACCCAATCTGACTAGGCTCCTCCTATACCCCTCCTCTCTAACCGCACCCAATCTGACTAGGCTCCTCCTAAGCCCCTCCTCTGCTGTCTGACCCCACCCAACCTGCCCAGGCTCCTCCTATACCCCTCCTCTCTGACCCCACCCAATCTGACTAGGCTCCTCCTAAGCCCCTCCTCTCTGACCCCACCCAATCTGACTAGGCTCCTCCTATACCCCTCCTCTCTAACCTCACCCAATCTGAATAGGCTCCTCCTAAGCCCCTCCTCTGCTGTCTGACCCCACCCAACCTGCCCAGGCTCCTCCTATACCCCTACTCTCTGACCCCACCCAATCTGACCAGGCTCCTCCTAAGCCCCTCCTCTCCGACCCCACCCATTCTGCCCAGGCTCCTCCTATACCCCCTCCTCTCTGATTCCACCCATTCTTCCCAGGCTCCTCCCATAACTTTCTGACCCCACCCATTCTGCCCAGGCTCCTCCTATTTGACCCCACCCAATCTGACTAGGCTCCTCCTATACCTCCTCTGCCCAGGCTCCTCCTATACCCCCTCCTCTCTGACCCCACCCAATCTGACTAGGCCCCTCCTATACCCCCTCTGCCCTATACCCCTCCTCTCTGACCCCACCCAATCTGACCAGGCTCCTCCTAAGCCCCTCCTCTCCGACCCCACCCATTCTGCCCAGGCTCCTCCTAAGCCCCTCCTCTGCTGTCTGACCCCACCCATTCTGCCCAGGCTCCTCCTATACCCCCTCCTCTCTGATTCCACCCATTCTTCCCAGGCTCCTCCCATAACTTTCTGACCCCACCCATTCTGCCCAGGCTCCTCCTATACCCCTCCTATTTGACCCCACCCAATCTGACTAGGCCCCTCCTCTGCTGTCTGACCCCACCCATTCTGCCCAGGCTCCTCCTATTTGACCCCACCCAATCTGACTAGGCTCCTCCTATACCTCCTCTGCCCAGGCTCCTCATATACCCCCTCCTCTCTGACCCCACCCAATCTGACTAGGCTCCTCCTAAGCCCCTCCTCTGCTGTCTGACCCCACCCATTCTGCCCAGGCTCCTCCTATACCCCCTCCTCTCTGACTCCACCCATTCTGCCCAGGCTCCTCCTATACCCCCTCCTCTCTGACCCCACCCAATCTGACTAGGCTCCTCCTAAGCCCCTCCTCTGCTGTCTGACCCCACCCATTCTGCCCAGGCTCCTCCTATACCCCCTCCTCTCTGACTCCACCCATTCTGCCCAGGCTCCTCCTATACCCCCTCCTCTCTGACACCACCCAATCTGACTAGGCTCCTCCTAAGCCCCTCCTCTGCTGTCTGACCCCACCCATTCTGCCCAGGCTCCTCCTATACCCCCTCCTCTCTGACTCCACCCATTCTGCCCAGGCTCCTCCTATACCCCCTCCTCTCTGACTCCACCCATTCTGCCCAGGCTCCTCCTATACCCCCTCCTCTCTGATTTCACCCATTCTGCCCAGGCTCCTCCTATACCCCTCCTCTCTGACCCCACCCAATCTGACTAGGCTCCTCCTAAGCCCCTCCTCTGCTGTCTGACCCCACCCATTCTGCCCAGGCTCCTCCTATATCCCCTCCTCTCTGACTCCACCCATTCTGCCCAGGCTCCTCCTATACCCCCTCCTCTCTGACTCCACCCATTCTGCCCAGGCTCCTTCTAAGCCCCTCCTCTCTGACACCACCCAATCTGACTAGGCTCCTCCTAAGCCCCTCCTCTGCTGTCTGACCCCACCCATTCTGCCCAGGCTCCTCCTATACCCCCTCCTCTCTGACTCCACCCATTCTGCCCAGGCTCCTCCTATACCCCCTCCTCTCTGACTCCACCCATTCTGCCCAGGCTCCTCCTAAGCCCCTCCTCTCTGACACCACCCAATCTGACTAGGCTCCTCCTAAGCCCCTCCTCTGCTGTCTGACCCCACCCATTCTGCCCAGGCTCCTCCTATACCCCCTCCTCTCTGACTCCACCCATTCTGCCCAGGCTCCTCCTATACCCCCTCCTCTCTGACTCCACCCATTCTGCCCAGGCTCCTCCTAAGCCCCTCCTCTCTGACACCACCCAATCTGACTAGGCTCCTCCTATACCCCTCCTCTCTGACCCCACCCAATCTGACTAGGCTCCTCCTATACCCCTCCTCTCTAACCCCACCCATTCTGCTCAGGCTCCTCCTATACCCCTCCTATTTGACCCCACCCAATCTGACTAGGCCCCTCCTCTGCTGTCTGACCCCACCCATTCTGCCCAGGCTCCTCCTATTTGACCCCACCCAATCTGACTAGGCCCCTCCTATACCCCCTCTGCCCAGGCTCCTCCTATACCCTTCCTCTCTGACCAGACTCCTCCTATACCCCTCCTCTCTGACCTCACCCAATCTGACTAGGCTCCTCCTAAGCCCCTCCTCTGCTGTCTGACCCCCACCCAACCTGCCCAGGCTCCTCCTATACCCCTCCTCTCTGACCCCACCCATTCTGCCCAGGCTCCTCCTATACCCCTCCTATTTGACCCCACCCAATCTGACTAGGTCCCTCCTCTGCTGTCTGACCCCACCCATTCTGCCCAGGCTCCTCCTATTTGACCCCACCCAATCTGACTAGGCCCCTCCTATACCCCCTCTGCCCAGGCTCCTCCTATACCCTTCCTCTCTGGCCAGACTCCTCCTATACCCCTCCTCTCTGACCTCACCCAATCTGACTAGGCTCCTCCTAAGCCCCTCCTCTGCTGTCTGACCCCCACCCAACCTGCCCAGGCTCCTCCTATACCCCTCCTCTCTGACCCCACCCAATATGACTAGGCTCCTCCTAAGCCCCTCCTCTCCTCTCTGACCCCACCCATTCTGCCCAGGCTCCTCCTAAGCCCCTCCTCTGCTGTCTGACCCCACCCATTCTGCCCAGGCTCCTCCTATACCCCTCCTCTCTGACCCCACCCAATATGACTAGGCTTCTCCTAAGCCCCTCCTCTCCTCTCTGACCCCACCCATTCTGCCCAGGCTCCTCCTATACCCCCTCCTCTCTGATTCCACCCATTCTTCCCAGGCTCCTCCCATCACCTTCTGACCCCACCCATTCTGCCCAGGCTCCTCCTATACCCCTCCTATTTGACCCCACCCAATCTGACTAGGCCCCTCCTCTGCTGTCTGACCCCACCCATTCTGCCCAGGCTCCTCCTATTTGACCCCACCCCCTCTGCCCAGGCTCCTCCTATACCCCGCCTCTCTGACCCCACCCAATCTGACTAGGCTCCTCCTAAGCCCCTCCTCTCCTCTCTGACCCCACCCATTCTGCCCAGGCTCCTCCTAAGCCCCTCCTCTGCTGTCTGACCCCACCCATTCTGCCCAGGCTCCTCCTATACCCCTCCTATTTGACCCGACCCAATCTGACTAGGCCCCTCCTCTGCTGTCTGACCCCACCCATTCTGCCCAGGCTCCTCCTATTTGACCCCACCCAATCTGACTAGGCTCCTCCTATACCCCTCCTCTCTGACCTCACCCAATCTGACTAGGCTCCTCCTATACCCCCTCTGCCCAGGCTCCTCCTATACCCCTCCTATTTGACCCCACCCAATCTGACTAGGCTCCTCCTATACCCCCTCTGCCCAGGCTCCTCCTATACCCCTCCTCTCTGACCTCACCCATTCTGCCCAGGCTCCTCCTAAGCCCCTCCTCTGCTGTCTGACCCCACCCAACCTGCCCAGGCTCCTCCTATACCCCTTCTCTCTGACCCCACCCATTCTGCCCAGGCTCCTCCTAAGCCCCTCCTCTGCTGTCTGACCCCACCCATTCTGCTCAGGCTCCTCCTAAGCCCCTCCTCTCTGACCCCACCCAATCTGACTAGGCTCCTCCTAAGCCCCTCCTCTCTGACCCCGCCCAATCTGACTAGGCTCCTCCTAAGCCTCTCCTCTCCTCTCTGACCCCACCCATTCTGCCCAGGCTCCTCCTAAGCCCCTCCTCTGCTATCTGACCCCACCCATTCTGCCCAGGCTCCTCCTAAGCCCCTCCTCTGCTGTCTGACCCCCACCCATTCTGCTCAGGCTCCTCCTAAGCCCCTCCTCTCTGACTCCACCCAATCTGACTAGGCTCCTCCTAAGCCCCTCCTCTCCTCTCTGACCCCACCCATTCTGCCCAGGCTCCTCCTAAGCCCCTCCTCTGCTGTCTGACCCCACCCATTCTGCCCAGGCTCCTCCTATTTGACCCCACCCAATCTGACTTGGCTCCTCCTAAGCCCCTCCTCTGCTGTCTGACCCCACCCATTCTGCCCAGGCTCCTCCTATACCCCCTCCTCTCTGATTCCACCCATTCTTCCCAGGCTCCTCCCATCACCTTCTGACCCCACCCATTCTGCCCAGGCTCCTCCTATACCCCTCCTATTTGACCCCACCCAATCTGACTAGGCCCCTCCTCTGCTGTCTGACCCCACCCATTCTGCCCAGGCTCCTCCTATTTGACCCCACCCAATCTGACTAGGCTCCTCCTATACCCCCTCTGCCCAGGCTCCTCCTATACCCCTCCTCTTTGACCTCACCCAATCTGACTAGGCTCCTCCTATACCCCCTCTGCCCAGGCTCCTCCTATACCCCTCCTATTTGACCCCACCCAATCTGACTAGGCTCCTCCTATACCCCCTCTGCCCAGGCTCCTCCTATACCCCTCCTCTCTGACCACACCCATTCTGCCCAGGCTCCTCCTAAGCCCCTCCTCTGCTGTCTGACCCCACCCATTCTGCTCAGGCTCCTCCTAAGCCCCTCCTCTCTGACTCCACCCATTCTGCCCAGGCTCCTCCTAAGCCCCTCCTCTCTGACCCCACCCAATCTGACTAGGCTCCTCCTAAGCCCCTCCTCTCTGACCCCACCCAATCTGACTAGGCTCCTCCTAAGCCCCTCCTCTCCTCTCTGACCCCACCCATTCTGCCCAGGCTCCTCTGAAGCCCCTCCTCTGCTATCTGACCCCACCCATTCTGCCCAGGCTCCTCCTATACCCCTCCTCTCTGACCCCACCCAATCTGAATAGGCTCCTCCTAAGCCCCTCCTCCTCTCTGACCCCACCCAATCTGACTAGGCTCCTCCTAAGCCCCTCCTCTGCTGTCTGACCCCACCCATTCTGCCCAGGCTCCTCCTATACCCCCTCCTCTCTGATTCCACCCATTCTTCCCAGGCTCCTCCCATAACCTTCTGACCCCACCCATTCTGCCCAGGCTCCTCCTATACCACTTCCTCTCTGACCTCACCCATTCTGCCCAGGCTCCTCCTATTTGACCCCACCCAATCTGACTAGGCTCCTCCTATACCCCCTCTGCCCAGGCTCCTCCTATACCCCTCCTCTCTGACCACACCCATTCTGCCCAGGCTCCTCCTAAGCCCCTCCTCTGCTGTCTGACCCCACCCAACCTGCCCAGGCTCCTCCTATACCCCTCCTCTCTGACCCCACCCAATCTGACTAGGCTCCTCCTAAGCCCCTCCTCTGCTGTCTGACCCCACCCATTCTGCTCAGGCTCCTCCTAAGCCCCTCCTCTCTGACTCCACCCATTCTGCCCAGGCTCCTCCTAAGCCCCTCCTCTCTGACCCCACCCAATCTGACTAGGCTCCTCCTAAGCCCCTCCTCTCTGACCCCACCCAATCTGACTAGGCTCCTCCTAAGCCCCTCCTCTCCTCTCTGACCCCACCCATTCTGCCCAGGCTCCTCTGAAGCCCCTCCTCTGCTATCTGACCCCACCCATTCTGCCCAGGCTCCTCCTATACCCCTCCTCTCTGACCCCACCCAATCTGAATAGGCTCCTCCTAAGCCCCTCCTCCTCTCTGACCCCACCCAATCTGACTAGGCTCCTCCTAAGCCCCTCCTCTGCTGTCTGACCCCACCCATTCTGCCCAGGCTCCTCCTATACCCCCTCCTCTCTGATTCCACCCATTCTTCCCAGGCTCCTCCCATAACCTTCTGACCCCACCCATTCTGCCCAGGCTCCTCCTATACCACTTCCTCTCTGACCTCACCCATTCTGCCCAGGCTCCTCCTATTTGACCCCACCCAATCTGACTAGGCTCCTCCTATACCCCCTCTGCCCAGGCTCCTCCTATACCCCTCCTCTCTGACCTCACCCAATCTGACTAGGCTCCTCCTAAGCCCCTAGGCTCCTCCTCTGCTGTCTGACCCCACCCATTCTGCCCAGGCTCCTCCTATTTGACCCCACCCAATCTGACTAGGCCCCTCCTATACCCCCTCTGCCCAGGCTCCTCCTATACCCCTCCCAATCTGACTTGGCTCCTCCTAAACCCCTCCTCTGCTGTCTGACCCCACCCATTCTGCTCAGGCTCCTCCTATTCCCCCTCCTCTCTGCCTCCACCCATTCTGCCCAGGCTCCTCCTATACCCCTCCTATTTGACCCCACCCAATCTGACTAGGCCCCTCCTCTGCTGTCTGACCCCACCCATTCTGCCCAGGCTCCTCCTATTTGACCCCACCCAATCTGACTAGGCTCCTCCTATACCCCCTCTGCCCAGGCTCCTCCTATACCCCTCCTCTTTGACCTCACCCAATCTGACTAGGCTCCTCCTATACCCCCTCTGCCCAGGCTCCTCCTATACCCCTCCTATTTGACCCCACCCAATCTGACTAGGCTCCTCCTATACCCCCTCTGCCCAGGCTCCTCCTATACCCCTCCTCTCTGACCACACCCATTCTGCCCAGGCTCCTCCTAAGCCCCTCCTCTGCTGTCTGACCCCACCCAACCTGCCCAGGCTCCTCCTATACCCCTCCTCTCTGACCCCACCCAATCTGACTAGGCTCCTCCTAAGCCCCTCCTCTGCTGTCTGACCCCACCCATTCTGCTCAGGCTCCTCCTAAGCCCCTCCTCTCTGACTCCACCCATTCTGCCCAGGCTCCTCCTAAGCCCCTCCTCTCTGACCCCACCCAATCTGACTAGGCTCCTCCTAAGCCCCTCCTCTCTGACCCCACCCAATCTGACTAGGCTCCTCCTAAGCCCCTCCTCTCCTCTCTGACCCCACCCATTCTGCCCAGGCTCCTCCTAAGCCCCTCCTCTGCTATCTGACCCCACCCATTCTGCCCAGGCTCCTCCTATACCCCTCCTCTCTGACCCCACCCAATCTGAATAGGCTCCTCCTAAGCCCCTCCTCCTCTCTGACCCCACCCAATCTGACTAGGCTCCTCCTAAGCCCCTCCTCTCTGACCCCACCCAATCTGAATAGGCTCCTCCTAAGCCCCTCCTCCTCTCTGACCCCACCCAATCTGACTAGGCTCCTCCTAAGCCCCTCCTCTGCTGTCTGACCCCACCCATTCTGCCCAGGCTCCTCCTATACCCCCTCCTCTCTGATTCCACCCATTCTTCCCAGGCTCCTCCTATACCACTTCCTCTCTGACCCCACCCATTCTGCCCAGGCTCCTCCTATACCACTTCCTCTCTGACCTCACCCATTCTGCCCAGGCTCCTCCTATTTGACCCCACCCAATCTGACTAGGCTCCTCCTATACCCCCTCTGCCCAGGCTCCTCCTATACCCCTCCTCTCTGACCTCACCCAATCTGACTAGGCTCCTCCTAAGCCCCTAGGCTCCTCCTCTGCTGTCTGACCCCACCCATTCTGCCCAGGCTCCTCCTATTTGACCCCACCCAATCTGACTAGGCCCCTCCTATACCCCCTCTGCCCAGGCTCCTCCTATACCCCTCCCAATCTGACTTGGCTCCTCCTAAACCCCTCCTCTGCTGTCTGACCCCACCCATTCTGCTCAGGCTCCTCCTATACCCCCTCCTCTCTGCCTCCACCCATTCTGCCCAGGCTCCTCCTGAGCCCCTCCTCTCTGACCCCACCCAATCTGACTAGGCTCCTCCTAATCCCCTCCTCTGCTGTCTGACCCCACCCATTCTGCCCAGGCTCCTCCTATACCCCCTCCTCTCTGACTCCACCCATTCTGCCCAGGCTCCTCCTATACCCCCTCCTCTCTGACTCCACCCATTCTGCCCAGGCTCCTCCTATACCCCCTCCTCTCTGACTCCACCCATTCTGCCCAGGCTCCTCCTATACCCCCTCCTCTCTGACCCCACCCAATCTGACTAGGCTCCTCCTCTGCTGTCTGACCCCACCCATTCTGCCCAGGCTCCTCCTATTTGACCCCACCCAATCTGACTAGGCCCCTCCTATACCCCCTCTGACCAGACTCCTCCTATACCCCTCCCAATCTGACTTGGCTCCTCCTAAACCCCTCCTCTCTGACCCCACCCATTCTGCCCAGGCTCCTCCTAAGCCACTCCTCTCCTCTCTGACCCCACCCATTCTGCACAGGCTCCTCCTATATCCCCTCCTCTCTGACTCCACCCATTCTGCCCAGGCTCCTCCTAAGCCCCTCCTCTCTGACCCCACCCAATCTGACTAGGCTCCTCCTAAGCCCCTCCTCTGCTGTCTGACCCCACCCATTCTGCCCAGGCTCCTCCTATATCCCCTCCTCTCTGACTCCACCCATTCTGCCCAGGCTCCTCCTAAGCCCCTCCTCTCTAACCTCACCCAATCTGACTAGGCTCCTCCTAAGCCCCTCCTCTGCTGTCTGACCCCACCCATTCTGCCCAGGCTCCTCCTATACCCCCTCCTCTCTGACTCCACCCATTCTGCCCAGGCTCCTCCTAAGCCCCTCCTCTCTGACCCCACCCAATCTGACTAGGCTCCTCCTATACCCCCTCCTCTCTGATTCCACCCATTCTTCCCAGGCTCCTCCCATAACCTTCTGACCCCACCCATTCTGCCCAGGCTCCTCCTATACCCCTCCTATTTGACACCACCCAATCTGACTAGGCCCCTCCTCTGCTGTCTGACCCCACCCATTCTGCCCAGGCTCCTCCTATTTGACCCCACCCAATCTGACTAGGCTCCTCCTAAGCCCCTAGGCTCCTCCTCTGCTGTCTGACCCCACCCATTCTGCCCAGGCTCCTCCTATACCCCCTCCTCTCTGACCTCACCCAATCTGACTAGGCTCCTAACCCTTCTCTCCGACCCCACCCAATCTGACTAGGCTCCTCCTAAGCCCCTCCTCTCCTCTCTGACCCCACCCATTCTGCCCAGGCTCCTCCTAAGCCCCTCCTCTGCTGTCTGAACCCACCCATTCTGCCCAGGCTCCTCCTATTTGACCCCACCCAATCTGACTAGGCTCCTCCTAAGCCCCTCCTCTCTGACCCCACCCAATCTGACTAGGCTCCTCCTCTGCTATCTGACCCCACCCATTCTGCCCAGGCTCCTCCTATACCCCCTCCTTTCTGACTCCACCCATTCTGCCCAGGCTCCTCCTAAGCCCCTCCTCTCTGACCCCACCCAATCTGACTAGGCTCCTCCTATACCCCTCCTCTCTAACCTCACCCAATCTGACTAGGCTCCTCCTAAGCCCCTCCTCTGCTGTCTGACCCCACCCATTCTGCCCAGGCTCCTCCTATACCCCCTCCTCTCTGACTCCACCCATTCTGCCCAGGCTCCTCCTAAGCCCCTCCTCTCTGACCCCACCCAATCTGACTAGGCTCCTCCTATACCCCTCCTCTCTGACCTCACCCAATCTGACTAGGCTCCTCCTATACCCCCTCTGCTCAGGCTCCTCCTATACCCCTCCTCTCTGACCTCACCCAATCTGACTAGGCTCCTCCTAAGCCCCTCCTCTGCTGTCTGACCCCACCCATTCTGCCCAGGCTCCGCCTATACCCCCTCCTCTCTGACTCCACCCATTCTGCCCAGGCTCCTCCTAAGCCCCTCCTCTCTGACCCCACCCAATCTGACTAGGCTCCTCCTATACCCCTCCTCTCTGACCTCACCCAATCTGACTAGGCTCCTCCTAAGCCCCTCCTCTCCTCTCTGACCCCATCCATTCTGCCCAGGCTCCTCCTAAGCCCCTCCTCTGCTGTCTGACCCCACCCAACCTGCCCAGGCTCCTCCTATACCCCTCCTCTGCTATCTGACCCCACCCATTCTGCCCAGGCTCCTCCTAAGCCCCTCCTCTGCTATCTGACCCCACCCATTCTGCCCAGGCTCCTCCTATACCCCTCCTCTCTGACCCCACCCAATCTGACTAGGCTCCTCCTAAGCCCCTCCTCTCCTCTCTGACCCCATCCATTCTGCCCAGGCTCCTCCTAAGCCCCTCCTCTGCTGTCTGACCCCACCCATTCTGCCCAGGCTCCTCCTATTTGACCCCACCCAATCTGACTTGGCTCCTCCTAAGCCCCTCCTCTGCTGTCTGACCCCACCCATTCTGCCAAGGCTCCTCCTATACCCCCTCCTCTCTGATTCCACCCATTCTTCCCAGGCTCCTCCCATCACCTTCTGACCCCACCCATTCTGCCCAGGCTCCTCATATACCCCTCCTATTTGACCCCACCCAATCTGACTAGGCTCCTCCTATACCCCCTCTGCCCAGGCTCCTCCTATACCCCTCCTATTTGACCCCACCCAATCTGACTAGGCTCCTCCTATACCCCCTCTGCCCAGGCTCCTCCTATACCCCTCCTCTCTGACCTCACCCATTCTGCCCAGGCTCCTCCTAAGCCCCTCCTCTGCTGTCTGACCCCACCCAACCTGCCCAGGCTCCTCCTATACCCCTCCTCTCTGACCCCACCCAATCTGACTAGGCTCCTCCTAAGCCCCTCCTCATCTGTCTGACCCCACCCATTCTGCTCAGGCTCCTCCTAAGCCCCTCCTCTCTGACTCCACCTATTCTGCCCAGGCTCCTCCTAAGCCCCTCCTCTCTGACCCCACCCAATCTGACTAGGCTCCTCCTATACCCCTCCTCTCTGACCCCACCCAATCTGACTAGGCTCCTCCTAAGCCCCTCCTCTCCTCTCTGACCCCACCCATTCTGCCCAGGCTCCTCCTAAGCCCCTCCTCTGCTATCTGACCCCACCCATTCTGCCCAGGCTCCTCCTATACCCCTCCTCTCTGACCCCACCCAATCTGAATAGGCTCCTCCTAAGCCCCTCCTCCTCTCTGACCCCACCCAATCTGACTAGGCTCCTCCTAAGCCCCTCCTCTGCTGTCTGACCCCACCCATTCTGCCCAGGCTCCTCCTATACCCCCTCCTCTCTGATTCCACCCATTCTTCCCAGGCTCCTCCCATAACCTTCTGACCCCACCCATTCTGCCAAGGCTCCTCCTATACCCCTTCCTCTCTGACCTCACCCATTCTGCCCAGGCTCCTCCTATTTGACCCCACCCAATCTGACTAGGCTCCTCCTATACCCCCTCTGCCCAGGCTCCTCCTATACCCCTCCTCTCTGACCTCACCCAATCTGACTAGGCTCCTCCTAAGCCCCTCCTCTGCTGTCTGACCCCACCCATTCTGCCCAGGCTCCTCCTAAGCCCCTCCTCTCTGACCCCACCCAATCTGACTAGGCTCCTCCTAAGCCCCTCCTCGGCTATCTGACCCCACCCATTCTGCCCAGGCTCCTCCTATACCCCCTCCTCTCTGACTCCACCCATTCTGCCCAGGCTCCTACTAAGCCCCTCCTCTCTGACCCCACCCAATCTGACTAGGCTCCTCCTAAGCCCCTCCTCTGCTGTCTGACCCCACCCAACCTGCCCAGGCTCCTCCTATACCCCTCCTCTCTGACCCCACCCAATCTGCCCAGGCTCCTCCTCTGCTGTCTGACCCCACCCATTCTGCCCAGGCTCCTCCTCCTACAGACAACACCCGTTCTCTTTCTTTCACCTTTCTTTCCACACCTATTTTACTTACCAACCAATCTGCAATCCCTCTTTCGCTAGGCATGATGCCAATCTTACACAACACACAGACACATTTTACTTACCAATTTACTTACCTGGTGCCGAACCCGGGATTTGAACCCTGGTTGCCTGGATGGCAGGCAGGAACTTACCCACTGGACCACACTGGTTTCCATGTAAGTAGCCAATCAAATTGTCCTTATGTCATGGTCATCCATTTAATGTGCAATGGAAGCCACAGGGAAGGACACCAAGGCCTGTATGTTGCTTATAGTTACTACTGCAATCCTCTAGACCACCAAGGAGATAGCTCAAAGGTAAGGCTTGTACCTTTGGTGGGGACAGCCCTCACAGGCCAGGGTTCGAATCCTGCCAGTGCTGTAGAAGTATCCCAAGGTGGGAAATTTTCAAACAGTGATTTTTTTTTTTTTGGCTAGTGTTTTTTTGGCAGGTGTCTCCCAACATTTCATATGTTTTCTCTCATGACCTTCTACCAACCGCCCTATTTCTCAAGTAGGTGCTAGGAAGAAGGCCTTATCTTCCTTTATCAATGTCTTCATTCTTTGTCCTTTAAGTTTGGTGAATTGCAGAGTGCAATTGTGGTATTGGGGGTTATAACTGAGCACAAGAATGCGAGGATGGTGCTACACTTATTGTAAAATAGGTTGGTTGATGGTGATTTTTCATTTTAGTGTGAGCCACTCGCTCAAATCAGGGGTTTGGTGCCAGTGAGCTTGGATAGAAATAAAGGTCAAGTATGAGCTCTGGCTAATGAAATAATGGGTCGAGTTTGATGCTAGCTAGAGTCCATTTATTAGGTGCAATAAGAAGTTGGAAAGATTGTTTCCTTTAAGAGACAGACAAGAGCAGAGTCAAGCCTTTGCTCTAGTAGATCTGCATCATGCCTGCTGCAGGATGTGAAGGAGTGGACCTCCACAGCAGTGCGCTGTGCCGGGCTGGGCCTGCCCTGGCATCTTGGATTTATTCACCCACCTCCTTCCTTTGAAGAACGCTCACGAACGGCCACGAACGTCCTTGTTCTGTATACAGACGGACAGCAGGCAATTTAGGACCCTGCTAAATGATGGTGATGTCCCCATGTGCTTCCTTCGAGTGGCAAAATCCTTCGTCTAAGGCAGGTGGGCTTTTTTAAAATTTGGTTGAAGACCATATGTTGGAGGCAGTATCACGGCACAAGCCGCCGACCGTCTCAGAAGAAAGTATGCATGGGAGGACATTATTTGCATAGGAGAGCCCTCTTCTCAGTCCCATTCTTAAGCTGCAGTGGCCATGAAGTGTTACTAGTGGGCAGCAGTATGAACAAAAGAGCACACTGAGGCTTTTCTTCTGCTTGCTGACATGATTCTTGTTCATTTTTGTCTTGCAAAGCCTAAGGAGTGAAGGACTACGATGACTGAGGGATGAGGAATGGCTGGCCTGTATTTGTGGTGAAGGGGGAACATTTGGAAGGTAAACAGCAAGTTGAAAGCGTCAAAGCATATATGTTTGCTGAGTGATTGAGTCTGTGTGTCACTTGTCTCTTTGTAGGGACATGTGAGAAAGGAACAGCAGCACCATAGACTTCAGGTGGGAGAGCAAGCAAGGATGAATATTTCCCTCAAATCCAAATACTTACAGCACCTCAAAGATGACAAGTGCGATATGATGTTCTGCAATTGCAAGGTTTTGCCATGTGTGGTGCATAAATATGCATGGTTAGTGAGGTTTTTCTCAGAATGTGAGTATCGTTAGGTTGGCAAATGTCAGGCACTCCTTTGGGGGTATGAGGCCAAGAAAAAATTTGGGAAGTTTGCTACAGTCATCTGTAGGATTGAAAGACACTGGGGAATCGTTACAGAGGGAGCCAGGCTGCACAAAACGTGGTAACAGTTGGACAGAAATCTTTAGCAGGACTTTTGACTACCCCCAATTTGGGACCAGGACCGCAGTACCTCTCTGTCTCTGAAACGTATTTTGACCTCTGGGCACCACCATCTCAATGCCCCTCAAATGTTCCCTCCTGGAACCCCAGCTTTGGTAGTGCATCAACCAGGTTTCAATCATTTGAGTGACCACAAACACCCTTGCTATGTGCCTTCCATTTACATTCAGTCAGTAACCCAGCTGCTTTGGTCGCTATTGAATCTGAAGTGACAGTTGGATGCACATTGCAGGGGTATACAGGCATTTACCGTACTGTACAGCCCCTCTCAGTACAGTCAGACTACACTTCTTAAAATCATAAATACATGTTTTGTCCAACAGTAAGTCCGGGCCTTTCCTCTGTAGTTCATAGCCAACGTAAGGAGGAAAAAATAAGCTGAAGAGCATGCCAAAATTCTCTACAGACACTGCCAATCCTCACACTGCCTATTTGCATGCTGAGGTTATTCACTATGACCCACCAAACCAATTGGCAACAGTAGCCTCTCTCTGCCTCATTCGTATGCTCCGATGCCACCTTTATTTAGCAAATGTTAGTGCTCTAGGATTTCATAGCACGATTCGCTATAGCCTCTTTTTTCAACAGAAATGTCCTAAAGGTACCTATACCAATCTGCTGGGTGGGGAGGAGGGGGGCTGCTGCTGCTGGCAGTAAAATTTTGGGGCACCCCACCTGCAAAAATACATCCACATGCTCCTTGTTGTACCTTTCAATACCATAACTGCAGCAGAATCGTATGGTGACCCCTGTTGGTAACAGAAACTGTCAAACAGCTTTTTGCCACCCCCCCCTCCCCCGTTGCCCCTAACCATTTGGGGTACACCCCATGAGGGAGGATCAGAGCAATAAAAAATAATGGTAGCCCCCCCAAAAAGTACCTGGAAGGCATGCCATTCTGTGCACCTCATCGCTCTTCACGTTGCGCCTAAGCACCTTTTAATACTGCTCCCCGACTGCCCCCTCCCAACAGAAATCAGAAAGTATAGGGGGGTGCATTAAAAAAGTTTTTGCAGTTCCCCACCATAAGTCAGGATCCTCCTCCATCTATGACCCCTTCCTAGGCCCTCAGACCCCACCCATTCTGCCCAGGCTCCTCCTATTTGACCACACCCAATCTGACTAGGCTCCTCCTAAACCCCTCCTCTGCTCTCTGACCCCACCCAATCTGACTAGGCTCCTCCTATACCCCCTCCTCTCTGACTCCACCCATTCTGCCCAGGCTCCTCCCATACCCCTCTGACCCCACCCATTCTGCCCAGGCTCCTCCTATACCCCTCCTATTTGACCCCAATCTGACTAGGCTCCTTCTAAGCCCCTCCTCTGCTGTCTGACTCCACCCATTCTGCCCAGGCTCCTCCTATTTGACCCCACCCATTCTGCCCAGGCTCCTCCTATACCCCCTCCTCTCTGACTCCACCCATTCTGCCCAGGCTCCTCCTAAGCCCCTCCACTCTGACCCCACCCATTCTGCCCAGGCTCCTCCTATACCCTTCCTCTCTGACCCCACCCAATCTGACTAGGCTCCTCCTATACCCCTCCTCTGCCCAGGCTCCTCCTATACCCCCTCCTCTCTGACTCCACCCATTGTGCCCAGGCTCCTCCTAAGCCCCTCCTCTCTGACCCCACCCAATCTGACTAGGCTCCTCCTATACCCCCTCTGCCCAGGCTCCTCCTATACCCCTCCTCTCTGACCTCACCCTATCTGAATAGGCTCCTCCTAAGCCCCTCCTCTGCTGTCTGACCCCACCCATTCATTCTGACTAGGCTCTCCTCCTAAACCCCTCCTCTGCTGTCTGACCCCACCCATTCTGCCCAGGCTCCTCCTATTTGACCCCACCCAATCTGACTAGGCTCCTCCTATACCCCCTCTGCCCAGGCTCCTCCTATACCCCCTCCTCTCTGATTCCACCCATTCTGCCCAGGCTCCTCCTATACCCCCTCCTCTCTGACTCCACCCATTCTGCCCAGGCTCCTCCTAAGCCCCTCCTCTCTGACCCCACCCAATCTGACTAGGCTCCTCCTATACCCCCTCTGCCCAGGCTCCTCCTATACCCCTCCTCTCTGACCTCACCCAATCTGACTAGGCTCCTCCTAAGCCCCTCCTCTGCTGTCTGACCTCACCCAACCTGCCCAGGCTCCTCCGATACCCCTCCTCTCTGACCCCACCCAATCTGACTAGGCTTCTCCTAAGCCCCTCCTCTCCTCTCTGACCCCACCCATTCTGCCCAGGCTCCTCCTAAGCCCCTCCTCTGCTGTCTGACCCCACCCATTCTGCCCAGGCTCCTCCTATTTGACCCCACCCAATCTGACTAGGCTCCTCCTAAGCCCCTCCTCTCTGACCTCACCCAATCTGACTAGCCTCCTCCTATACCCCCTCTGCCCAGGCTCCTCCTATACCCCTCCTCTCTGACCTCACCCAATCTGACTAGGCTCCTCCTAAGCCCCTCCTCTCTGACCTCACCCAATCTGACTAGGCTCCTCCTATACCCCCTCTGCCCAGGCTCCTCCTATACCCCTCCTCTCTGACCCCACCCAATCTGACTAGGCCCCTCCTCTGCTGTCTGACCCCACCCATTCTGCCCAAGCTCCTCCTATTTGACCCCACCCAATCTGACTAGGCCCCTCCTATACCCCCTCTGCCCAGGCTCCTCCTATACCCCTCCTCTCTGACCCCACCCAATCTGACTAGGCTCCTCCTAAGCCCCTCCTCTGCTGTCTGACCCCACCCAACCTGCCCAGGCTCCTCCTATACCCCTCCTCTCTGACCCCACCCATTCTGCCCAGGCTCCTCCTAAGCCCCTCCTATGCTATCTGACCCCACCCATTCTGCCCAGGCTCCTCCTATACCCCCTCCTCTCTGATTCCACCCATTCTTCCCAGGCTCCTCCCATAACCTTCTGACCCCTCCCATTCTGCCCAGGCTCCTCCTATACCCCTCCTATTTGACCCCACCCAATCTGACTAGGCTCCTCCTATACCCCCTCTGCCCAGGCTCCTCCTATACCCCTCCTCTCTGACCTCACCCAATCTGACTAGGCTCCTCCTCTGCTGTCTGACCCCACCCATTCTGCCCAGGCTCCTTCTATTTGACCCCACCCAATCTGACTAGGCTCCTCCTATACCCCCTCTGCCCAGGCTCCTCCTATACCCCTCCTATTTGACCCCACCCAATCTGACTAGGCTCCTCCTATACCCCCTCTGCCCAGGCTCCTCCTATACCCCTCCTCTCTGACCTCACCCATTCTGCCCAGGCTCCTCCTAAGCCCCTCCTCTGCTGTCTGACCCCACCCAACCTGCCCAGGCTCCTCCTATACCCCTCCTTTCTGACCCCACCCAATCTGACTAGGCTCCTCCTAAGCCCCTCCTCTGCTGTCTGACCCCACCCATTCTGCTCAGGCTCCTCCTAAGCCCCTCCTCTCTGACTCCACCCATTCTGCCCATGCTCCTCCTAAGCCCCTCCTCTCTGACCCCACCCAATCTGACTAGGCTCCTCCTATACCCCTCCTCTCTAACCTCACCCAATCTGACTAGGCTCCTCCTAAGCCCCTCCTCTCTGACCCCACCCAATCTGACTAGGCTCCTCCTAAGCCCCTCCTCTCCTCTCTGACCCCACCCATTCTGCCCAGGCTCCTCCTAAGCCCCTCCTCTGCTATCTGACCCCACCCATTCTGCCCAGGCTCCTCCTATACCCCTCCTCTCTGACCCCACCCAATCTGACTAGGCTCCTCCTAAGCCCCTCCTCTCTGACCCCACCCAATCTGACTAGGCTCCTCCTAAGCCCCTCCTCTGCTGTCTAACCCCACCCATTCTGCCCAGGCTCCTCCTATACCCCCTCCTCTCTGATTCCACCCATTCTTCCCAGGCTCCTCCCATAACCTTCTGACCCCACCCATTCTGCCCAGGCTCCTCCTACACCCCTCCTCTCTGACCTCACCCAATCTGACCACGCTCCTCCTAAGCCCCTAGGCTCCTCCTCTGCTGTCTGACCCCACCCATTCTGCCCAGGCTCCTCCTATTTGACCCCACCCAATCTGACTTGGCTCCTCCTGAACCCCCTCTGACCAGACTCCTCCTATACCCCTCCCAATCTGACTTGGCTCCTCCTAAACCCCTCCTCTGCTGTCTGACCCCACCCATTCTGCCCAGGCTCCTCCTAAGCCCCTCCTCTCTGACCCCACCCAATCTGACTAGGCTCCTCCTAAGCCCCTCCTCTGCTATCTGACCCCACCCATTCTGCCCAGGCTCCTCCTATACCCCTCCTCTCTAACCTCACCCAATCTGACTAGGCTCCTCCTAAGCCCCTCCTCTCTGACCCCACCCAATCTGACTAGGCTCCTCCTATACCCCTCCTCTCTAACCGCACCCAATCTGACTAGGCTCCTCCTAAGCCCCTCCTCTGCTGTCTGACCCCACCCACCCTGCCCAGGCTCCTCCTATACCCCTCCTCTCTGACCCCACCCAATCTGACCAGGCTCCTCCTAAGCCCCTCCTTTCCGACCCCACCCATTCTGCCCAGGCTCCTCCTAAGCCCCTCCTCTGCTGTCTGACCCCACCCATTCTGCCCAGGCTCCTCCTATACCCCTCCTCTCTAACCTCACCCAATCTGACTAGGCTCCTCCTAAGCCCCTCCTCTCTGACCCCACCCAATCTGACTAGGCTCCTCCTATACCCCTCCTCTCTAACCTCACCCAATCTGACTAGGCTCCTCCTAAGCCCCTCCTCTGCTGTCTGACCCCACCCAACCTGCCCAGGCTCCTCCTATACCCCTCCTCTCTGACCCCACCCAATCTGACCAGGCTCCTCCTAAGCCCCTCCTCTCCGACCCCACCCATTCTGCCCAGGCTCCTCCTAAGCCCCTCCTCTTCTGTCTGACCCCACCCATTCTGCCCAGGCTCCTCCTATACCCCCTCCTCTCTGATTCCACCCACTCTTCCCAGGCTCCTCCCATAACTTTCTGACCCCACCCATTCTGCCCAGGCTCCTCCTATACCCCTCCTATTTGACCCCACCCAATCTGACTACGCCCCTCCTCTGCTGTCTGACCCCACCCATTCTGCCCAGTCTCCTCCTATTTGACCCCACCCAATCTGACTAGGCTCCTCCTATACCTCCTCTGCCCAGGCTCCTCCTATACCCCCTCCTCTCTGACCCCACCCAATCTGACTAGGCCCCTCCTATACCCCCTCTGCCCTATACCCCTCCTCTCTGACCCCACCCAATCTGACCAGGCTCCTCCTAAGCCCCTCCTCTCCGACCCCACCCATTCTGCCCAGGCTCCTCCTAAGCCCCTCCTCTGCTGTCTGACCCCACCCATTCTGCCCAGGCTCCTCCTATACCCCCTCCTCTCTGATTCCACCCATTCTTCCCAGGCTCCTCCCATAACTTTCTGACCCCACCCATTCTGCCCAGGCTCCTCCTATACCCCTCCTATTTGACCCCACCCAATCTGACTAGGCCCCTCCTCTGCTGTCTGACCCCACCCATTCTGCCCAGGCTCCTCCTATTTGACCCCACCCAATCTGACTAGGCTCCTCCTATACCTCCTCTGCCCAGGCTCCTCCTATACCCCCTCCTCTCTGACCCCACCCAATCTGACTAGGCTCCTCCTAAGCCCCTCCTCTGCTGTCTGACCCCACCCATTCTGCCCAGGCTCCTCCTATACCCCCTCCTCTCTGACTCCACCCATTCTGCCCAGGCTCCTCCTATACCCCCTCCTCTCTGACCCCACCCAATCTGACTAGGCTCCTCCTAAGCCCCTCCTCTGCCGTCTGACCCCACCCATTCTGCCCAGGCTCCTCCTATACCCCCTCCTCTCTGACTCCACCCATTCTGCCCAGGCTCCTCCTATACCCCCTCCTCTCTGACACCACCCAATCTGACTAGGCTCCTCCTAAGCCCCTCCTCTGCTGTCTGACCCCACCCATTCTGCCCAGGCTCCTCCTATACCCCCTCCTCTCTGACTCCACCCATTCTGCCCAGGCTCCTCCTATACCCCCTCCTCTCTGACTCCACCCATTCTGCCCAGGCTCCTCCTATACCCCCTCCTCTCTGATTCCACCCATTCTGCCCAGGCTCCTCCTATACCCCTCCTCTCTGACCCCACCCAATCTGACTAGGCTCCTCCTAAGCCCCTCCTCTGCTGTCTGACCCCACCCATTCTGCCCAGGCTCCTCCTATATCCCCTCCTCTCTGACTCCACCCATTCTGCCCAGGCTCCTCCTATACCCCCTCCTCTCTGACTCCACCCATTCTGCCCAGGCTCCTCCTAAGCCCCTCCTCTCTGACACCACCCAATCTGACTAGGCTCCTCCTAAGCCCCTCCTCTGCTGTCTGACCCCACCCATTCTGCCCAGGCTCCTCCTATACCCCCTCCTCTCTGACTCCACCCATTCTGCCCAGGCTCCTCCTATACCCCCTCCTCTCTGACTCCACCCATTCTGCCCAGGCTCCTCCTAAGCCCCTCCTCTCTGACACCACCCAATCTGACTAGGCTCCTCCTAAGCCCCTCCTCTGCTGTCTGACCCCACCCATTCTGCCCAGGCTCCTCCTATACCCCCTCCTCTCTGACTCCACCCATTCTGCCCAGGCTCCTCCTATACCCCCTCCTCTCTGACTCCACCCATTCTGCCCAGGCTCCTCCTAAGCCCCTCCTCTCTGACACCACCCAATCTGACTAGGCTCCTCCTATACCCCTCCTCTCTGACCCCACCCAATCTGACTAGGCTCCTCCTATACCCCTCCTCTCTGACCCCACCCATTCTGCCCAGGCTCCTCCTATACCCCTCCTATTTGACCCCACCCAATCTGACTAGGCCCCTCCTCTGCTGTCTGACCCCACCCATTCTGCCCAGGCTCCTCCTATTTGACCCCACCCAATCTGACTAGGCCCCTCCTATACCCCCTCTGCCCAGGCTCCTCCTATACCCTTCCTCTCTGACCAGACTCCTCCTATACCCTTCCTCTCTGACCTCACCCAATCTGACTAGGCTCCTCCTAAGCCCCTCCTCTGCTGTCTGACCCCCACCCAACCTGCCCAGGCTCCTCCTATACCCCTCCTCTCTGACCCCACCCATTCTGCCCAGGCTCCTCCTATACCCCTCCTATTTGACCCCACCCAATCTGACTAGGTCCCTCCTCTGCTGTCTGACCCCACCCATTCTGCCCAGGCTCCTCCTATTTGACCCCACCCAATCTGACTAGGCCCCTCCTATACCCCCTCTGCCCAGGCTCCTCCTATACCCTTCCTCTCTGACCAGACTCCTCCTATACCCCTCCTCTCTGACCTCACCCAATCTGACTAGGCTCCTCCTAAGACCCTCCTCTGCTGTCTGACCCCCACCCAACCTGCCCAGGCTCCTCCTATACCCCTCCTCTCTGACCCCACCCAATATGACTAGGCTCCTCCTAAGCCCCTCCTCTCCTCTCTGACCCCACCCATTCTGCCCAGGCTCCTCCTAAGCCCCTCCTCTGCTGTCTGACCCCACCCATTCTGCCCAGGCTCCTCCTATACCCCTCCTTTCTGACCCCACCCAATATGACTAGGCTCCTCCTAAGCCCCTCCTCTCCTCTCTAACCCCACCCATTCTGCCCAGGCTCCTCCTATACCCCCTCCTCTCTGATTCCACCCATTCTTCCCAGGCTCCTCCCATCACCTTCTGACCCCACCCATTCTGCCCAGGCTCCTCCTATACCCCTCCTATTTGACCCCACCCAATCTGACTAGGCCCCTCCTCTGCTGTCTGACCCCACCCATTCTGCCCAGGCTCCTCCTTTTTGACCCCACCCCCTCTGCCCAGGCTCCTCCTATACCCCCGCCTCTCTGACCCCACCCAATCTGACTAGGCTCCTCCTAAGCCCCTCCTCTCCTCTCTGACCCCACCCATTCTGCCCAGGCTCCTCCTAAGCCCCTCCTCTGCTGTCTGACCCCACCCATTCTGCCCAGGCTCCTCCTATACCCCTCCTATTTGACCCCACCCAATCTGACTAGGCCCCTCCTCTGCTGTCTGACCCCACCCATTCTGCCCAGGCTCCTGCTATTTGACCCCACCCAATCTGACTAGGCTCCTCCTATACCCCTCCTCTCTGACCTCACCCAATCTGACTAGGCTCCTCCTATACCCCCTCTGCCCAGGCTCCTCCTATACCCCTCCTATTTGACCCCACCCAATCTGACTAGGCTCCTCCTATACCCCCTCTGCCCAGGCTCCTCCTATACCCCCTCCTCTCTGACCCCACCCAATCTGACTAGGCTCCTAACCCTCCTCTCCGACCCCACCCATTCTGCCCAGGCTCCTCCTATAC